>NC_142597.1:6262500-6566136 GCF_965207765.1 Zootoca vivipara | reverse complement strand
GTGAAAGATTCCTGCATTGCAGGGGGTTGGATTAGATGACCCTTGTGGTACCTTTCAACTCTGCTTGTCTGTGATTCTGCCCTACCTCATCCTTAAAAGCTTGGCAGGAGGGACCTGTCACCTGTTGAGACATCTTTGTAGCTTCGGTATGAGTTCTTGCTTTGCCCTTGCACCTTGTACCTTTGAATCTTGACTCCTCATGTTTGCTCCTGGGCCTGTACCACTATTAGCCTGAATTAAAGATATCTTCCAGTGATAGTCTCTGTCATGATTTTGAATAGGAGCCTGACATTAAGATGCTTTTAACTCATAAAACAAGAGAGGCAGCCAAGAAATCTTGGCAAAAGCTGATTGTGGCTTCCTTTCCTTGAACTTCTAAATTCTTCTGGCAGTTTGCGTTGAGTGGGTTAACTCAAAATGCAGGGATATGTGGTTGCCATTTTACAACTGAAGTCTGAATGTATCATGTTGGCCAATTTTTAACAACCAACATTCGTCAGCTCCCAATTCTTCCATATTGTTTCACCCTGACACTCCTGATTGTACTCCAGTTGAAATTAGTGATCAGGGGGAAATATTGTATCAGCTAAAATAAAGCAGGGCTCCTGGACTTGGTGGTATCATTTCTGAACTACTGAAGTGTAATCTTGGAGGGAGGGGGGTCCAAATGCCATTGAGCAAGTCTCTGGAATCACTATTCACCAGAAATGTGGCTCGGGGTACTCACCAATTATTCCAGCTGCTTCCCTTTTCTGCACATGCCTGCCAATTGAAACCAATTGACAGAATTATCAGATGCCCACTACCCCTCAAACCTGCTTGGCATCATGAAGGGGGTGAACCCTTCTGCTAGTGAATTACAGGAGACAACTAAAGTCACATTGGGAGGTTGGATGGCTCATCTGAAAAGAAAGAAGGGGAAAGGAGGCCTGGCTGGGCCTCCTTCAACCTCCTAACCCCTTAGCAATTGATTACACTGAAGGAGTGAAGCTGGAAGTAGCTTCCGGCCCTGCTCACAAATGTGCTCCCCCCGCTTTTGCAGCCAGACACTGGAGTGGTATTGCAATAAGGCCTGCAAAAAGAAGTACAAGGAAAGTTCAGTAAAAGGTTTGCAACAACAGCCCTTTTGCCCGATGTTTGTTCATTGAGCTGCTGTCTCTGTGCTCTGCTGCTATGAGAAGCACGCCCAAAATAGACACGGATAGTGGTGGCAGTGCATTTTTATTATATTAAAATGCTGTTGACATAGTCTTAAGAAGGCAATTTTCAGGAGTAAACACATTTCTGGAAATGCTCGGAGCAAGAGGGAACGTGAGAAGTAGCACATTGTCCTCTCTTGGGGAAAAGCATATTGGAAGAGTGTCTGCTTTGCATGCAAAAGGTCCTGGGTTCAGTTCCCAGGATCTCCAGGCAGGGCTGGGAGAGAGATCCCTGTCTGAAACCTGGAGAGAGCTGTTGCCAGTCAGCACAGTTGATATTGAGCTAGATGGGCCAGTGGTCAAAGTCGGTATAAGGCAGCTTCATGTGTACTGGAAGGCTGGAGAGTGCTGCTTTTGCCAGTCACCAGTCTACAAAGGCAGAAACAGAAGGGACTGTATATTTTAAGAAGGGCACTGTGTCGGACAGCAAAGCCAGACTAAAGAAGCCAGAAATTTGAAGAGGGAAAATAAAAGGAGCTGTTTCTGAGGGAGTTTTTAGATAGGGATAGAGAAGGGAAGGAGCTGGAGGTAGATAGGGTTTAGTTTGATGGACCGGGCTTGATTTAAGGTGGGAGATAGGGATTAGGATAGGGTTTCTCTGAGGGGGAAGGGAGTGGGGCAAGTGGAAAACTGCTTGGCCCCATGCTTTCTGCATCTGGTGATTTCACAATTTGGCAGTTTCCCCAGAATTTCCAAGATCATTCAGAATACACCTCTAAAAGGAACCAAACAGGATTCAGCAATTCAGGGTCTTACCTCTTGCCTTCCACCTGATCCAATTCCTGGTATCTCCAGTGGAAAGTATCTAGAACTTACTGCACTCAAAGTTTGCCCTCTCCCACCAAGCTGTGGCCCCTCCTGCTCTCCCTGGCAAATGATATAGGCATAGGGGAAAGGGAGCATTGCTTTGCTTGACTCCAAAGATGAATCAGTCATGACTAAATTGGAAATCTGCATGCAGTAAACCCATGCAGAACTCAAGAATTGGAGGATGCTTGCTGAAATGAGCAGACAAAAATAGTAAATCGAAGCAGCACTTTAAACAAATCATTCTTCTTTGGAACGGCATGCCAAAGGTTGCTCAGCATGCCAACTGTATAACAGGCTTCAAAAAATGATTTAGGCACATTCCTGTAGAATGCGGTCCTCCAAGGCTTTTTGCCAAGTTGGTCAAAACCTTGTCTTTGGTCATCATTAATCAAGGGCTCCCTAACCTTCAAATGGCAAAACAGCAGGAGAGAGCACAGTAATTGGATCACTCTAAAATAGTTCTTACTTGTTTCTTCTGCAGCATCAGATACTGTTTGGACACCATTAGAGAAAGAACATTGAGCATTTAGATAGACCATTAGTCTAATGGAAGGGTGAGTGGAAGAAACCATTTCCCCTGAACCAATAATAAAATAATAATAATAATAATAATAATAATAATAATAATAATAATAATAATAATAATTCTTCCCTGCCCCAGCCACTCTGGGCTGCTTCCAACTCATATAAAAACATAATATAACATCAAACATTTAAAACTTCCTGATACAGGGCTGCCTTCAGATGTCTTCCAAAAGTTGTGTAGTTCTTTATCTCCTTGACATCTGATGAGAAAGCGTTCAACAGGGAGGGCACCATTGCCAAGAAGGCCCTCTGCCTGGTTCCCTTTAACTTCCTGTGCTAAAATATGTTCTCCAATTTCTTTCAAGTTTCATCCCTCATGAGAAATACTGTCTCTTTCAATTGGGCTTCAGAATTTGTTAAAAAAAAATGGTGGGTGTGAGGTTTAGTTTACCTTATTGTTGCAAGGTGCAAGGGTGATGTTTTGCCTAAGGATGGAAGCAGATCAAGATGGATCTCAGTCTGATAAGCTTTGTACACCTGGAGAAAAGCAAACAAAGAAGAAAGGGCTGCTACTTGAGAGTAAGATTCTTCTGAAAGTCTGGTAAGGAGAGCTGCTGTTTTTTGGCTTTCTGTAACTTTTATATAAAATATATTTTCTCTTTAACTCCATATTTTTGTCCTACTAATGTTTGGCTCCCCTTCATGGATCAATGCCTTGTCGTGGCGAAGGGGCTTGAATAACTCAGAGAAGCTATGAGCTATGCCATGCAGGGCCACCCAAGATGGACAGGTCATAGTGGAGAGTTTTGACTAAACGTGATCCACCTGGAGAAGGAACTGGCAAGCCACTCCAGTATCCCTGCCAAGAAAACTCCATGGACAAAGACAACAGGCATATAAAAGTTATGACGCTGGAAGATGAGCCCCTCAGGTCGGAAGGCGTCCAACATGCTACCAAACTGCGGGAGGCAGTGCAAGACAGGAGTGCCTGGCGTGCTATGGTCCATGGGGTCACGAAGAGTCGGACACGACTAAACGACTAAACAACAACAACAACAAATGTTTGGCTGTCCCCCCCCCCCATATACCTGATGTGATATCTTCTTATTTTAAAACCCTCATGCTTGGAAACCATAACCTACACCAGGGAGACCCAAGGTGGTTTGAAGCTGATTGATAAAGGAAACTTCACTGTGGAAATATCCCCCCCCCTTTATTTGGTAGCAGCAAGTTCTTAAATGAGGAAAGGGAGAGTGCAAGATAGTGTACCCTCTGTTGTGGCTGGCTTTCTCTTCCCTAGGTGGCACTTGGCCCATGGTGGTTGCAAGGTGGCTGCCACAGAACCTAAAAGCGACTCATCTGAACATCTGCTAGCACCTCTCCCATTATGTCTAAAGATGCAGACCCTACTGCTTTTTCCAGTCATTTCTCTCCCCACATTGCTCTGTTTACCAACTAACCCATGTATTAGGAAGCTTTGGCCCTCCACGTGTTGCTGAATTACAGCGCCCAGCAGCCCCAGCAAGATGGCCAGGGATGTGAAAGTTGTAGTTCAGCAACATCTGGAGGGCCAAAGGTTCTCCACACCTTATCTAATCTGATGAAGACTTATGGAGAACTCAGAGCCTGCACACTCCTTTATGATAATGTACAGGCTTCCCTGCAGACGCACATAACAAGAACAAGAAAGTCAACTGCTTTTGTGAAAATAACATCACACCCAGTTTGGCCTTTAGTCTGCAAAATACCTTCTCCACTCTGTCTTACAGCATGAGGACTGGAGTCTTTTCAACATGTTCAATAAAGCCTTCCTGACCACTACTCCATTTTTTTGTGTAAACATCCAGCCTGAAGAAAAGGACTGTGAGACTAGAAAGCGTCCATAATAGGTTGTGATATTTCCACTGGTCTTGATCAAAGCATTTCCCTACTGTAATTTGGGATTGTATACTTAACGGTATCTCCCTTCGCAGTAGTAGGGAGAGATTTCTTATGGGTCCCTTTGGTTTCCCTGTGCCCTGCTCTCCAGTCTTACTCAATTCTCTTTTGACTAGGAAAATATCTAAAATTAATTGTGCAAAAGAAGCAAATACGTGCACATTTTCAACTGTGCATGGTTTATATGGGTCATACAATTCACCTTTTCCAGGATCAGCGTTTAAGGGAGTTGTTTTGAGTACACTTATAAGCCTGTGTGTGTTCATTTAATGTAAAACAATAGTACCTATTCTCACTGACAGGTGCTGGAGGGGATGAATTAGAAGCTCTACCACCCTTTCTGAAAAATCCATCAAACAATTTTATTTTATTTATTTGCTCCAGATGCTTTCCCACCCCAATAGACTAGGTCTATTACAGCCATTTGAAGCTACTCACGTTCATAAACATTTGCAGGCTCAACTCCTAAACGCCATATGTTCTTTGAATCCAAAGCAGTATATGAGTTCATCACTTTTAATAATGATAACGATTGCAGGATGGTGTCCAATGCCAGAAACATAAGGCATCTGTTGTATTGCAGGCATTGGCCAGCTGGCTGAAATAACAGTTGAGCATCACCGAGGCCACAATTTACACTCAATATGTGTCTTTCCTCTGTGTTGGTGCTAGAATATACAACTAAGTTTGTACATAAACACAAATAAACAGATTAATATGAACCAAGAGCAGAGGCTTGCCATTTTATTCTTCCAAGATACCAAACTCACGTTTATTTCACCATCATGTATGGCACATGGGACTCTATCAAAAGTGCAGGGAGCTCTTATCCATCTATAAAAACAAACAGATGGCTATTTGGGGAGACTCAAGCCCACATTATCAATCAGCACAGGCCCATGGTGTCTGCATATGGTAGTCACAACTCTGAGATACATTTCCATGTAAATTGCAAGCATCCTCCCCATACTTATTGTAAGTATTATTTAAATTTATTGGCAGCTTTTTATGAAGGTAAAGTGATTTACAATATCTAAACAAAAAACATGCATTCAAATCAGAGTGCAAGAAAAACAAATAAAAATCTAAGAAAATCCTAGTTTTAAAAAGCAAGGTTAAAACATCCCATCCACTAAAGGAGGCCACAGATAATTAACAGCCAAAGACCTTAAATATCTGGTACGGTTAGCATCCTGAGTTCCCACTATGTGCTCTGACATACAGACCAAGGACCAGTTTTATTCGTATCACAGTCTCTGCATCACAAACTCATTCCCTACCAAAGCAAAACTCTGACTGTCCTGGAGACATCCAAGTGGAGGCCACTGGCACCAGCTGGAGTTCATTATCACCAGGCTATTAGTACTGAACTCTGCTTGTGTCACACACAGCTACCACAGTGCTGATTGTGACATGGATCACTCCCAGGTAGCGAGCAAGATCCATCTGTAGTCAAAGAGGGCCCATAGCAAAAACTAGAATGTGTGGCCTTGAATCAACACTGCCAGAACAGTCATATCTGAACTTTGTGAAAACTGCTCTGATTCCATCAAAGAAGCTGTACTGGACTGCCCCAGAGATAGTGTCGAAGCAAGGTGGAACTACATCAAAGAGGCAACCTACAACAGAGCTATGTCTTCCTTTGGCAAAAGAGAGCAACAGATTCCCTACTAGTTTGAGGCCGGCATAAAGGACATGGAGCCTGTTATCATCACTCTAGTGAACTACAACTGTGTGTTTTGCGAAAAGGCCCTTGCTGCACTGAGAAAGGCAAGGAGCGACGCCCAATGGATTGCCAGACAATGTGTCAATGTGCCAATGACTACTGGCTAAAGCTGTATCAGAGCATTCAACTCGCTGCTGACACCAGCAACACTTGCAAAATGTTGCAAAATGTATTAAAGCATGAAGAAAGCCTTTGGACCAACAGTCAGGAAAACGGCACTGGTGAAAAAAAATTTTCTTGGAAGAGCTGGATGCCTCTCCCTCCCTTGACAAGCTGAAGAATGCCATCAAGTCATAGGCATGTGGTAGAGCCCCAGAACAGGATGGTATTCCAACGGAAATAATGAAAGCCGGCTTCAATTCCCTCATGACACACCTCCACCTCTTGCAGGGTTGGGAACAAGGATCTGTGCCACAAGGTAGGTGGCCAGCATTGTGACCCTCTAACAAAGGTGACTGCCAAGACTGTGACAACTACCATGCTGCTATCTCCCTGCTTGTTTGCAGATGACACAGGCTTGACAGTGTATGCCAAGGAAGCTCTACAGAAACTCATCATTTTGCCCAAGCTGGCAGGGAATCCAGCCTGATGAAAACCAACATCCTGGGTCAGAACATTGCCAGCACTCCACACAACAGCATTGGTGACCACACACATGAGGTGGTAGACAATTTTGTCTATCTGGGTCCCACCATAACCAGCAACCTCTACATTAACACTGAGCTGGACAAGCATATTGGCAAGGCAGCTACGGCAATGGCTCACCTCTCCAAAAGGGTATGGGAGAATGTGATGCTAACGGTTAATATCAGGATGAAGGTCTACACTTTACAACTCCGCTGTGTTTTGAACACTACAAATTGTGTTGTGGCATGAATTTGCAAATGTGCAGGCTGAGCAAAATGACTGCAATTTGCTTTTAAGGTGATAATGCCAAAGCAGTTTCTGAATTAAACTGATTAAGCAATCCTAGAATGCAGCTCACAAAATCACAGATGTAGATATGAATTATTCTGGTAATGAATTTCAAAAAACTTCATTATGAAGGTGTTCTTTTTCTGGGAGTAAATAGAAGAAGAAGAAGCTCCCCATGCACCCTAAGTGTGTTAGAATTAGAATTCAATCCACACAACTGACTTTGTTGTGTGAGGCAACTGCGATAGGCAACACTTAAGAGCACCTGTTTTCTCACATGACTCTGATTTCCTTCTGATTCCGTGTTAGGAACATAAGAATTCCCTTCAGCTGCTGGATTATTGCTACATCCAGGATGGTACTGTCAATTCTGGCTGGTAGTAGTCTTTCCTAGCTCTCCTATCTGCAGGAAAGGAAGATGCTGGAGATTCAACCCTCTGTACACAAAGCATGTGCCCTACCACTGAGCTAAGCTTTTTCTTTCCAATAGCTTCCAAATAAAATATAATTTCAAGCTGAAAAATCTTAATAAATATAATTTTTTAAAAAAACAAAAAAAATATCATCAATGTCCAAATACAGCATTTTGCCATTCTTTTTATCCAACCTCAGTATGGCATAAGTAATCTGATTAAACTTTTATACACAAATATCTTTAACATACTGTACTTTATGCAACTGAGCTTATAGGGTTAGTGGGCATATTTTGAGAAAGTGCCATGGGTGTCATGAGAGCATAGAATAACACAAAATAGATGCCATATACAAAAGAGCAAACAAAGACAGCACAATTGAAAGGGAGAGGCAGGGGCGCCAAGTATAGCAGGTGGAAGGGGCTTCGGCCCCCTCGGTATTTGTGGGGAGGGGGACCACAATCCCCTGTCGTTGCTAGCAAGTACTGGCACACCGGGTGGGGGCAGGACACATGGAGCGTAAAGATTCTCCCCCGTGCTTCCCATCCCCTGCCACCTCTGGGAGAGCGCTGGCACCATAGCTGCCAAGTCTCCCGTTTTCCCCGGGAAATCCCCGTTTTTCCAGCTGTTCCTAGCTGAAAAAAATGGATTTTTTTGTTTTTCCCCAGTTTATTCTGAGCATGCTCAGAAGCGACTTTTGATGCTGCTCTGCCCAGTTCCAAAATGGCTGCAGTGAGACTTCTGGTCTGCTATTTCCGGCCCGGTCCCTTATTTCTCTGACAGCAACTTGGCAGGTATGGCACGTTGGGTGGGGATGGCACATGTCACATGACAGCAGGCCCCTCAATGTGGGGGGGCACCCCCCCAAAGCCCTATATAGAGAAAAGGAACCAGCACCAGCCATTACAGCACTCACAGAGAGAAGCTATTTGCACTGCTGCTCTGTTCTGAATAGACGAGATTGTGGGTGGGTATCCAATCCTGACATCAGATTAAAGGTGAGCATTTTAAGAGAGCATGTTCCATGTAGGAAAGCCAGTTCAAACAGGGCATGCTCAGGAAGAGCAAACAGTCAGGATTCACCCACACTTTGTGTATCCTCTAAATTTATTCCTTTTGAACCCTCTCCAGCCTCCACAGAGGTTTTCCACTCTCCAGAAGGTCAGAGAGGAGATCCGGCATCCCTGCTCCCACTGAAGTCACTTGAGAAGGAGGGGAAATCCCATTGTGTAAATTGAAATCTTTGTTCTGATGGGACATGTTAGTTGCATACTGCCCACTGACTGCATCCATGCACCCAGATGCACGGATCCTTGCACCCAGGATGCAAACCAACTCCCAAATGGTCACAGGATAAATGAAGTGGGAGAGAAAAAGATCAGATCAAAGACCCATCTGGTCCACTTCTGTTCTCACAGTGGTCAACTTGATGCCAATGGGAATCCCACAAGCACGAACCAAGGGCAACAGCATCCCCCCCCCCCCGGGATTCTCAAGTGCAAAGTGCAGAAATAAACATAGCCATTGTGGCTCCAAAAACTTGCTCAATTGCCATCTCTTCCAATGATGCTACACATTATGCTGAGATGTAGCATCACTCCTGGGTATTTTGTTTGTTTGTTGGGATGTGGGGAATGGCTATTAAGGATGGACCAGTCAGTCCCTTTACAGTTCCTGTCAATTTCACATTATTTCATTCATCAGTCTGTTTGATCCCAGTCTGTAATAGATTAATCGATCTGTATCACATTGTTTTTATTATTAAAAACACCCATTCCCTTAAATTTAATATGGGAAAAATGAAACCAAAGTTGACAGATTCATGCAATGTTTTCATGTCTAGAGCCTTTGAAAGGTGTGTCCTCCACCACCATGAATTAAGGGTTCTAAGTTCTAACTTTGCAGAATAACAACTATAGCAACTCACAGTAATAACATTTTTGCAAGACATTTCCCAAAGTCAAACAAAACTAAATGACAGTGGTTTAAGAGGAAGAAGTACCAGGAAACTGGAACTGTCCATAGTAAAGACTGACAGTTGAAGCAAATGGACTGTTGTCTCGTGGGGGTCACTCCACTCCTTGCAATCTGAGGATTGATGCACTTGCTGGAATATTTTATATTAGCTGCATCAGTTATTGTTTGTTTCACTATTTTTGTAATGAGCTTGGGAAAGGAATGTTGGAACCCTGAGTCTCAGGAATCCCAGATTATTGTCTCAAATTTGAGTTAGTGGCCTTCTTGCTGTTAATACTCTCACTCATCTTCAAAACGAGATGTGACAAGTCAAGAGCCCATGCTTCATTTTGGATTGGCTTTCAACTCCTTATAACCTCAGCCCTGTAACAAATTTGTAGCCAGAAGACATTTAGGGGAATTTATTTCAAAAATTTAAGGAAGAGTGTTTACGGCAATATCTCTTTTTAGAAGAATATAGGGATTAGTTGATGAGGGCATAAAGAGAGGCTACCGAGGCTGTTTTGATTGAACAAAGGACATCTCTCTGATTACTGAAGCATCACCCATATTTTTAAAATCTATTTCTGCTCCACCGGAAATCTGTAAATTTATTGCATATCAAACAATGTTTTTCAACTCAGAAGGGAATTAATTCAGTAATTTATTCATATTATTTAAATATCACAACTAGTGTTTGGAATGAAATTCATTGAATTGGTTCAAATAGTAGTTCCCATAATTGTTGGGTAAATTAAATATGAAATAATTTTCTTTTGGGGGTAGAACTTTGAATGATTTCTAGTTTTTCTTCAAGTTCACTACCGGTATATTACATGGGTTGGTTTTTTTTTTTTTTACACTTTAGACTCTTTGGATCTCTAAGCTTAAATATAATAAATAAATAAATAAGCTTAAATATAATAAATATATAAATAAGCTTAAATATATAAATAAGCTTAAATATAATAAATAAATAATGGTTGAGCGACATAAATTGAACAATTCATATTCCACTCTGTGTGTGTTTTGATGTTTTCTAAAGTATATAGTGTATTACAGCACAGCAGCTTGTAACATTCTGAATGCTGGAAAAAATTGAAAGGCTTATTTGGGTGAACTTGAATTGAACTTTGTCGTTGGTATGAGCTTTCGTGTGCATGGACACTTCTTCAGATATGCACACGAAAGCTCATACCAATGACAAACTTTGTTGGTCTCCAAGGTGCTAAAGAAGGAATTTTTCTATTTTGTTTTTATTTTGTTTCGACAGCAGACCAACACGGCTACCTACCTGTAACTTGAATTGAACTGTGAACTGATTGTGTACCAGACTACAGTAGTTCATTTTCTAAAGGGACAAATGTGAACTGGAAGTAGTTCCTTTTTGGATATGTTGAAATTGAAAAAGAACTGACTTGTGAAATTGGAAAAATGAGTAACTGAAATTCACAGATTTGTGAATTCCTACTCCCAGGAAACTATGCATAGTGTTCCAGTACTGAAGCTGATCCTAATAAATTAGGTGTTACACCATGTACTGTTGCTCTTTTGTGTCTACCCTCTCCCTCTTTGTGTGTGTGAGAGAGGGAGGGAGGGAGGGAGGGAGGGAGGGAGGGAGGGAGAGAGAGAGAGAGAGAGAGAGAGAGAGAGAGAGAGAATGGATCAAACCATCAGCTGGCATTTTTGGATTCCCCATGGGGGCAAGGGCAAAAGAGACTATCCCAATGAGCTCCTTATCTTCAAAATTTACCACTTCTCGCAACTGTTCTGCCATCAAGGTTTTCCTCAACCAAAGTGAATGGCTTCCTGGCTTTGCAATCATGCAGTGCAAGAAAGAACTATAATGGGCTTTGAACTGCCAAACCTTCACTAGTGTCCCTGAAACTAAATGAATGTGGCATGTACCAGGCACTAGCGCTGCAGCCAAGGTCCTTTAATTACTGAAAGCTGTGTGGGTGAAGGGAATGTTTTGTGGTCTTTTTTTCTGAAAGGCATTTGCTATTCTGTCCCCAAGAATTCTAAGATGCTGAGATATGATGGTGTAGAAAGCATGAAATAGAAGGCTATGTTTTGGCAGTAATGGGAAGTGATTTTGGCTAAAAGAGAGATCATCCTTTTTAAAAAAGCAGTTCTTAATAAACAAGCTCTTAATAATTACTTTGTTAAAAAGCAAAGCCTACATTTTGCTGCATTCCCAGAAATCTGTCAGGAAAAAAGGGGTGGTGTTGCTGTTTGATATTTGTACATCAAACCACAAAGTTGAAAGGCAGGGTTTTGTCAAATGACAGTCATTGTGAGAAACTACAGCTTCTGCCTGTCATCAGATTATCAAACATTAATTAATTCTCATGTTACTTCAGTGTGATCAGTTCCTAAAATCAGAGTATGAACAACTCACTTTCCTTCTCCTATAGCTCCAGTGAGGAACAACACTAAACCAAACCTGTGTAGCTTCTATTCTGATGTCCTATTGAGTTTAGCGGGATTTGTGTATAGGATCAATGTAGTATTGCAGAAAACTGAACTAGGAGTTCAGCTGAAAAATGTGGCATGAATGATTTGTGTTTGTTTTATAAATGTATAAACTTCTTCATGGCCTAATGTCAGAGATAAAAATACAAACCATTCAAATTCTAAAAACAATTGCAGCCATTTCTTTAAACTCTATAAAACAAACAAACAAATAATAACCCCATTCATAGAGAGCTAAGTTAAGTGTTGGGCTCAACCACATTATACAAAGCACCCTCTGTCACACATATGCACCTGAGATGTCTCCACAGTCTTATCTAAATTATTTACTTCTGTTGAACTTATTCAGATGAAGGAGCTTACAAATTAAGGTTTGGATTTTGCATCAGAGGGTGTTTGGTTATAATATGTGGTTGATCTGTACCAAAGTTTCAAAAACTCTGGTTTGGATGTTTATTAGTGTTGATGATACTGGGCTGTTAGAAGTAGAAGAAGACAGCATCCTATGTTCATATTGAGGCAGGAGCAGAGTCAACACAACCCTTGACTTATTGCTGATTATGAATGCCTGAAGAAGGCTATGGACATATGTGTATTTTAAGTGTGCCACAATAATGGGAATCTGTACTTCTGGTCTTGCTTTTGAGCTCATCTTACCAGCTTTCTAAGAAACAGATCTCATTCCCCATCCAAATTCATGGTTCTCTGTACCTCTTCCTCCCATGTATTATAAAGCTAGTCCCGGTCTCATTTATTGTATCTGTCCATTGTATAACTCAGCCTGCTCTAACCCTCAAACCTCACAAGCCTTTCCCTTGAAATAACGAGGTCGGTTCTGAATAAAAATAAAACATTGTCCAGGTCTCCCTGGTAACATCTCATGCTGAATGGGTGCTTTCCACAGGCTGGTAGGCAGCTTATCTGTCAAAGATTTCAGCTAACCACATTGCTTCAGCTCCTCTCTCTCCTTGCTGCCAGCAAAGCAAGCACACGTAGTTAAAGAGGAAAGGGGGACTAATACCTATAGTTCAACAAGAACCCTCCTGGCTTAAAATGAGACTAAAGGATAGCATGGCTGACAAAAGACCAGGTGAGGAAGCTGCAGGATGCATTCAAAACCAGTGCACAGAAGATCGTCCAGTGCCACTGAGGAAAGAAAAGTCTCCTTTAAGGTTTAGACGTCTTGTCTCAACCCTGTCTCCAAGGCAATTCTGTTCCTTAGATCAGGGATGGGTAAGATCATGACCTGCCCTGAGAGGGACCTAGGTGAATTGCAGCAGATTATCAAGGGTTTCTGTCTCCCAGGTGTTAACAGCAGCAGAAGGAGGGGGAAAAGACCCCCCTTCTATTTCCTCCCTTCATTCTGTCCTCCCTGTATGCTTTCTTTTAAAATTAGTATTTTAAAATCTCTGATCCATAGTAACTCTGGTGTCAATTTGCACCAGTATATGCAGATGACCGAGTGCATATGCCAGGTGTGTGCACAGGCCCCGAGATTTGGCTTATATCTGTCTCTCTGTGTCTGCTTAAAAACATCCAATCTGTTTCCGTGTTGCTTGAATATGTTCTCTGTGTTCTGAGTCTGTATAAAATAATGTTCTGTGTGCCCAGTTCACTATCATCCGAAATCTAAAAATGGCTACAACATTCCTTCCCTTTTGGCCAAAGTGGATAAAATTTACAGGCACAGTATACCCTCTATAGTGGATTAAGCCTGCCAGATTAGAGAAAATTAGGTCAGGGACCATTTGTGGGTGAAATAAAAGAAATCCAGTTAGTTTATATGAGTTTTGTATTTTCAAATAAAGGACTGAGCATTTGTCTCTTGGTCTTTCTTAAATTAAAACAGTTCAGGAGTTGCTGAGTACGTGAGCTTGAGTCGCTGAGTTTGTTTGTATGTTTTTTTCTCACTATGTGCAGTGTAAGGGGAACTAAACAGTTGTCTCAAATTGTTACTCTTTTTTAAGATTTGGGATTTCAAAGGTACATAATATTTCACAGGATTTCACATGAGTTGCCCGATTAAGGATGCATAGTAGGCTTGGGGAGACTTTTTCAGGCAAGAGCCATAATTCCTCATGACAGCTTTCTGGGGGCCACATGCCAGTGGTTGGTGGGGCAATAAATCTAACTCTTTCCTTTATAAAGATAGCTACATTCCCGGAGGCTTCTGCACACACCTCCTCATCTGCCATTCAGTCAAGCAAGCAGCATGCACATACTTCAAAGAAACATTTGAGACAGGCAAAAACACTTGAGAAGAGAGCAGAATGGGGCCAGCGAGACTTGTGGCCTGGGGATAGTGCATATAGCTTGAGAAGAGTCCCAAGTGCCAGATAGGGAAGGCTATATAGCATTTCAGTGTTTGTTATAGCATCTCAATGTTTAGAGCCCAGAACAACATGAACATTTTCAGGAGTGAGCAAAACATTGGAAGCCCCCTTCCCGAAGACTTTGCTTGCTATGTATGGATATCAGGGCATGGGACTGTTTGGTGTGGTTCTCACAATTTCAGGAGTGAAGCTACTTGGTGCATTCTTGCTCCCATAATGCTTCACATGAGAGCCATAATGTGTGACTAGGTCTACAGAGCACCCCCCCCCCCGAAGTTCTATTAGTGTGAAAGTTTTATGTAGCCTGATATTACAAAAAAGCGCTGATAAGTTGAAAAGAATTTGGACATACATTGGATTCTAGCCACAATCAACGGGAAGTAGATACCTCCACTACAACTCACTGATTTTCAATTAGGCCAATTGTTCTGGAAGCATGTATATGAATGACTCACCTGGCAAGTATAGGAGAACAAGCTCCTACATTAGCATTTGTGTTGTCTAAAGACAGGTAAAGGGTAAAGGGACCCCTGACCATTAGGTCCAGTTGTGACCGACTCTGGGGTTGCGTGCTCATCTCACATTATTGGCCGAGGAAGCCGGCGTATAGCTTCCAGGTCATGTGGCCAGCATGACAAAGCCGCTTCTGGCAAACCAGAGCAGCACATGGAAATGCCGTTTACCTTCCCGCTGTAGCGGTTCCTATTTATCTACTTGCATGCCTACCACATGTATAAATAGTGTTTTATGCACGTACAGTTTTATCCACATGTAATGGAGTATTCACTTTTTACAGGGGTTTGTGGAGATACTCCAGCATTATTTTGCATATGCAAGGACAACCCTAAAACACATGATGATATTACTTTCTCATTGACTTGCCTGAAAAGCTGTTTCTTAAATTGCTGTGCAGAACTCTGAAAAATAATAATCCATTATACTGAAAGCAGGGCAGGTACAGCAATAAAAAGTGGGAGGGACTATCTATATAACCCTTATCTTAGCACCTTAGGCAAAACTATACAAAAGTCAGATGTGCATTATTTTCAGCTCTCCTGCCCCACTACATGCTCCTACCAGTAAAGAAAGATGCATTTACATATATCCAGAACAGGAAAAGGAATGTGAGGAGCAACACTGGTGAGAGATGTGACCTGTGGCGGAGGACCCGTATCCTGGGGAGAGTCCCAAAGGCCATATAGCCTGACCAGGAGGGGGGGCTTCACTGAGCCCCACCCCTGCCCTAGAACTTTTGGTCAGGCATCTCTTAAGATTCGTGGGTGAGGTGGTAGATTAATTGAGCATTCAATAAGGCACATTAATAGACATACACAACAATAACTTGTACTTTCAAAAATTCCTGTTGCGACAAAATGGGGGTGGGGGAATTAGTAACACTCAGCTATGATCAAGCAATAAATATTGCATTCTAGTTCACACACAAAGATGGTTACATAAGCTCACCAAACTAACAACCATATCAGCTGCTTGCTTAAATTTAGCCCTATTAGTCATCTTTACCACACCTCCAAATTTTTGTCTTTTGTGTGCCTTAAATTTCTTCTGCATGAATATATTTTTAGAAGAGTTAACTGCCTTCAAGATCTAATCCATGCACAGCAAGTCTACCTAAAACATTTACTCTTGGAATTAGCGCATAGTTCCATTCCCCCCTATATATTATAATAATAATATTATAATTTATTATTTCTACTCCGCCCATCCGGCTGGGTTTCCCCAGCCACTCTGGGTGGCTTTAACATTAAAACAGAACATTAAAAACATTAAAGCAGAACATTAAAGCAGAACATCAAAAACAGAATAAAACTTCAAACATTAAGAACTTCCCTAAACAGGGCTGCCTTTAGATGTCATCTAAAAGTCAGATAGTTATTTCCTTTACATCTGATGGGAGGGCATTCCACAGGGCAGGTGCCACTACCGAGAAGGCCCTCTATCTGGTTCCCTGTAACTTCGCTTCTCGCTATGAGGGAACCGCCAGAATACCCTCGCCACTGAACCTCAGTGTCTGGAGTGAACGATTGGGATGGAGACGCTGCTTCACGTATACTGGGCCATTTAGGGCTTTAAAGGTCAGCACCAACACTTCGATCGAAACAACTTCTTTAAGTAATACTGCATGACATCTCTCTTGTGTTCACAATTTCCCTTCTATACAAAACATATGAAAACTAATAGCTGGTAGTGTTGCAATGAGAATCCTTCAAACTGATGATTTGGGTGATGTTGGGATTGGGGGGGGCAAATTCACAATGCAACTCTATGCATGTCTACTCAGAAGTAAACATTGATCAATTCACCTAGCCTTCCTTCCAGGTAATTATGTAAACCAGGAGTAGGCAACATGGCACCTCCAGATGTTGTGAGCAAAAACTCCCATCAGGCCAAGCCATCGTTTGAATGACCGGGGGTTTGTGGGAGTTGTAGTGCATGTCAACTAGGGGACTATACAGGTTAGCTCTGGAATATAGGGTTGCAGCCTTGGGCTCCCAGAACAGGGAGAGGATCACTGTTCTTTGGGGGGTAAATGGTTGGGATTGCCTTTAGATTTTACATAAACCCTGTTCTAAAACCCTGTTCTAGAATTGCACTGATTAATTAGCAGGGGTCTTGACAAGGATTTTTAACATCTCTCTGCAAACCACTTGTGTTCCATCATGTTTGAAAATGGCCACCATTATCCCAGTCCCAAAGAAAACAGCAATTAACTGCCTAAATAACTATAGACCCATTGCATTAAAATCTGTAGTGATGAAATGCTTTGGGAGATTGGTCCTTCAACACCTTAGAGCATGTTTTTCACCGGACTTTGATAAACACCAGTTTGCCTATAGGAGAAATAGGTCAACAGATGATGCTGTTGCTACAGCTTTTCACCTTGCAGCGAGTCATCTGGAGAGACCAGGGAATTATGTCAGAATGCTGTTTATTGATTATAGCTCAGCTTTCAATACCATCCTTCCGGACATTCTCATCGGAAAGTTAAGGGACCTGGACCTTTCTTCTAACGTCTGTGATTGGATTAAAGAGTTTATGAGAGATTGGACACAAAGAGTGAGGATTGGACCTGTTACACCTACCTCCCTGAAGCTCAGCACTGGCACTCCACAGGGATGCATGCTAAGTCCATACCTGTATTGGTTGTATACATACGATTGCATTTCATCTGACCCATCTACTGCAATAATTAAGTTTGCTGGTGACACCACCATAATGGGTTTAATTACAGGCGGAAATGAATCCGCATACAGGGGGGAGGTTCAAAAGGTATCCACATGGTGCTCAGAGAACAATCTGCACCTAAACATTGGTAAGACAAAGAAGATGGTGTTGGACTTTTGGAGGAAGAGAGGGGAGCTAGCCCTGTTGTATATTGGGGGGGGGGCTGTGTGGAGAGAGTCTCTTCCTTTAAAACCCGAGAGTCCATCTTAGTGAAGACCTAACCTGGAAGGTGAACACAGCCCAGGTGGTTAGGAAGGCCCAACCGAGACTTCATTTCCTTAGGGTCGTGCGAAAGAACAAGGTTGGACAGCAACTGATGATTTCCTTCTATCAGTCCATGATAGAAAGTGTTCTCGCACACAGTATTACAGTGTGGTATGCTGGTTTGACAGCCATGGACAGAGAGTCCCTATGGAGGGTGGTGAAGATTTGTGGGCTGTCCCCTGAGTCCGCTAGATGTCATAGCGGCAGACCGTTGCCTCAGAAGAGTGAGGAACATTCTCAGGGATGACTCACACCCTGGCCAGCACCTCTTTAACCTCCTGCCCTTGGGCAGGAGATACAGAAGCATGATAATCCGCACCAACAGGTTAAAGAATACTGTAGTTTCTACCCGTGGGCCATGAGGCTGCTGAATGGAAGACAGCAACATTGCAGCTGACATTCAGGGTTGGTGGTCGTACGGCAGCACACAGGGTGTAACAAGGACTGAGAGATTGGGGGGGGGCAGGGAGGCTCCATTGGGTCCAGTCGTGACCGACTCTGGGGTTGCGATGCTCATCTTGTGCTATTGGCCGAGGGAGCTGGCATACAGCTTCCAGGTCATGTGGCCAGCATGACAAAGCCGCTTCTGGTGAACCAGAGCAGCACACAGAAACACCGTTTACCTTCCCACCAGAGCGCTACCTATTTATCTACTTGCACTTTGATGTACTTTCGAACTGCTCGGTTGGCAGGAGCTGGGACTGAGCAACGGGAGCTCACCCCGTCATGGGGATTCGAACCACCGACCTTCTGATCAGCAAGCCCTAGGCTCTGTGGTTTAACCCACAGCGCCACCCGCGTCCCACAGTGACAATAAAGTATTTCTATTTCTAAAACCAGTTTGTCCCTGGCCTCAATCCAAGGTGCTCATGCTAGTGTTAAAGCTCTAAATGACTTAGTCTCACATATGAAAAAGACTGCATTCATCCCTGCATATCATCCCTGATATGCAGAGGGGCCCCTTATGGTAGTTCCCTCTCCCTCAGAAGTTATGGGGAGGTGGTGATGGCGCAGGACAGGGCATTCTCTATGGCAACCCCTATGATGCAAATGCTGAAGACATACTGCTGTACCCAGGCCTTTGACACCTGAAATGTGTGTTTCGGGCACATCCTGTTCCTGTGAGTGTAATCTTTTTATATGTTTTAATTCTGAATTTTAAATTGTTGCAACTCACCTTGGAACCTGCCGGTGAAGGGTGGGTAATAATAAAGTTAATAATTCTTAATAATTTTTCTGCCTCCATGTTTATGTGGCAGCCACTGTTTCTCTCCACAATTTCTGGGAAGGACACGGGGGACATGTTGTGGTTAAAAATAGGGCAGCTGGGCTGTGAGAGTACGCAGTGGTATAAAAGGGGGGGAGAGAAGCCACCCCCCACAGATAAAGTTAGTCTCCCCTAACTCAGCCCTTGGTGGTACCAAATTTCATTGCACAGGTCCCTGATAACTAAAGGACCATTTGTTCCCAGGCCGTCAGTTCTCATTAAAGATGTTTAAACAGACTGTGTGGCTTCAACTTTAGTTTTTAAAATAATTCCATTAATTTAGCCCTCCATGGATGCTGGATATTCTTTGGACTATGGTGCCTTGCTACTGCTGCTGCTTTCTCATAAAGAAGCTTTTGGCCTTCAGCAGCTGCAAGGTTGGCAGAGCTCCAACAAGTGCAGCTGTTCACATTGCCAGATGGGGATAGCATTAGACATGTTGCTGCCTAGACTGGAAGATCCACCTGAACCACTCACCCACCTGGTCTAATACAAGCACACAATCTGGATGTTAGGAGCTGTTGGCCCTAGAAACAGAAATCATTGCCCCTATGTACACCCTCCCCATGTGATGACTAGGGATGTTGGAGAATTCTGATGGAAATGGGAGCTGAAATTGCAGGTGTTAGCTTATTTACTCCATGTCTGGAATGGAAATCAGTCCAGTGAATATGATCAGTATTCACTCTTGTTGTTTTCAGTCCTCAAACAAGATGTATTTGATGACTCCCCTCGTCCATTCACACTGAAATGAACGGTGTGGTCCAAGAACACGTGCTGGTGTGTAAGGTATTTGGATTGAGCAAAGGCATCCCTTCACCCACTTCTAGCAACTCAAGTCACCAACAGATTGACACTTGCATTACTCTGTGAGCACAACCTCCCCTTTTGTTCGCTGAAGGGGCAGAAAACCCCCTGGTAGTATTCCTGCCAGAGCAGCCTGGCAGAAGGGTGGGTCTGAGCCAGCCTGGGATCAACTTTCACAGCCAGAGGACTCAATCCAGGTCTGATCACTGCACTAGCCCAGAAATGAAACCAACAATTTCAGTGGTTTCCTTTTTAAAAAAGAAAAAAAGCGCAACAATTTTGGAGTTTTTACTTTTTGAATATGGCAATCCTAACCCATCCCAGTACCGTCCACTTTGTCTGGCAGCATCTGTCCAGGACCTCAAGGTGTCTTCTAGCTCCTCCTCCTGATATTTCAGAAAGTATGTGGGGACTACTAAAATGATGTGAAAGCAGACTCTTACTAAATTTTAAAAATGGCCAGGTGCACTTAACGTTCTGCCGGTGAAGGCTGAGTACATCAGTAAGAAGCACTCCTCTAGCTGATGTCTATCTTGTCTTCTCCTCAACATATGTCACATTGTGGGCAGTGCATTAATTTTTTTACTTCCATTATAGATAGTGCAGGTAGCAATTTTCACGTGGATATTCCTCTGAATGAGCACTTAGCTAATAAGAGTATACCAACCTGCATTACAGCAAGGGAACTTTAAACTAGATGGGACGAACTAGATGGGATGAGAAGATGGGGTTCACTAATTATCAGGGTCAGGGGTGGTAAAGTGCAGTAGTGGTTTGGGAAAGATAATTACAGGTCCTTCTGTGCAACAGCAGGGGGAAATGTCCCCAAGAATTGCATTGATTGAGTGGGTGAGTGGCTAATAGCTTGACAGTGTGAGTGACAAGCAGAAGCTCACCGCATGGCGCACACATCTTCAGACTTCTAATAGTGTTGAGCAGCAATTTCAGAAATGTTTGTTGAGCCTTCTGCTTAATCTTTTGACTTCCAGATTCACAATGTGCAGTAAATATGGAAATCTTTAGACAGGTGCCCATGGTTGATTTTCTACCACTACAAACCTATTTATGGTATTTGCCCCATAACGTAAGAATGAAAGAAGAACCTGCTAGATCAGGGCAATGACCTCTCTAGTCCATCATTTTGTTATCACATGGGTCAACCAGATATCCACGGGAAGCATGCAAGCTGGACTTGAGTGCAACAGCACTTTCCCCTCCTATGGTTTCCAGCAGCTGGCATTCAGGCGCATAGTGCCTCTGATAATGGAGGTAGAACATAGTCTTTATTAGTAGCCATTATCCTCCATTCGAACCACATGGTACGATAAAAGATTTTTTGATGCATTTATCCCCTTTAGCACACATCTTGGTAGTTCCCACTTGTGAAATATCCTCCCCAAGCAGTCCACAAAGACTTTTTGACATTTAGGCCTGAGCTAAGAAGTCTCTTGTTCTTCCAAAGTTCTGCGGTCATGTACTTATTGCTTTCTCCAACATAAACTTGGTTGTGCACTCAGATCACCATTACTGTTGCCTGTCCAGTGGAGATACTTGAATAATTTGTCCATTGCAAATTCCAATGCCAACTGACCTGGTCCACCCACCTGGGTGCAGACTGGACCACACTTATCTTTTGGATTAAACACTTCTTCAAATCTTACTGTGCAGTTCTTGGCTAAAATTTTTTTAAAAAATCCCTAAATGCAATTAAAAAAGCACATTGTAGTATAAAATGTGTTTAGAAATGTGTACTTTGAAGGAAAAATGCATTTCAAAAGGCAAAATTTGTGAGAAAGTGCTTTCAAATACATATTTTACACTAATTTTTAAATGACTTTTTAAAAATGCAGATTAATGCAAAAATCGTATGGAGCAGACTTATGAATGAATAAAGAATTACAGACCGGAAAAGAATTACAGACCGGAAAAGGATTGATTCATCCATTCTTGTTGATAAGGGCCTTGTAGCAGGCAGACCAAAACAGTTGGGGCCTTCTTGACTGTGGCACCTAAAACTTACTTGTGCGTCTTCTCAGGAAATCCACTTTATTCCTTCTTTGTTCGCTTTCAGTGAATAGCAAAAATATGTCTGTTTCACCAAGCTGTTACAGCATTTGAAGCTTAACCCTAAATGATTTTGTGACCTTTTATTGGCTGCTGAAACTTTGCTATTTTATGTATGCATCCGGGGTTTGATTATTATTTAAATGGACTAAGCAAATTCCCCCTTTGTAATAAAAATAAAAATAATATATTATTTATACCCCACCCATCTGGCTGAGTTTCCCAATGAATATGAGGCAGGAGATAATATTGGTGTTATACAGAGGGAATGGGGCGAAATTCACAGCCCTTTGGGGCAGGGGTCTGTGTGCTTACAGTTTGATGAGGTGGTTAAGGTTTGTCTTTCATTTCATTTTCATTTTGTATCTCACCTTTCTGCACATCTTACAACAGGGGTGGCAACTTCAATAAAATATTGGGGAGGGGCAAGTAAGCCCTACCTTGCATAATTGACCATATGCTGTGATACACGGACACCATTTGAATCACAATACTCACTTGGGGGGGGGAGGAGCTGCTTCAAATATTTTCTTGGGGGGCTCCGAAGGAATTGAGGCCACTAGGACTTGGCTCCTATGTCTTACAACAATCTGAAACAAATAAGATATAATAAAAAATGTGACTTAAAATGGACCAAAAAAATCAAATAAAATAATATTCAATAAATCAGTGCCAGAACTCACCATGAACACTTCCCTTGTTCTCTTATACAGTGGTGCCTCGCTTAACAAACGCCCTGTAAGATGAAATTTTCGCTTAAAGAAAGGATTTTTCTAGCAGAGGTTGCCTCACTAGACGAATTCATTTTACGAATCGCGGTTTCCCATAGGAATGCATTGAAATTCAATTAATGCGTTCCTATGGGCATTTTTTTTAAAAAAAAAAATCAATGCATTCCTATGGGATTAGCTAGATGAATTTTTCGTTATAAGAATAGACCCGTGGAACGAATTAAATTCGTCTAGCGAGGCACCACTGTAATGGCAATGGTGCCCACCTGAGAGGTACCTGAACTGAGTTCCGGTGAGTTCCAGCTGAAAAAAGCCCTTTCAATAACCCATTAGAATATAATAGTACACAATGAACTTTCAAAATATCAGAAAATTAAACAGAAATTCACTGTCACCAATTATAATAAATCATTACTAAATTATAATCAATAAAAATAACAGCAAAGTTACAATATACCACAATACATTAAAATACCCCTCTTAAGTAAAAAAGTAAAAGCCCCTGCTCCAAGCTCTAACTTCAAATTATAGAGATGAGTACCACCACCTCATCAGAAGAGAAGACTCCCTGGAAAAGACCCTGTTGTTGGGAAAGATGGAGGGCACAAGGAGAAGGGGACGACAGAGGATGAGATGGTTGGACAGTGTTCTTGAAGCTACGAACATGAGTTTGACCAAACTGCGGGAGGCAGTGGAAGACAGGAGTGCCTGGCGTGCTATGGTCCATGGGGTCACGAAGAGTCGGACACGACTAAACGACTCAACAACAACAACTGCAGAAGCCTAAAAGCAAGACATATATACTGTAATGTATATAAACAGGAAGTTGCTTGTTAAATAAATAAAGGGGGGAAAACAGGCCTCCAAAAGAAACTGTTACATTTAATGATGGTTTGGTATGCTCTTGGAATTTATAAAACATCATTTCTGATTATCTGGAAAATTAGAAGAGTAAACTGTGGGTTTGGAAAGATAATTTGAATCTATGTTTCAATTTATGCAATCTGTTTAGAGTTGTTGTTTGGTTTTTTTACGATTAAGCAGCATATAAATTATGTTAAATGAATAAAGAAACCAACTGTGATTTGATATGATGTCCAAGTTGGTGAATCGATGATGCTCTGCCTCCACAGTGTGTTGCACCATAGCAAGAGACATAAGAAGCTTGACTGAAAGGAAAATGAAAGCAGTTGTGGCTGGCCTGTTGCATATTTAGAAGCTCACACCATTACGTACTTGGGTTCTATGTTATGTGTGGGTGGCTGTATTGGAGCAAAATCATTTCACACACTTAGGGATGGACTAATATGTCCATTTCCATTGCTCTCATTTTCTCACCCCCCCCCCTTAAATTTCTTTCATTCAATTTCTGTTTCTTTGTGCAATTTTTAAAAGTCTCCATGAATACTTGTACTCTTTGTGTGTAATTCTTCTAATATGCACGTTTTACCTAGTAGATGCATGTTTTTCAAGCCATTTTCCTCATAGAACACATTTCTGTATATGAGTTTAACCCATATATGCATTTTCCTGTGACATTTTCACTAATATGCATCCCCTGACTTGGAGAAGTGTACATTTTGAGCGAGAGCTGTGTTCCGATGGCTTGGAAAATGGAAATTTGATACGTTTGCATTAAAATGTGAAGCAAATGAATTCCTCCCCCATGCCTGCACACTTTGCTGGTATCTGTGGGCTTTCTGGTTCCGCTAGATTCTGATTTGCTGATGACTGTGGAAGGGTGGAAAGTGCAGCGGGGGGAGTCACATTTCAGGACTCCGCAGTGTCAGAATCAAAGCAGGTGCAGTTGGGCAATTAGCAGCAGGTGCTTTGGATTAGCAAATCAGGGCATTCTGGGGGAAGGAAGGTTAAAAGAGAAATAAGGTGTCTTGGGGAGTGGGGGAGAAGGGGAAACTGCAATTAAATGGATCATATTGGATGCTTCTGTTTAAGCACAGTATGTCCTGCAAGATCCTGCTTAGAATCCAAATCCATAGCTTATGCCAGCATGTGTGTCTGTTTTTCTCCCAAAGACTTGCTGCTTGGAAACGGCAGTATTTTAGGGACAAATTCTTGTGCTAATTGCCATCCAGAAATAGAGCTGAAGTTGTTTGTCAGAGCTTTGGGGAAGAAGAATAGAGGATTTGGAAGTAGCGGTAGATATTTTGTTTTGTTTTTTGTAAATAGAACATTTATATGTATATAAAATTCCGCTTTGATGTTTTCCTTTGAGAATCTATTATCAAGGCATATATCAGAGCAGCTAGCTTGGATTAAGAAAAGCTTCTTCTCTGTTCCAAATCCATTGTTTGCCCATAGTTACACAAAGTGCTTTAAACAGGCAGCAGGTTGTTGGTTTGACAATGACATCATTCCAACAAGTTAGGTGTGTTTAATTTAAGCCCTATTGCTTTCAATGGCATGTTCAGTCAAATATGCCTTATGCTACTGTGATTTCTCCAGATATCGTTGGACTATAACTTCCATAAACCCCAGACAGCATGGGCAGTGTCCAGAGATTTAAGAGAGTTGTAGTCCAGTAGCATGTGGAAACCACCACGTTGGCTACCTCAGTATTGGTGGCCGTTTCGGTTCTCCGGGATCTCTTCCCCATGAATGTAGATTGCAAAAGAAATAGATTGTGATACATTTTCCCTGTAGGTGGGGGGTTATTGTTTGTTAATTTGTGCATTAAAAAAAAGTTATAAAAGTATTGGCTCCCCACCCCTAGTGTTGATGAAAGTAGCAAAAGGCAACAGCAATTATGTAGCAAACTGGAAATCAAGCTGTTTAGCCCTGTGCCCAAAGTGACGGCTTGAGAGACAGAACTTGGGTATAAGTCTATATTTATTCACATACAGTATAATGAGTGGAATCTGGAGCAAATTGAACCATTCTGTTCTAGAGTGGGCATGTGCAAGCTGTGTAGGCAGAAAGGCAAATACCTTGTGCCTCCCACCATCCGAGCAGAGCTCCATCATCATAAAGTGTGTGGCGGAGGGGCCCTGGTCTGCACACCCCACCCTTGACTGTCCAACAGTTGAGACACACCAGGTCCCAAAAGTACTAGACCAAGGAGTCTTCCAAGTCAGTTGGCAGTGAAAGGTTGTTGAAGAGGTGCCCTGCACCCAACAGTGTCTAAGGTATTATCTGCCTGCACTAAATGGCACTCTGAATGAAAAGTGAAACAGTCAAATCAGCAAGGCCAAACACACCTTAATCTAATCATTTAAAAGACAATGTGAACTAGGCCGCTACAACGCTACCATCGCAACAAAGTGCTCCAAGAGCCAATTGAGGAGCACTCAAAAAAAGTCTACTTGGCCCCCCAAAGGCTGACTAGCAAAGTCCCCACTGAAGGGTGCTGAAGGGTGCATGGAGCACATACTGAGCAGTGTACAGATGATGTCATTGTGGTGTCTCCAGCCTTAGGAAGTCACCTCTAGTCCCAGCCTAATTGGGCTCACATTTAACCCCTCCTTTCAGAAGGAAAGTCTCTTGAGACTTCCTCTTCTAACAGGGTGGGGTAAATTCACCACAGTCATGGGGACAGAATCAGCAATCTGCTTAAAAATGTCAATTTCAGGTTAAGGCAGAGATAAGGTTTAAGCCCATCCATTAATTTAACAAATGAATCTGCACTGTGCCAGAAATATCTGGGCAAAACGGGTGATACTGTATATGACAAAGTAATATTCAGAGTAGACCCATTTAAATTAATGGATTTAATTTATCATGACTTGTATAATAAGTTCATTGGGTTGTGTCCAATGCTAGCCCTACTCAGAGTAGGCTCATTGATAACAATGGACAAGGGATTTATGTCCATTGATTTCAATGAGTCTACTGTGAGTAGCACTAGCATTAGCAACAACATATTGATTCCAAAAGGTATACCACACAGGTGTCCTAGGGCTCGTCCTTCTTTGGTGATTACTCGTGGCTGAGTAAAATTATCTTCCATGAGCACAGTCTTAACAGTGTGACTGTAAGTGACAGTGGAGACCAATTCTGGATTCACACATGGGGACATACTTCCACTTGCCCTCTGATTTCTTGCCATGGTTCTGATAGGTTTTTCTTTGGTCCTGCTGGTTTCCCTGGGAAAACCTGCTGTTTCCAGCTGAATCAGAACAAACATCAATTTGCAGAAAACCCGATTGGCATTTGTTCTGATTCAGTAGGAAACAGTGGGTTTTTCCAGGGAAAGCAGCAAAACAAAAGCAAAACCTCTCATACTCATGCCTAGAAATCACAGGGCAGATGGAAGCATGGATGAACCCTTATACAACTCTGTAGTGTTGGGAAAAGAAGGACGAGTCAATTCAGCAAAAGACTGAACTGCTGGTTGCCATCAGGAACATGGACATCGTACAGGGAAGTCTTCCTTTGCTTGATGCCAAACTGCATCAAGATACTGAAGAATGTGTTATTGTTTTGTGTGGTTTTTCAAATAATATATAATAGTGATTGATGGGCTTGTAATTTTTTATTGTCTTATCATTGTAGCTTATGGTCTTGAGAAATAAATAAATATTGTCTAAAGTAGCATTATACCAAGAAAATTAGGGTGTTGTTGTTGTTTACTGAGTATATGTATTCGACATCACATTACTGAAATCATCCATTAAAAATACAATATAAATATATACAATATATACAATATAAAACTTCTGCTAAATCTAGTGTTTCAAATTACTTTTTGTGACTTGCTATTGGGTCAAGTTCAGGTAGATGAAGCAGAGCTGTGCTTGCACAAGAATAATCGAGTACACATTTGTCAACTGCAAGTGAATATAGATGAAATTGCCCGTGTTACAGCTCCCACTGGATCAAATTTGAATTTCTAAATTACAAATGTGTTTGTGCAAAAAAACCAAACATAGTGTCAGATGCAGGTCACCTTACTGTGTGTTTCTTTACTGTGTTAAGTTCCCAGGTTAAATGGGAATAAATCTAGAAGCCAATTTCTATGATGAAATTCATATAACTGTCAGTATAGTTGTGGTTGGACTTCTAATAACTTCTCCACATCCTGTCTCTGAACCTTCCAATTTGCCATCCTAACCTTTAGTTGGGATTTCCTTTTCAAGCGTTCCGCTTGTGCTTTCTGCATTTTCCCATATGAGATAATAATCAGGTCATTAGTTCATCTGTCTCAGTATTTTCTACACCAAGGAAGGGGGGCCAATGGCCCTCCAGATGCTATTTGACTCCAACTCGCATCAGTCCCAGCTGGCATGAAGATGATGAGGGTGTTACCCAAAAGATACCTAGAGGTCCACAGGTTCCCCATCCATGCATAAGAATAATGCTGCTTTAATGTCAAAATTAGTAACCTCTTTTGTGAAAACAGGGGGGGGGGGACTGGACATTGGGAGTTGTATATATTTACAGCCTTTGGCTTAATTTGAGAATGTCGTATGTTTAATTAAAATTCTAGACCATCCAGTCCTAATGCTTTGTTGAATAGCAGGGGGTAAATTCATGTACGGCATGCCCAATTGCTACTGAGAACACTGCACTCAGTAGCAATTGTTTATGGTAAATTTGCCCTCTTTAATGAGGACATGTTGTTAATAAGACCATGTTTTGGAGGGAAACTTTATTAGCCATTTGCTATTCTTGTTGTAGTTTAGAATGAAGCTGGGATTATGGGAATGGCATTAAGCATCCTTTGATATGTCATAGTTAAACTGCATGTGGTGTTGCTCGTCCTTTAGTGCAGGTTTTTTCTTGCAGAAATAGTTAGCATGGGAGACTCAGTATGGACCACCACCATCCTGCACTTAAAATTTGTGTGTTGTTGTTGGGGGGTCTTATTAGAGTGAATGGGCCATGCAGGGGTGGGGAACCACCAGCTGGTGGACCCAATTAGGCCTGGCTTATGTCCCTGCTCCTGCCATCCTAGCAGTTTGAAAGCACGTCAAAGTGCAAGTAGATAAATAGGTACTGCTCCGGCGGGAAGGTAAACAGTGTTTCCGTGCACTGCTCTGGTTTGCCAGAAACTGGCTTAGTCATGCTGGCCACATGACCCAGAAGCTGTACACCGGCTCCCTCGGCCAGTAAAGTGAGATGAGTGCTGCAACCCCAGAGTCATCCGTGACTGAACCTAATGGTCAGGGGTCCCTTTACCTTTAACTTCATGTCCCAATTTGGCACATTAGGCCATGCCCCCGCCATTACACCCACCTGTCCCACACCTAGAGATGGGGGGGGGGTCCAATTTTTTTTCCCCATTTGCATTTTCCCAAACACTACGAGAACCAAAACACAGGCATTATTCAAAAAATTTACTTATTTGAATTTTGTAGTTGCATTCTCTAGTGAACTAATGTCCACAAAAGGGGCATATATTAGGGGAAAGCGTGCATAAAGATTAATGTGCATTAATGAAAATCACGACTTGCTTTGCAAAGATGTGCCTATTAAGAGAAATTGCTTGCTAAATTGTGTAGATTATGATACATTTGCACCAAAATGCTGATGAATTTACATGAGGACTTTTAAATAAACTTCACAAACTGATGTGGAAATGTGGAGAACGGAAATTAAGACTAGAGAAATAACAAAGTGAGAGAATCCAACATTGTCACACTTGTTCCTCCCTACCTACACTTGGTGTGCTGTGTGTCATCAGGTGTGGGGCAAGGAAGTAGGTAGCTACAAAGGAAAAACTGGGTGTTTAAAGTGACCTTAAAGGTGTCCCACAGTTTTCATAACTTATTCTCGCCAGGTTCACAATCTATTCATGCAGGGAAGATCCAGGCTGGGTGAGAGCTTTTTCAATTACATCATTCAGTATTGAGAAATACACACTTTAAGTGATTGTGTGGATTTCTGCATGTGGAAATATACTGGGATTAGTCATCTACACATGTTTCTATGCACTGTATCTGGCGTGTGTCCCGGTGTGTTTGTGTGTGTGTGGCGGCACACCGCCTGCAGAGGCATGGTGCGTGTCCCAGGGGTGTGGTGCCGCGATGGCACCCCACTGGGATCGTGGTGCCGGGGGTGGTACACTCCCCCCGCCCCCCTCTTCCTCCACCAGTGCGTATATATAGGATCAACACAACAGCCTGCTGTTTTGGATTCTCCTTTGGAGCAGGACTATGAAAACACCTTCAGATGTGATTGGCTATGGGCTCTCTCATAATAAGCTCCTTTACTTCATAACTTGCTACTGTGCAACTGTTGGTTGGTGAGATTCAGGCATCACTAATGTGCGGTGTGAACGTGGCTCTAAACATAGTAATTTGATCCCTCAGTCATGATGCAGAGTCTTCCAAACCTCTTCCTCTAGAAAAGTTACCGTATGTTGATTATTGAGTAAGAAACAGTTTGAGGATTGTGGATGATAAAGCCGTGTGTGGGTTCTGCAGTTCTTAGTGTCACATAATGACCTACTAGTTCTATATAAAAGGTTTACTGGGCATCCCAGATGGGTTTGTTTTTTCAGCTCTTTGCCATCAAATGTGGAAAAGATGCTAATTTCATTTGTGGATGCTAATTCCATTTATTTCTGGAAGATTTTAAAGGGACAGGAGATAATAAGCCATATATTTACTTAGCTTTGGAAAACAAACAAAAAAATTAATAATGATTTACCATTTTGTAAAAAAATATATGCTGGGATACAAGCAAGAACATCATCAAAGCCTAAAAAGAGGTGAACCTTCAAGAGGGGGGGTTAGTGTATCTCATATTTATACTAAATTAATGTTGTTTAATTCCTTGCTAATGAGCACCTCATTATGCATATTCATAGCCCCTTGTTAATTGCTCCTTTTCAAGTACAGAGGCTACTTTGAAACTGTTTTAAAACAATATTACCTAAATACATAATCAGACATTTTTTGAACATCCCACCCTTTTCAAATAATGAAATACTGTAATTCTTGGAGCGGAAATGGGGAATCACTGGCACATATATTTTAGATATAGATATAGATATACAGTAGATATACGTAGATCTATAGAATCTCCTTTACAAATGTTTCTGTGTCTTAATGTTGATACAGAGAACTAGCAATGATACCGAATCACCAGTAGTAAACAAGTTTGCCACAATCTTGGAATACTTGCAAGCTCATCTCCTACAAGCATTTCTTGATTTCTTCTGCAAGCCTACTAACTGATGGAAGTGCAGCAGCAGAGATCATTCTGTGCGACTCTGTTAGTGTTAAATTCCAATTAGGCAAGGTGGGCAGATGGAGGCACTGCCTAGCAACCAGGCAGAGTGCATAACCCTCCAGTTCTCACTATTTTGCTGGGACAATCACTACTGTACAGAATCACAGATTCTGTCTTGATCACAGAAAGGCCCGGAATACGATCTCTCTATACTTTTGTATCCCTATGGTGCCACACTGTCACCATAAGGAACTAACTCCCAATTAAGACCTCTAACCATTCCTCGCTGTATGGTTCCCCCTGGCCCCTCCCATTCACCCAATTCCCACTCTTTCCTTCCCACACTGCTTCATGGGAATCAGGAAAGCGGGCACTGGGTAAGGCAAGGCTGGGCTAGGTGGTGAGAGTGACATGATGTTTGCTCAGGTAGCTCACCCCCTGACTGGCTGTGCAGTTCTGAGGGAGGTTTTCCTCTGTATGCGTGCTTGAATGTCTCCCTGTTATGTGCAAGGCTTGAAGTAAAGAAAGGCAAACCTCTTTGATCCCTTTGCCTCAAACTGTACAGTGTTTTTGTTCAGTTTCCTCAGTCAGGATTTATTTTCTATCTTTGGGCTCCATTTGCATTGTTTAAGTGACTTTGCTAACTCTGTCAAGCTTCTCCCTCCAACTGGGACTATGGTGCAAAGGGTCTCCTCTTTGAAAGGCTACCTGAGGAAAGTCCTCTATAGGAAGGGTTGTCTCATTTAAAGAAAAGAACCATAGGAAGGGAGAGCGGAAAGAGCCTTGAAGTTGCCCATTGACAGTTAGCACCTGGACTGCAGACTAAGCAGGCACAGGTCACCAGACCATAGTCTTCCCCACTATGATGAGAATGACTGTGATTAGACACACACGCAGAGGGAGGGAGGGAGGGAGGGAGGGAGGGAGGGAGGGAGAATGAATATGTATGACCTTATGGTAATGATGCTGTAATTTAAGGGTTGAGAATGTCATCCAGGCCTTTATGCGTTATCTTGCTGGGAGGTCACTAAAATGCTGTTGAAGAACTGTCAGCGTAGCAGCCCTAAAACAAAGTAGAGGGAAGTATTCCCAGGAACACTGTCTTCCTGATAAACGGATGGCTTTTAAGTGTTTAATTAAAAGGTTATATGTTGGTTTTTATTGCTTTGGGATATTTTGTTGTCATGGGTCAATTGTGTAGCACAGAGTACATTCTGAGAGCTCAAATTATAGTGCCAGCTTGTTCCTCGCCAGCCATTAAATGATGTACACTCATTAAATAAAAAGGGTGGAAATGTTTAGGGTTTTCTTTCTAATCACTTGCAATCATAGTGTCATCGTCACTCTGGCTGGCACATTGCAGTTGTGTTACAGCCGGACAACTGGTTGGCTCACGGAGGTTATGGTATCAGAGCAGAACAGCCAACGACAACAAAAGATTCGAGACTTGGGCTGGATCTACATTGACTTGTTTAACACTATTAGAATGCTATGTCTTTATAAAACGTTACAGGGCATATTTGTAAATTATAGCATTTTTTACCATGTTTTTTTCCGTCAAAACTCAGCTCCCTGCTGCTGGTTGCTCTACAGCTCCCTCTGGTGTCACATTTTAATAACACATTATGAACATCATGTGTCCATATATGTTATAAAAACCCTTCCTTAACCATTCCTTAATGTTAAAAACCATGAGTGCAGATCCACCCTTAGTAAGAGTTCAAGGATACTAAAGGAGAGTGTGAAGCAAGACCAGTGAGGGGGGGGGGTGGCACAATCTTGTGTGGCTTGGGGAGAGCATGTGGGTAGAGTCCCAGGGGCCAGATAATGCACATTGGGGGCCACATTGGGGTGTGTTTTTTGTTAGGTTTTGGTTGGCATCTGCCCAGTAGGCTTAAATTGTTATCGGCTCTTTATTAACCAGCTCAGATGTAAATCCTACTAAATTCAATGGGGCTTACTATTTGAGGAAGTTAGGAAGGCAGCCACGGTTATTTCTTTTATCAGTTCCTGTTGCCTTTTTAATAGAATTGTTGTTTTAACTGGAATTTTGTTGTGATTGTGTCCTGAGATTGAGATGCTTAAAGCGTATTTGTTTAAATGGGTATTTCCCAACCATTATAAAGTTGGCTGCATGTACAACCACCAGACTGCCATAAATTCCTGCATTGCATGGGGTTGGACTAGATGACCCTTGTGGTCCCTTCCAACTCTACATTCCATGATTCTATATGATTCTACTCCTCCTTGGAGATTTTTCTTTGCTATAAACTGATATGTATATGGGGCTTCTGCCTCTGCTCACACCACTTGCCAGTCCTGTAGCTGCCACCTTGGAGCAGAAGTGGATTTAGGGGAGAATGATTTGCCCACACTGGTTGTCAAACTGAGAGAGTGCTGCAGGGGGCGCCACCAAAATGACTTAGAATGGAAAGTGAGATTTTGGTGTTGCACAGGGTACCCTTGAAATTTGAAAGCCCATAGTCTGCCACTTCTTGGAGAGATCAGAGCAGACAGTAATGAAGCAGATGGAGACATAACTGGTATGAGACAGCCTCCTACGTTAGCCACATGGAACCCTTAAGCTGCAGGGGTCAACTGTGGTTGTGAAGTCATAGGGTTGTATCTGATGTTAGTTCTATTCAAAGTACACCTATCAAAGATAATAGGCTCCATGAACTTAGGTTCATTAATTTCAATGGGTCTACTTTGAGTGGTACTTAGTCTAAGGTTTTTTCAAAGAATCCAGGGACACTTTTAAGAGAGAGAGAGAGAGAGAGAGAGAGAGAGAGAGAGAGAGAGAGAGAGAGAGAGAGAGAGAGAAGTTATTAAAAAGAAGAAGCACAGTAATATCTTCTCTTCTGTGGTCTCATCTGTCGTGTGGCCTTCCTCTGGGCCCAGCCTGCTCTCTTGGAGTGCTAGCCGCCATTGGGTAGGCTCGGGTTGGGCCTGGGCTCAGCCATGTGTCCTTGCCCTCCTGGTGATCTCCTATCTCTCCTCCTCAGCGGCAGCAAGGTCGGGGCTCCCCTTTTTTCCCTCCTTCCTCTTTCAATCTCTTCCTTCTCCTCCTCCTCTCCTCCTTCTCCCTGCATCGGCTCCAGGGTTTTCCTGGTCCCAGAGCACTGCTGGGCAGTCGGACAGGTCGCCTGGCACTCTCGCTCCCAGCTCGATTTGCTGGGTGTGTGTGTGTGCGTCAGTGGTTCCCCTAGTTGATGCACTGAACGTCCCCAGTTCCCCCTCAGCAGTGGCAGTGGCAGCGGTAGTCTCAGCAGCCCGGAGCCAGCCTGGTAGTGCAGGTGGCTCTGGCTAGCTTCAAGAGCTGCTCACTGCCATGGCGCCCACCATTTTGCCTCGCCAGAAGTCTCCATATGATGTGTCTTGTGCCGTTGAACCAATCATGCAACATTCATTCCCTACTAATAAATTTACAACACTTAAAATATAAATCCGGGGGCATTAAATGATATCTGGGGACATTCCAGAGACGGATTTTATCCGGGGACAGATGTGTAAATCCGGGGACTGTCCCCGGGAAACAGGGATGTCTGGTAACCACAACTTAGTCAGATATAATCCACAGGACTGAAGACCTTTTTTTGTGGGAGAGGGAAGAGCCCAGACCTTGGACAGGTGTCACAAACACATTTTTTTTCCATTTTGGCTAAAGTTAAGCTACATCTTCCTAAACTACACCCCCCCCCCCACCTGCCCAATGACCCTGGTGCCAAACAATTTAAGAAAATAATGAAGGCTGTAAATATGGTGCATGATGCAGAAAATTAATTGCAGTGCCAGAGGTTCACAATGTTTTCTAGGATAATGTCAGCCATGTAGAACTGAGTGGAATGATCTTCCTCCCCCCAAGTGAGGTCACTGAGGGTAATCTTGAATTTACTCTTCATTGCAGACAAAGATCAGAATCTCACTTGCATTGCAGTCAAACAGTGGAATCTCAGCAAAGTAACCCCCTGACCATCTGGTGAGCTATAAACCAAACCAATAATACAATTCCTTTATTATTCAGGCAGCCATGAGAAAAACAACAACAAATGACACGAGTACAGTATCTCTTAAACAGTTACTTCCACCCCCAAAGAAAGGTCAATTTTAAAGTCAAGGGTTCTGAGGAACTATTTTCTGAAACATAATCAGAAATCAAGAACTGTTGTTTATTTAAACTGCCTTGATTGCTGATTGGCATTCAAGGAATGGTATTGAGTGTTTGTGGTGCCACAACCCCACATCAGTGATCTTCATTCACCTCGCTGAATCTTTCCACTGCATTCAAAGGTGACTTGGAATTTTCCAAAGCTAAGTCAGACGGGAAAGTACACTGGGAGGTATGAGTGTGAGGGAATGAAAATTTGCAAATATAATTTGTAGTTTCTTTCTCTTAATTACTGGATTGGCTTGAAAATGTGTGTGTGTGTGTGTGTGTGTGTGTGTGTGTGAGAGAGAGAGAGAGAGAGAGAGAGAGAGAGAAGAAATATATTAACAGCAATCTTTCTGAATGCCTTTTGTTATAAAGAGATGATTGAGATAGGACTTTTATTTCCTTTGATCAAGTGTTTCAAAGTGTTATTGAAAAGCACAGTTGTGCTACAAAACATAATTAAAAGGTGTCCTTTAGCTTCAGTGGGCATGGTGTTTTGCATAATGTTTAATAACAGGTTGTATGCTGTACTTTGCAGTACTTAGGAATGTGTTCTTGTCATTGGGTCAGCTGTATAGCACAGTGTTTTGAGGCCTGGGATTAAGAGTCCGAGACTGCAGCTCAGAAGCTGTTAAAAAGAACACTGGCACATTAAGTAAAAAAAAATTAAAAATAAAATAAAATAGAGGGGGAACTTTGAATTTTCTTATTAGTTTTGGGCAAAGAGCCTGCCACGGCATCATAGGCTGACTCCGAAGGATTGTGCAGTCTAGATGCCAGGCAGCTAGCTGAGTGGCTCAGTGGAAGTGTGACATCAGAGCCAATCAGCCAATAGGATCAAGAGATTTTAACTTTAAAATATATACCGTAAGCAACTTTTGTTAAATTGAACCAACTAAAGTGAGTTGTAACCTATCTTATTCTGTCAAGTTTCCTGCATTGATTATGCAGCATTGATTATGCTATACTTGTACAAGGTGACCCAGATTCAAAGATTCTTCCCCCATTTTGTCAGGGCTGGCTTCCTTTTCATCCCATCTATTCCCATAAAGAGTATTTCCTAGCCAGCAGCCCTCCAGATGTTGTTCGACTCCAACTTCCATCTGCCCAGCCAGCACAGCCAATAGTCAAAACTGATGGGAGATGTTGTCCAAGAAATATTTGGAAGACACCATGTTGAGGAAGACTGCTGGATTGGTGGGATTCAAAACCCCAAACCTCTGGTTTCAAAAGACATGTTAAAAATAAAATACCAAACCACTCTCCCAAGGGTAGGAGTGAGAGCTGCCCTAAATCAACAGAGATAGCCAAGACCTAGCTGTATTTGCAGCAGACATCCATTAAAAAGACTTCTTTTTCAAACTCAGATGGTGGCACTAACTCAGTCCTTCCTCTTTCTAAACAAATAAAAAAATTCCTTCCAGCAGCACCTTAGAGACCAACTATGTTTGTCATTGGTATGAGCTTTCGTGTGTATGCACAATTTTTTTATTTGTTCCGACTACGTCAAACCAACACGGCTACCTACCTGTAACTTCCTCTTTCTATTTCATTTTTAAAAAATAATTATTTTTATTGATTTTATACATTCAGAGAGAGAAAAAAGAAAAGAACAAAAAATACAAACACTATAAAAATATACAGAAAAAGAAAAAAGAAAACATACCTCACACACACACACACACACACAATACACACAATAACAATACCTATAATCATTTTAACTTTCTTCTAACTTTCAAACCATTGTTTCTGGGACTTCTCCAAGTCCCCCCTAACTGATTTCCTTTTCAAATCTTCTTTAGCAGTTTCCTAATCATTCTTTTAAACATTTTCCAAAGCTATCCCATATCCTTACATCAAATGAACTACATTAAATTCATCTATACTTTCTTTCTAACATCTACTTTCATCCCTAATGCCTAGTAAAAAAAAATCCCATAGAAATTCAATTTTTTATACACGACAATGTTTCCCTAAATAAACTTTGAACTTCTTCCAGTCTTCTTCCTCCATCTCCTCAGTCTGGTCTCGGAGTCTCCCCGTCAGTTCAGCGAGTTCCATAAAGTCCATCATCTTCGTCTGCCATTCTTCTATAGTTGGTAATTCTCGTTTCTTCCAATATTTTGCAATTAATATCCTTGCTGCTGTTGTAGCATACATAAAGAAAGTAACATCTTTTGGGGGATTTCTTCCCCTATTATTCCAAGTAAAAAAGCTTCTGGTTTTTTCGTAAATGTATTTTTCAACACTTTCTTCAACTCATTACAAATCTTTTCCCAGAAGTTTTTTACTTTGGGGCACGTCCACCAAATGTGGTAGAAGGATCCTTATTCTTCATTACACTTCCAACACTTATTATTAAGATTATGATACATTTTAGCCAACTTAACAGGTGTTAAATACCATCTATACATCATTTTCATTAAATTTTCCTTTAATACATTACATGCTGTAAACTTAATTCCCTTCTTCCACAACCTCTTCCAAACTTCCTCTTTCTAGTTCAGTCTTACTTTCTGTGCAATACTCAATTGTGTGTATGTGTTGAGCTTATAACCTGTCTACATACAAGTCATAGTGCAAGGCCTCCACGAGGAGCTGAATGCTAGATTTGGCCTGGGATAATGTTTGAGGGGAAAATTTAACTCTGTATATCTGGGATACAAAAGGCTGCTTTACAAGTAGAATTTTGGCTGACAAATAAAACCAGACTCAGCCCCAACTTCACTTACTACGTTAAAGTGTACTATACTCCAAGGCTGTCATGAGTTACTGTTTCTCCAGAGGAAGGTGACTAAGATGATAAAGGATCTGGTAATGAAGCTTCATGGGGAATGGTTGAGGGAGTTGGGTTTGTTTACCCTGAAGAAGAGAAGAGATAGCCATCTTCAAATATCTGAAGGGAAGACTGACCGAGCTTGTTTTCTGCTGCTCCGGAGGGTAGGACCCAAATAAATGGATTCAAATGACAAGAAATGAGTTCCTGATTAAACATTAGGAAGCACTGTCTGGTGTTAAGAGCTGTTTGACAGTGGAGCAGACAACCTCAGAAGACAGTGGATCATCCTCCATTGGAGGTTTTTAAGCGGAGGTTGGATGTCAAGGATTCTTTAGCTGTGATTCACCCATTACTGATGTTTGGAATAGATGTTCCTTGGGGGTCTCTTCCAGCTCTACAGTTCTATGTTTTTATATATGCTGGAAGCTGTCCAGAGTGGCTGGGGCAGTCCAGTCACATGGGGGGGATACAAATAACAAATATGATGATCATGATGATTAGATCACAGCCACCCCACCCCACCCCCAGACTTGGGAGTATAGTACTGCCAAGTCAATATAAACCATTCTTTCAGCCTTATTGCTGACATGCAGCATTCAGCATGGATGGCATGGAGCTATTATATGCCACACTTTCCCAGCAATAGTCCCTTTGAACTGCAAATGATTACCTGCATTTGCATTGAAATTTGCTGCAGTAGTAAATGGTGAATTTAATAAATTAAATTTTCTCACTAAATAAATGGAATTAGAAAGAGCACGGACTTCTGCTTTTCTAGCTCACCTTAATGGTCCCCAATCACATATAATGCTTCACTGGATTTCTGTCTTTCTAAGGGCAACTCCCGCTTTTGCTGGAGAGACATTTAAAAATGGTTTCTTCGTATGAAACAGGAAGTGACCCACCCAGAGAAGATGCAATAAAAGAACAGCGAATTCCAATAAATACAACAAATATTCAAAACCTCAGAAAGAGCAAAATCACCGAATACACAGTGTGACTGGTGGGTATAAGTTTGGGATCTGCACTCAAGCTCTTAGCATAGTCATCACAGCTTCCCAGCATTCCACCTCTCACTTAGAGGCCAGACTAATTCACCTCCCTCCCCAACAACTGCTCTGATCCCTTACCAAGGAGGAATCCCATACACAACCAATTATCCATGGGGAGTGTCCCTGCCTTCATGACACCCAAAGGAATGACCCAGAGGGGTGACTTTTCTTTGGTGTCAATGCCAGCCTCCAACTATATAGGTTTCCCCTTGGTCTGAACTAGCACATGTGTTCTTTTTAGCCAGATTCACAGTTGGTATTGCCTTGTCATAGCAATGGAGCTATTGATGCATAAAAATGTATGTATGACACAGAATATAAAAAGCTGCCTGAAATGTACTGTACAAACTTTTCCATCTGTTTTACACTATTTCTTTACTATTTCAATATTTCACCCCAGTTTTATATTTTAATAAAGCATATCAATAAGGCATAGCAAGGGCATTTGTGGAAAGAGGAGATGATTACAAACCCTTTCCTTATTCATGAGCGGCTGTAATTTCAGTGCAACAGGCCAGTTCTTGCTGCTGCAGTCACTTTGTTGATTGGCAGCCTGGCAGATTTTTGTGCATATGCATGATCCCTGAGGTTGATTAAAGTGATGCTAGTAGGATCAGATTAAAAGGAAATTCTGCCAAGGCCTCACACAGCAGAACCTTATGTGCAGATCTTTCCCAGGGGGGAAAGCAAACAAACAAATCAGTTTTGTGGTACTCATGTAGATTTTAACAACTTATTATGTTTCTTAGCCTTGGCCACAAAACTTAGTCAATTTCTACTAATATACTGTCGTTTCATTGGCTTGTTAGAATGAAGGTGTGGAACTCTTCAGGGCCCCATGACAGTGGTGGGTAGAGCCAAAGGCAAAAGTGGGTGTGACAATGGACTCAAAATGCCTACTTATGTATAGGAGGTTTCATGCCAACCATGGAAAAGTCAGGTGTTTATTATACCCACTTTATACCCCTATAGATTTCTCATCCCAATTCCAAAGAAGGGCAGTGCCAAAGAATGCTCCAACTACCGCACAATTGCGCTCATTTCACACGCTAGCAAGGTTATGCTTAAAATTCTACAAGGCAGGCTTAGGCAGTATGTGGACCGAGAACTCCCAGAAGTGCAAGCTGGATTTCGAAAGGGCAGAGGAACCAGAGACCAAATAGCAAACATGCGCTGGATTATGGAGAAAGCTAGAGAGTTCCAGAAAAACGTCTACTTCTGCTTCATTGACTATGCAAAAGCCTTTGACTGTGTCGACCACAGCAAACTATGGCAAGTTCTTAAAGAAATGGGAGTGCCTGATCACCTCATCTGTCTCCTGAGAAATCTCTATGTGGGACAAGAAGCTACAGTTAGAACTGGATATGGAACAACTGATTGGTTCAAAATTGGGAAAGGAGTACGACAAGGTTGTATATTGTCTCCCTGCTTATTTAACTTATATGCAGAATTCATCATGCGAAAGGCTGGACTAGATGAATCCCAAGCCGGAATTAAGATTGCCGGAAGAAATATCAACAACCTCAGATATGCAGATGACACAACCTTGATGGCAGAAAGCGAGGAGGAATTAAAGAACCTTTTAATGAGGGTGAAAGAGGAGAGCGTAAAATATGGTCTGAAGCTCAACATCAAAAAAACCAAGATCATGGCCACTGGTCCCATCACCTCCTGGCAAATAGAAGGGGAAGAAATGGAGGCAGTGAGAGATTTTACTTTCTTGGGCTCCTTGATCACTGCAGATGGTGACAGCAGTCACGAAATTAAAAGACGCCTGCTTCTTGGGAGAAAAGCAATGACAAACCTAGACAGCATCTTAAAAAGCAGAGACATCACTTTGCCGACAAAGGTCCGTATAGTTAAAGCTATGGTTTTCCCAGTAGTGATGTATGGAAGTGAGAGCTGGACCATAAAGAAGGCTGATCGTCGAAGAATTGATGCTTTTGAATTATGGTGCTGGAGGAGACTCTTGAGAGTCCCATGGACTGCTAGAAGATCAAACCTATCCATTCTTAAGGAAATCAGCCCTGAGTGCTCCCTGGAAGGACAGATCGTGAAGCTGAGGCTCCAATACTTTGGCCACCTCATGAGAAGAGAAGAATCCTTGGAAAAGACCCTGATGTTGGGAAAGATTGAGGGCACTAGGAGAAGGGGACGACAGAGGACAAGATGGTTGGACAGTGTTCTCGAAGCTACGAACATGAGTTTGACCAAACTGCGGGAGGCAGTGCAAGACAGGAGTGCCTGGCGTGCTCTGGTCCATGGGGTCACGAAGAGTCGGACACGACTAAACGACTAAACAACAACAACAACAAGATTTCTCATTCCAGGGCAGCAAATGGCAGTTCAAAGACACCTTAGATAGCTCAGTTGGTAGAGCATGAGACTCTCTCAGTGTAATGGGTTTGAGCCCTATGATGGGCAAACGTTTCCTGCTTTGCAGGGGGCTGGACTAGAGGACCCTCATGGCCCCTTCCAACTCTACAATTCTATTATTCTGCATCCAGCCAAGCAAAAGTATTTGCAGAGGTTGGAGTCGGGGCAATGAGGGATGTAGCCTGGGAAGGAGGCTTGGCATAGGAAGAGTCCTGGGGGCCCATTTGACCCCTTATGTCTTCAGGGGAACCTCTTTTGGTGGCACATCGCCCTATAGGTCATTGTGGCTCAGGCAGTGAACTAGAAGCAAGTGTTTTCCATGGGTGCCCGTGTAGTCTCAAACACACTTCTCTCTATGATTTGTGAGATACCATCAGTTATCTGTTTTGGATGTCTCCTACAAAATACCCTCATTTATGTACCACTGCTGTTGCATTATGTTGTTATTATGTGTTTAAAGATTTTATGTCATGATATTGTTTGTATTTAATGTTTTTATATCATGTTATTATGATGTGTAGGTCTAGGCCTGCCATCTTAGTCTCTTTCAGTCCAGCCTTGAGAAATATAGGGATACTACTATTGTTCTACTGTATTTTGTTGTTGTTTAGTCATTTAGTCATGTCCGACTCTATGTGACCCCATGGACCATAGCACACCAGGCACTCCTGTCTTGCACTGCCTCCTGCAGTTTGGTCAAACTCATGTTCGTAGCTTCGAGAACACGGTCCAACCATCTCGTCCTCTGTCGTCCCCTTCTCCTAGTGCCCTCCATCTTTCCCAACATCAGGGTCTTTTCCAGGGAGTCTTCTCTTCTCATGAGGTGGCCAAAGTATTGGTGCCTCAGCCTCAGGATCCGTCCTTCCAGTGAGCACTCAGGGCTGATTTCCTTCAGAATGGATAGGTTTGATCTTCTTGCAGTCCATGGGACTCTCAGGAGTCTCCTTCAGCACCATAATTCAAAAGCATCAATTCTTCGGCGATCAGCCTTCTTTATGGTCCAGCTCTCACTTCCATACATCATTACTGGGAAAACCAGTGTACATATACAAGTTGTTTCAATTTATGTGAAGTGCTTTCATAGAACCATAGAATCATAGAATTGTAGAGTTGGAAGGGACCCTAAGGATCATCTAGTTCAACCCCCTGCAATGCAGGAATACACAGCTGTCCCATACAGGGATTGCATCTGCAACCTTGGTGTTATCAGCGCCACACTCTACCCAACTGAGCTATCTCTTTCTGTGTTTGGCTGAGCACCCCAGACACAGCAGTTTCAACAGGCTTTTGGATGTTCGGTGCTAGTGCACTCTTAGCTGGCTGAGCAGTTTACTGTGATGTTGGTACCCCTGTATATTTGTGTGCCTGCTTTTTAATTGTGATTTCACTGATGTTTGATAGTACATTTCCCACATGCTTGGAGCCCCTTTGATTATAGTGCTGTAGAACAGTGAGACAACGGTCTGCAAAATAAATAAATAAATAAATAAAGGGCACAGTCCATATCCTGAAAGAGTGCAGGGCACCAACTGCACAATTTGAATCTGCCTGTGTTTTCCCAACCTTCCTGTGACATGTATATCGTAGAGCTGATCAAACTTCAGTACAAGGGCTCTTTTCTTAGGGTTTTTTTGAGAGAGGGTGAATGGGAACTTGCAGTTTACCTGCTTCTGCTGCTGAGTGATCTTTGATATATCTCTCTTGTGCAAAATAATAATTCCATTCTATGTTACTACTTAAAATATGTATGATTCTTCAAGGCGATTCAGTGGCCTGTAGAAATGTGCTTTTGATCCAGACACTCCACTGAAATAATAATGGAATGCTGATTACTGTAAGGATAGGGTAAAGCCAAGAAGCGAACATTTACTGCTGTAAAAGAAAGAACAATGAAACCAATGATTGGAGGTCAAGCTAAGGTATACTGAGATTGACAATAACAACTAATAATTAAGTATGTCGTTGAGGAGGTTAGGCAGAATCGCTGAGGCTTTCCCTAACTGATGACAACAAACCTAAATAAGTTGGGTGGACAGAGAACACTGACAAACTCCATTTCCCTTTTTCAAAAAAGCAAAGCAAGATTCTAGCACTCATGGGTGTCAAATAAAAACTGAAATTTAACTCAGCCCCATAAACTTCAGTATTAGAAGGGGAAGATACATTTATTTGAGTCAGGCATTACAATGAGAACAATCTAGCTGGATCAGGCCATAGGCCCATCTAATCCAGGACCTCTGTGGATCTGATAGTTTTAAATAACTGGCGTGCAGTAGCACATACCCCCCTTGAGGAAAGGTGCTTGAGAAGGTGGTGGTCTAGCTTCAAGGATTATTGGAGAAAACTGAGTATCTGGATCCATTTCAGTCCAGCTTCAGGCCCAGTCATGACAATCCTTGGTCATCCTGGTTGGTGACACCTGTCAGGATCTCTCTCTCCCCCCCCCCAGCCCAAATGTGTCGGGATGTCCACTGTGGAATGCTGTTAACACAGATAATAATAAATATAATAGATAATAAATAATAATAAAATAAATAATAAATACTTTATTGTCACTGTGTTGCACTGTGTTTTAGGACTTCAGACATAGACCAGATGAAAAACTTCAGGCAGCAAAATTTCAAGTTTTAAGAACAATTTTATTGTTTCTGTCATACAGGGGCAATATGGTGAGCGAGAATAAGGCTTCTCTACTGCACCAAAAACCTCGTGCATGTACAGAGTATAAATACAATCTTATACAATAAAGGTCTGCCCCACCCCTATGCAGTATGTCTTTAGCCAGTCAGAATGTTGTCTGACTTATTAATTTCAAACTACAAAGACCTTTGCCTACTCCACTAGGTGATGCTGAATAACTATTATTGCATCTGTTACCTACTTAACCGCAGCTGGACATCGCTTTGCATATCTCTAAACTTAGACATCTTTGCGGTTTAGCTAGTCTAGTTTCGGGTCGGCCAGGGGAGTTCCCAACCGTTAGGACAACAGGTGTTTCGGCTTGTGTGTAACGAGAAATTTGCATACTTGCTTGACCAGCATATTCTAAAAATTGCACTCACAGACAAGATGAGAGGTTCAGACAAAATGGAGTTTTATATGTAAGATGAAGTTTTATAGCCTTTGATTAAGAGGTCAGGAGTGGTCAGATTTGGCCAGATGCCACAACTGTACCATTTGTTTACAGTGAGATTAAACGAGCCCCCCCCCCCCAAATCTCTCAGTCCTTGTTTCACTCTGGGTGCTGTTGTACGACCACCAACCCCGAACATCAGCTGCAATGTTGCTTTCTTCCATTCAGCAGCCTCACGGCCCATGGGTATGGTAAAAACTGTTCTTTAACCTGTTGGTGTGGCTTATCATGCTTCTATATCTCCCGAGGGCAGGAGATTAAAAAGGTGCTGGCCAGGGTGTGAGCCATCCCTGAGACTCATACCCTCCTGTCTATGACTGTAGAAGTTGGAGTATATGTTGCAGCCATCACACAAAGAGCTACAACAGAGAGAGAGAGAGAGAGAGAGAGAGAGAGAGAGAGAGAGAGAGAGAGAGAGAGAGAGAGAGGGAGGGAGGGAGGGAGGGAGGGGGAGAGGGAGAGGGAGAGGGAGAGGGAGAGGGAGGAGGAGGAGGAGGAGGAGGAGGAGGAGGAGAAGAAGAAGAAGAAGAAGAAGAAGAAGAAGAAGAAGAAGAAGAAGAAGAAGAAGAAGAAGAAGAAGAAGAAGAAGAAGAAGAAGAAGAAGAACTACTGATGGATTGCTATGCACCCTGCCAGCTGAGTTCCCTATGTGTCCCACTCTTTTCATTTTTTTAAAAAAATACTTTTTATTTAATTTTCATACATAATCGTTTATACAAACTTATATATTCTTATGCAAGATAGCTGTCAACAAAAAGATACTATCAATATACACTCAAAAAATACAATTGTTAACAATATTTGCCATTCTATCCCGAAATATAACCCCCAAACCCCCACCCATTCTCCTTTATTATCTTAGCATCTTCTCTTATCTTCTATCACCTTCCTTCACATTCAGTTTTCTACCTTTTCTTCTCTTTTACCTGCTCTTTATCCTTCATTTCACTATGTTTTCTCTTTTTCCAAAACTCATTTATAATCCATTATTACAGTTGTAAACAGGGGCGTACCCAGGATCAAAACTAGGGGGGGGCAAGGGGTGGGCCCAAGGGAGGGGAGGGGCAAGGGGCGGGGCCAAGGCACAGGAGGGGAGGTGCCACAAAGTGGGGACGTGGGTGGGGCTACAGAGCCCAGGTGAAACTGACTCCAGTCTAATAACACCAAAAGGGGGGAAATCCAGGGAAATAATAAGGAGGATCAGAGAAAGGTCAGGACAAGCAGCTATAAAAAGGGACATTCTCAATGAGCCTGCTGAGGACCAGCTGTGGTTACGCAAGAGCAAGGACAAGGCATATCCCATACTACGCACATGGGCACTCATATTACCGTGTTTCCCCCTTTTTAAGACGGAGTCATAATATAAGCCATGGCAGGATTTTAAAGCCTTTGTAAAATATAAGACATACCCCGAAAATAAGCCATGCCTGCAGGGTCGGCTCCCAGCAGCGCTGGGCATGGGAGAGAGGAGACTGAGCAGCCACTGTGGCATTGCGCTGCCAGAGACTCGCAGCCACTGAGGAGCTTGCGGCGCCGGGGCTTGCAGGCGGCTCTCGCCTTGCCGCCCTTTCTCCTGCTCCCGGGGGAGACGTGGCTTCTATTCCCCATTGCCAAGGAAACAGCCCGGGGGAGAGACGCCAGAGCTGAGGCGCCCCCCGCCCGCGGATCCCACGTGCCGCCGAAAACGGCAATGCTTAGGGCCCCCCACTCCTCGCCCGAAGTGGAGTAAGGCCCCCCGAGCGGTCCAGGGCTTGCTTCCGAATGCGCAGGGACAGGACTGCGCTGTTAAACTCTTTGCAAACTCCTTGCCCAAAAGAAAGCTGTCCTGCAGAGTGCCGGATCGAGGAGCCGGTCTGCAGAGTCAGCGCCCAGCAGCGCGGCGCTGGATTGAGGAGGCGGTGCTTCGTGCGGAGCTGCTGGGCGCCGACCCGGCAGGCCGCTTCCTCGATCCGGCGGCCTCCCGGGTGGGCGCCCAGCAGCGCCGCGCGGAGCACCGGATCGAGGAAGCGGCCTGCCGGGTCGGCGCCCAGCAGCTCCGCACGAAGCACCGCCTCCTCAATCCAGCGCCGACCCGGCAGGCCGCTTCCTCGATCCGGTGCTCCGCGCGGCGCTGCTGGGCGCCAACCCGGGAGGCCGCCGGATCGAGGAAGCGGCCTGCCGGGTCGGCGCCCAGCAGCTCCGCACGAAGCACCGCCTCCTCAATCCAGCGCCGCGCTGCTGGGCGCTGACTCTGCAGACCGGCTCCTCGATCCGGCACTCTGCAGGACAGCTTTCTTTTGGGCAAGGAGTTTGCAAAGAGTTTAACAGCGCAGTCCTGTCCCTGCGCATTCGGAAGCAAGCCCTGGACCGCTCGGGGGGCCTTACTCCACTTCGGGCGAGGAGTGGGGGGCCCTAAGCATTGCCGTTTTCGGCGGCACGTGGGATCCGCGGGCGGGGGGCGCCTCAGCTCTGGCGTCTCTCCCCCGGGCTGTTTCCTTGGCAATGGGGAATAGAAGCCACGTCTCCCCCGGAGCAGGAGAAAGGGCGGAAAGGCGAGAGCCGCCCGCAAGCCCCGGCGCCGCAAGCTCCTCAGTGGCTGCGAGTCTCTGGCAGCGCGATGCCGCAGTGGCTGCTCAGTCTCCTGCTCTCTCCAGTGTCCAGCACCGGCGCAGCTGGGCACCGACCCTGCAGGCTGCCTCCGGAACCCAGCAGCAGCAACGCTGGCTGCCGTAATTACAGTTAAAAAAAAATTAAAAAGACACCCCCCGAAAATAAGCCATAGGCTTATTTTCTTGGGTAAAATAAATATAAGACGGTGTCTTAAAATGTGGGAAACACGGTATGAATGAACAGCATCCTTTGCCAGCCTGGCACCTTCCACGTGCTTTGGACCACAACTGCGCTGCCAGAGGCAGATGGGAGTTGTAGTCCAAAGCACACGGAGGGGAATCAGCTTAGCAAAGCCTGCTGTACAGAAATAAATTAAAGTTTGCCTGCTTTTGTCTTATCCCATCTTTTTGCCTTATCCCATTCTGGGCTGCATCAATAGGAGTATAGCATCTAGATCAAGGGAAGTAATAGTACCACTGTATTCTGCCCTGGTCAGACCTCACCTGGAGTACTGTGATTCTATGATTATATGAAAAGTATTGAGGGAATGGAGGAGGGGGGGCAAACTGCAAGTTTTAATATTGTTCTATGCCACCCCAATATCCACAACAGTGAGATTCCAGGCACTTACCCAGGGTTCATATTTCCACAGTGGAGATAGTGGTGTCTTTATGATGTATTGCTTATTTACACATATTTATAAGCTGAGCCTACAATACAGGCGCTACATAATTATACTTTGTCCATAATAATTTTCACACAACCATCTTAAGAAATCAATCTATGCCTAGGTAAGTCTGTATAGGATAGCAGCCTGAAGCACAGAAACTATCTACAGCCGCTCCTTTCACTTGAACCCCTCACAGAAATCCTGTAGAGCTGGCCTGAAAGGGACCCCCAGGGTCATCTAGTCCAACCCCCCCCGGTAATGCAGGAATCCTGCCCACAGCAAGACCGACCCCTTTCATACGTCCGGATTCCTGTAAGCCTAGCAAGCTGAATACACCAAGGTCCGGACTCTTCTGCCCTGCGAAATGCAACCCAATCATCTGAATGGTGGACAATGTCAGCAAAACAAATAGGCAAGTTTGAAGACATGGCAAACAGTGGCAAAGTTCGTTATGAGAGGGAGATGGAAAGTTATATTCCTCCTAAAGGAGAGAAGAAGAAGTAAAAGGACTCCAATTCCCCCAAAAGTCCACCACCTGCTTTCTTCCTGTTTTGTTCTGAGCATTGCCCAAAGATAAAAAGTGACTGTTAGGGCAAAATTCTGGGTGCGAGAATGCTCAGCCACCCAGCTCATCAGGCAAGGGCCTGTGGTCGTTGCAGAGTATAAAAGGAAGGAGTCCAGCCACGATCCGGAGCAAACAGCAAGGTTTATTACTGCGCAGCAGGTTCAATGCCAGACTGAACACCATGAACAGGGCTGCAAGAACTTTTAAAAGTTCCCACCACCATCCCATAATGTACATCGAAAGCATCATACATACATCACTTGTGACAGGGTAAAACGTCAGAAAAGGGGAAGGGGCAAGGGGCATTAGCATACAGGTAAACAGGAGGTAAACAGGATTAACATACGGTAACAATGCACGATGTCCCAGGACATTGTTAAGCAAGTACCAGTAAGTATCTGGGAGGGGATCCTTGAGTACTTGGCGGGGGGGGGGGGGGACAATGGGTCCAGGTGTGAGTATTGCCTCTGGCTTCGGAGGGTTGGGAATGGCAGGAGATGGTACCTGAATGCATTATGGATATGCAGAGGAGCACCACCCTGGCTACCTGAACTCTTGCTTAAAGGATTATGGCTGTTCCCTGCATCCCTGAGAGCCCTTGGCCAGAGTCGCAAAAGGGGGTTTCATTTAGAAATACAGATACACGGTATTCATTCATAAAGAAATATGGTTACATAGAGTCTCAGGCAACAGAGAAAGGGTAGGAAAGGGAGCCTTTATTACACAGGGCTTGATCTTGAGGGGGTTCGTGTTGGTGCGGTACTAGAGTGGTGTTGTAGGATCAAATGGGGTCCCCTTGAGGGCATTTGTGCCAATCTTGATTCCCAAATGAAGCCTCGTTTGGGTGCCCCCCCCCTATAAAATTCCCTAACAGTGACCACCCAGGTTTTTCTATTGGTGAGACAGCAAAGAAACTAAAAACCGTAATACATAACAACATAAAAAATATCTGTTGTCAATGCCAACATACCATCGCTTCCAATGAAGCTACATGCAGACTCTTTATAGCAGGGGTGGCCAACTTCCAAGAGTTAAAAACTGGCAGTGATTGATCTACCCCCTTTTGGGGGTTCAGGTTGAGGTTGTTGAGCTTTTTTTTAGGAAGGAAAGCCATCCATGTTTTAGGGGGTTCAGGTCAAAGTTTAGCTTTATTTAGGAAGGAAAGCCCTGTTTTGGGGGCTTCAGGGCAAAGATGTAGAGCTTTTTTTAGGGGAGCCAAAGTTGCTGAGCTTCTTTGGGGGGAGCCAGTGATCTACCACAGACGTCCAGTGATCTATTAGTAGATCATGATCTACCTGTTGGACATGCCTGCTTTATAGCAATAAAGGGGTGCTGGCCCTTTAAGGCTGAAAGAGAAAACTGAGACATCCATGCCCACCCTTTCTAACACACATCTTTTAAGATCACATCACACAGTGGCTGCCCAAACAGCTTGGATGATAAAAGACACAAAGGAGGGAGGACAATTGGGAAAGATATAACACCATTGCATTCCCATGCCTTCCAAGCCTCCTTATGCAAAACCACCCAGTTAAAACGGAACTCCTTTCACACCTCATTATCGCTGGAGGTTTCATTAAACTGATAAAGATCCCCCCTCCCCAAGGACAAGAGTAAAAGCTGTGGTGCCCTGAAACAAGGAAACAAATTGTATCTTAAATACTGGCACAGGAGCTTTGGAAGGCTCGCCCTGTCCAGCCTCCTCTCTTTGCGCGCGCACGAGAGAGAGAGAGAGAGAGAGAGAGAGAGAGAGAGAGAGAGAGAGAGAGAGAGACTTCAATCCTTCAGCAGCCAGCTTCAAGTTCTCTCTCTCTCTCTCGCTCTCGCTCTCTTCCCCCCTCCCTCCCACCGCGATCCCTGGGAGGAACATCAGAGTGAGTGTGGTGTTTTACGTACAGTGTTTTAATCCACACCCCAGCTCTTCCAATTCTGGTTCTCCATTCCCCCCTCCTTGTTTGCTCCAGTAAGAGCAGCAGCAGAATGAGCTGAACGAGCGAGCTCCAGCAGGAGGGTGTTGCGCTCTCTCCCCTCCTCTCCCTCGCTGCGTCCTTTTGCTTCTAGAGAGGGGCAGCTGCCAGCTGACTTCTAGAGTAGGGCAGCTGCCCTAACTTGCCCCATGGTGGGTACGCCCTTGGTTGTAAATATTAACTCATGCCAATTAGTGTTATTGTTGGTTTACCATATTTTTTTTAAATATTCTGTAAATTTGCACCATTCTTTTTGGGCTTTCTGGTCTTTTTGTTCTCTAACTTTTCCAGTAAGTTTGACCAGTTCCATATACTCTACCATTTTGACCCTCCACTCTTCCACAGTTTGGACCTCTGTTGTTTTCCATTTTTGTGCCAGTAACACCCTGGCCGCTGTGGTGGCGTACATAAATATTATTTGGTCTTCCCTTTTGATCTCCTTCCCCATTAATCCTAACAAAAACAATCCCGAGTTTTTTTGGAAATGTATACTTTAGTAGTCTTTTTAACTCGTTATATATTTGTTCCCAAAAGCATCTAATTATATCACACCTCCACCACATATGGTATGTATCCCCATCCTCCAACAGACATTTCCAGCATTTTTTATCGATGTGTCCCACTCTTTTCAAGTGTAGCAATTTTGCCTGCCTAAGAGACTTTAAGCTGATTATAGAATTAATTTCCTGGTTGGAAAATTCTAATGGACAACAAAGCAGCCATCAGCACGTTTCCAATATTGCTACAAATGCCACCTGCAGGCCTTACGTTATCCCTCTTAGTTTCTTTATATTTTAAGTTACAGGCCTGCCAAGAGGACCAATCTAACACCAGTTTCCATGCTTTTTTATGCAAGCTACAGAAAACAGGGTCTCTGCATGCTGCCTATGACATCTTTCCCCTTTGAGGTCTGAGTTCCTTGTAGTCCCCTCAAATCCAGTAGAAAGGCAGGTTTACAAATCAATTGCCTGTCTTTTTTTAAAAAAGCCCTCTTCCTTTGATCTGCTGCTTTTGGCTGTATGCAGGCAGCTGATGTGTGTGTACATCAGCTTGCAGAAAAAAATGTTCTTGTTGATGTATAGTCTACAAATAGTATAGACTATTCTCCTTTTATAGATAATGCCATTGCACACTACCGTAGGGCAATACAGCACGGCACACATCAAAGGAAACAGGAGAATGGACACAGAAACGAAGTCAGGTGTTTGATTCAACCCACCAGCGGGTTGCTAGAAAGATTGGTGGTGGAAGGTCCAGATTTCAATACTAGCCAATGACTAGTAGATGTTTTCAATCCATTCCCAGAGCTTTATGAGCTCACCAGCTTGAAATTTCACATGTTTTCTTAGAGCAGGGGTGAAAATCTGTGGCTCTCCAGGTATCGTTGGTCTTCAACCATCAGAAATTGCAGTATCATGCCTTAATCTAATCAGGAAGCGAGGCTCTTCCCACCAGGATCTTCTAAAAAATACGATATCATCTATTTTATAAAAAGCTCATTTTATAAAAAGTAAGCAGCATATGAACATATGCATATTACGTATCCCTGCATTACTCAGGGGTTGGATTAGGTGACCCTGTGGTTAGGTGACCCAGCCAATATGGTCAATGGTCATGGATTATGGAAGGGCATACTTTAGGATTGTACTCTGTGAGGCATATTACACATTCTTTGCAAACATGTGTAACATTTAACATGAAAAGCCCACATGCAAAGCAGTGTACTCTGCCAAGCTGTTTCCTTTGCTCCCAGGATTCACATTCTGGCTCCTCTGCTCTCTCGACCCCCCCCCCCAGTTGCTCCACCAGCACAAGAATTTCATCTAGCCTGATGGAACCATCTCCCCTCTCCCCACTCCCTTTGCACTGTTCTGGGTGTTTTCCAGACCCCACCCCAAGCTAATCTGGCGAACAGAGAGGGAGGAGTCCTGTTGTCCTAGCAGAGCTTGCTGCACTGGCTCCAACTAGCACACCCCCTTGGTTGAATTCCAAGTTCTGTTTTTGTGGGGGGGGGGAATCATATCTGCAAGATGAGGAGATGACCATCTCTAAGTTCCTAATGAGCCAAACTGACACTTTTAAAAACAGGCATTACACTTACTTGGTGGCTTTTGGCTGTCAGGAGATGATTCATCAATGTGCAATGATGTTTGGTGGTGGCTATCTAGGGCAGGGTTGAGGAACTTTGTAAGCCTGGGGGCCATGCATTGTCATAGCTGCCAAGTGTTCCCTTTTCTCGCGAGGAAGCCTATTCAGCAGAAGGGAAAATCCCTTTAAAAAAGGGATAACTTGGCAGCTATGTGCATTGTTACAGTGCAAACACGTCAACCTGGCAAAATAAGTGGACTAAAGAGAAGTGTGGCCTGGAGAGAGTCCCAATGGCCAGATAGAGAGGCCTTGGGGTGACACTGGACCTTGCACCTGTGGTTCCTCAACCCTGTTTTAGAACAACAATGAGGTGTGCTCGGAACTAAGAAGATATTGGAGTTCCTTGCACTCAGAGATCTGTCCACAGTCTTGCGATCCTCCTGCTTCTCCTGAACTCCAGAAGCATATCATCTGTAGGTCCTGCATAAATCAATGGACCATAGGAAGCTGCAGTGTCCAAGTTGGAACTTTGGTCCATGTAGCTCAGCACTGGCTCCATTGACAGGTGGTGGCTTTCCAGGATTTCAGGCAGAAGTGTTCCACAGCTCATAATGATTTTTTATTTACAGTCATACCTCGGGTTACAACCGCTTCAGGTTGTGTCTTTTCAGGTTGCGCTCCGCGCCAAACCCAGAACTACTGGAACGGGTTACTTCTGGGTTTCAGCGCATGAGCAGAAGTACTAAATCATGCTTTGCACATGCTTTGCACCAAATTGTGACCCGCATGTGCGCAGACGTGGGTTGCGAACACTGCGGGTGGTAAACATGCCTCCCGCGCAGATCACGTTCGCAACCCAAACGGCCACTGTATACCCCGCCCTTCCTGGTTTAAAAACCGGGCTTATATTTCAGCAAATATAAAACATTGATTAAAATGCGACTTCAAAACAGCATAAAATACAACATAAAATGCAGCATCAATACCAATAAAATTCAAAATTTATGAGGTCTTTTTTGGGGGGGACGGACAAAAAAACCCCAGTCAGTAGACATTAAATGATCACCAGGGCTAACTGGCCAAGTTGGTCCTAGTAGGGCCAGCAGGGGGACCAGGGAAGAATTTAAGTGTGGGGTCCCAGAAAGGGTTTCTTCATAGAAGAGGAAAGGGGGAAGGGGATAGAGGATCAGGCTAATTCAAATTAAAGGCTAATTCAAATTAAAGGCCAGGCAGAATAGCTCTGTCTTACAGTCCCTGCGGAAGGAGATCAAGTCCTGCAGGGCCCTAGTCTCGAGGGACAGAGCATTCCACCAGGTCAGAGCAGTCACTGAAAAAGCCCTGGTGGAGAATAGTCTGGCTTCCTTAGGGCCCGGGACCCTTAAGCTATTATTATTCATGGACTTTAGGGTCCTCTGCAGGACATACCAGGAGAGGCGGTCCCATAAGTACGAGGGTCCTAGGCTGCATACGGCTCAGAGATGCCATAGACTGAAGTCTCAAAATATGATATTCTTTTTTCAAAGCAATATTTCCAGAATATTGTACATGGAAGTTTTAACAAACAAAATAAAATTTTGCTATGAGCTTTCACATCTGAAAGGGAGAGCCTTCTCCTACATCCCCCCCCCTTCTTCTTCTTCTTTTTCAAAAGGTGTAAAAGTTTCATTAGTTCACAAAGTGAACACCATGTCATAATTATGGTAAGGAAAATGTAATATTGCACAAAATTGCCAGAGCCAGACCTTATTATTAACTTTCCTTGATAAAAAGTGTGGAGGATCATGTTAAAACTATTACATTAATATTCCTCAGAGACCTGCGCTGTAATTTCGGCTTCTTTTACTCTCTCCCTCTTTGCCCCGTGAGTCAATATGGGAGGATGTCTGGCAATCAGCTCTTGCAATTATCTTTCTCCCCCAGATTTGAATTGGTAACTGTAGCTTTCATTAATAGGACTGCAAATGAATAGTATCCTCTCCCCACCCCCTTTTTGCTGCTTGTAGTTAGTGAGTGGATATTAAGGCAGATGGATCTGACGCTCAAGGCAGGAGAATATAAGATGGTAAAGAGGACATATGTTTTATAAGCCTGCATATATATATATATATATATATATATATATATATAGTAAAGCAAAGACTAAAAATATCACACTAGCTTGTAAAAACTTGACTGGATGGCACAGGATGAAATGGCTACTGCCAGGGTATGGCACCAAAGACCTCTGGATCTAAAGTGAAGAGCTATTGGCTATATGTCAGTTCTCTAAGTGACTTTATTGTACTTGACACCTAATGGATGTCATAATCCACCTCGGTTACGAGTTCCAAGTGCATAATACTTGCAATAAAATCCAGTGCATGTCTACTGAGAACTTAAGCCTATGGAATTCGATGGAGCTTACTCCCGGGTAAGTTTAGAAATTGCAGTACCATGCCTTAATCTAATCAGGAAGCGAGGCTCTTGAACAATTCTCACATATTGCATGCATTATATTATTAGTATTCAGATATGATATCATCTATAGGGCTCATTTTATTAAAAATATACAGCATATGAACATATGCATATTACGTATCCCTGCATTACTCAGAGGTTGGATTAGATGACCCTGGGGATCTCTTCCAAATCTACAATTTCATGATTCTATGATTGTAACTGTATATAGATACTTATGTATTGATATATTTATTAACTTATGCTGCACACATACAGCACGGTATGAGACTTGATTTTTCATATGCATAACACAATATACGTTTTGTATATAATTTTGCGTATAATTTTACATATAATTAGTTGGTTTTTTAAAAAAGCCAATGGTAAACAAGCAACTTACACATCTCTGTCCGGATCTAGCATGGCAACATCACCATAAATAGGTAAAAATTGCAACCAATCCATTTTGGCGTTGAAGGAAAGCAAAGGCCGTTTACATTCATAAAACCCTTTTTGCAAGGACTCTCAAATAATCACCGTAAAAGGAGGATATGGCTTTTAGACCCACTGCCAAAAATATTCACAAACAACAGCAATATATTCATGAACAACAAATTCCCAGTTCTCCCAACCTGTGAAATCATGAGTTGAGCCTTCTCTACCAGTTCCCTGTCTATCTGGCATCCACTTAACACAGTGTTTGTTTAGGCAAATGTTGACTTTTTGGGAACCATGTTCACCTACCTAAAACATTTTACTGTCCTTCCTTAGCTACTTTTCTTATGATGCTTTTTCTTTGAGTCACATCTCTTCCGCCAGTTATGGTATGTTATCCATTTGTCATTGGCTTTCCCAACTCCTGGCTAATGTATTGTGTACACAACAGGCACAAATATTTCTTATTAGAGTTTTCTTCCTCCTTCCACAGCCTTGCCACATCTCTCTACCAGGCTGCTTAATGAGCCCAGTCCATATATATCTATATCTCTATTTATGTGTGTTTATGTCTCTCTCTCTCTCCTCTCTCCTCTCTCTCTCTCTCTCTCTCTCTCTCTCTCTCTCTCTCTCTCTCTCTCTCTCTCTCTGTGTGTGTGTGTGTGTGTGTGTGTGTGTGTCTGTGTGTGCGCACGCATGAATGCATTAGCTGTATGCAGTGGCACAGAATGCTAAAGCAATGTTTTCAGGGAGAGCTTATGTATTCTGACAAAGGGAAGCACCTCCTGGGTGTTCATTCCTGCAAATGAGATATAAAATAGTTTCATATTTCCCTGGGGGACCACGCCGTTCGTTCCATCAGACTGCAGTGGCCTGGGATCCATTAAAAGTTTTAAAACTAATCATCTGCTCGGCTATGATATCCTTTAACCCGCCTGGCAAGGTATTGTCAGGATTCCATCACACTGTCAACATAGCTAGCTTGAGATGGTTTTAAGGTACTGCAATTTTTGTAGCTAATAACAATCTAATTCCACCAGACTCAGCTCCTACCTGCCAGCTGCCAGCATGTTTTAGATCAACAGCACATACATTTTCTAGAAGAAGGGTGGAGGGATTCAAAATATATCTTCCTATTATCAGGTAAGCAAAAGTCTTTTAAAATAGTGATTGCATGGTACAGGTGTTTTTTGTTATATATATATATATATATATATATATATATATATATATATATATATATATAAACATTGGTTTTGAGACAACCCGGTGCATTCATACATATGCATGGTCTCTTTTGCTTTGCTTCTACTGGAGCGCTGAGCTTATGATACTGATAACTAAACTAGATGGCAACTGCAACAAAGGTTAATGTCCTTGCCATATCATATGACAAAGAGGTAGCAATGACTGCACACACCGTTACTTCACACCCGCTGTAGTAATTCCAGGGCAGTGGCACCTTTGTAAGTGGCTCAATATGCGCCCTTTCACACCTCCATTTCCATCCTCCTCAGAAAAGTGAGTGGGCCTCCATTATCAGCTGTGAATCCACACCAGTCTAGCTTCCCTCCTCTAGTGATCCCACCTCTCCTCCATAAGGACTCTTGCTTCATGCCTTTGTTTGCCCTTCCCAGCCTGCACCTGCTCTTGTGTTCTTTTTGTCCGGCCCCACTCTGAGTGTTTGCTCTTTCCTTAGCCACAGAATCTTGCAAAGGGCAAGGTGACTCAGCTTGTCCACAACAACATCCATTGGTTATCCTGCGCATATCTACCAGATCCTTAACATCCCCATCAGAGGTCCTTCCAAATAAAGGGAGAAAAGTGGCTACTAAGGAGTGGGGGTCTTTGTCATGGTATATGACCTGTGGAACAGCCCTTGCAGGGCAGCTTCTCCAGTGCATTCCTTTTATTCTTTTCAATGCTAGGTGGTAGAGATGGGGAGCTGCCTAAAGAGCATATGTTGTTTGATGGCCATAGAAATATTGTTAAACAATACATAAAATAATTATCATCATGTTGTCCTCCCCAGCAGCATTATATGATTCTCCTACAGGACCCTCATAGTATTAGATTCAGCCTTCATGGGATGGGATATGGATGAGTGAAGTAGCTTGCTGCTGAGGAGACAGTCTTGCTTCTGAGAGATAACAGTATTAATGGGAGTTTCATTAATGTCATTTGTGCCTTCACAAAAGCAGGGGAAATGGAATTGATAAAGCAAGAAAAAGTGATCACTTGGAGGGTGTCACCCTTCTAAATTTCATCAAATTTCAAGTTCTCCACATTAGCACATTTATTGCACAAAAAATGTTTGGATAGGCCCACAGCCCCTGCACCACAAACAGGATGGAGAATTCATGACCATGCAGCATTAACAAATAATGCTATGCTAGGGGACCACAATTTCTTGCAAGACAGATTTAATAAAAAAAAAGTTTTCCATTCTGCATGCAGCCTCTCTGCACATCAGTAAGTGGTGTGATTGTGCTGAATAACACAACATCTTTAGAAGATGAGCAGAGCTATTTTAAGATATGATATTTATAATCCTTATGAAAATGATTGGGTTTTTTTCAGTATTGGGGGGGGGTGGTGGTGGCAAAGAAGAGGCTTGGAAATAATATTTTCCTGAATGTTCTAAGTGGTATGATCTCAGGTGGTGAAGTTTATTGATGTGCATCATATTTAAGACATAGTAATTTGCAATTTCACTCATGGGATAAGAGTGTTATCTTTAAGTTCTAAATATATTAGATGTCTATTGTACTATTAGATGTAATTGTCTCTCGTTTAAGTCCATTGTTAAGAAGCACACTGAGAAATGGGTGTTATAGTAAAGGGCAAAGAGGCAGGGGACACACAAATACACAGGGCTGGATTTGGGGGAAAGAGGCCCAAACAAAGCTATGATAAGCAGCCAAGACACAAGTGGCCAAGGGAGTCCAAACCTTGCCCTTGTGAGCAGAGTTGAATCAAGGAAGCTCTTACTGTCTGAGGAACTCTCTAAGCCGGGGGTGGGGAACCTGTGGCCCTTCAGGCCAATATGGCCAGTGTTTAGGAAGGAGGAGAGTTGTACAAAACCACCTGGAGTGCCCCATTTCTAGTTTAGGCCATTAAGGGTTAAGCATATTGAACTGAGTTATGAGATGCAATGGAAGCCAGTGCAGATCTGCACTTTGGAAACCATCTCTGTTTTGTTTGGTTTGCTGTGCTTTGTTGTGAAAAATGATGTGATCTCACTAGTCTCCACTGTATGTGAAAATGTCTCATTTGGCTGAATTTTAAGTGCTGAGCTGAAAAAGTTTACTGTCATTTTCCTTCCCCAGAATCCTTGTTTTAAAAAATACTGCCAGGACATAGCATCATACGAAGCTGCCTTATACTGAGTCAGATGGTTGGTCCATCTAGACTGCCAGTAGCTCTCCAGTGTTTCAGGCAAGAATCTCTCCCAGCTGTTACCTGGAGATGCCAGGAATTGCACTTGTGACCTCCTGCAGGCAAGGCAGATTTTCTACCACTGAGCTACACCCCAGCCTATAATTTCAAGGCAGTTTTTCCCCAGGGTGTGAGTGTGCAGGAATGGTGAATGTTCTAGGAAGTTCATTGCTGTTGCCTGGATATTTTTAGTGGACGAAAAAGAACAAAAGCCAAGTTACCACTCCTACAAAATGGTAAGTATCCCAAAACATTTGGAAACCTTTGTCCCTTCCAAAATATACTCTTCACTTACTGGTTAGGATACTATCCTTAAACCCCACCCCCCACGGTCTGCTACTGACCAGGGGCAGTGTTCCTCTCAGTATCAGAATACCAGCTGCTGGACATCAGAAGTAGGAAAGGTCTATTGTCCCATGTTCTGCTTGTGGTCTTCTCATAATGTGTCTGGTTAGCTACTGAGGAGAGAATGCTGTGCTAGGCAGGTATGACTTTGGTCTGATCCATCAGGACTTTTCTTAAGAATAACTGTATTTGGGTCAGTGCTCAAACAAACACTCTTGTCTATGTGTCAGCAACAGTTTTGCAAACATATTTTGAACTAGTAAATACATACAAAGCATTTGAAGCAGATGTTGTCAGAAAAGAAAACCTCATTAAAATGCTTATGTTCATCTCCACTGGTGTTAAAGTTGTGAATGAATGGAGGCAGAAGTTTGAGGTGTGAACCTTCAGAAATGCAAAAACAAGCTGCAAGAGATGAATACAGTGCAGGCCTGGTGCTGCTGCTGGAGGAAGGTTGATTAATAGCTTCTTCCAGTTCCACAAGAAAATAAAACTGTCTTTGGTCAAACTACTAGGCTATGAAGAGTTTCATCAAAGTCAGTACAGAATTACAATGCAAGAATAAATTATGATAAAAGAGACAGTGTTGAAAGTGGTCCAAATAAGGACCCCATGCCTGGTGTAAATTGATTTGTATGGGGAACATTTTATTATTGTGCAGAAACCACTTGTTCTGTTTTCTTTGTAATTTTAGCTTTCTGTACCACTGGTTCTTGGCAGCTGCAAACAAGACAATCTGGATCACAGGGCAAAGTCATATTTAAATACTACAGATAAATTCTTGTTAAGAAGTATCCCCATTTCATTTTGTATCTTGTAAAATTAATGAAAGAAAAAGAAAACATGCTTGCAGTGTTCTACATTGTTTTTTTCCTGGTAATTTCCAGCAGGAACATGCTCACAGCTTTTTACATTCAGTTCTTGATTCAACAAGCAAGACTCACTAGGCATTTCAAATTACTCTATATGTTGTTGTCGGGGGGGGGGGGAGGCATAGATTTTCCCCACCCATGGTGTTCACAAAAGCAAACAATTATGCACACATACTGACAAAGATAATCTGTTTTTAAAATGCCCTTTGTGTGTCACTGCTGATGCTAAAACAAATGAAATGGTCATCTGAACTAAACCGCAAAAGTCATACAGGGTTGTGTCCAATGCAACAACAGTTTAAAATTCTTCTGTTGTGCAACATTTAAACTCACTCTTGTGCTAAGAGCAGAGATCATTGGATACATCCCATCAGTCTTATAATTGACTACACCAGGAATAGCCAACACGGTGCCCTCCAGATGCTGTTGGACTGCTACTCCCGTAATCCCTCACCATTGGCCCTGCTGCCTGGGTCTGATGAGGACAGTCCAACAACATCTGAAAGCACCAGATTGGCTCTGATTACCTCTAGCCCAGCAGTCAGCTCTGCAAAAGCTGTTGTGAATGATGATCATATGATTTACACTCTCACTTTTGATAGCACTTGCCACCTGATGAGTTTGAGGCTTTAGGGTAGTCTAAAAATCAGCCCCTTCCAGACAATAGTGTTTGAGAACAATCCTGATCCATCGCATTGCACACTTGTAACCCCTTTTGCATATGCAGGGCAGAGTTCTGAAGGCTAAATCCAGTAATCCACAAACACATTAATTCCTCTTGCAAATGGTGGTGCTTTCAGTTATGTTTCTAGATATTTTTGGACTCTCATATATGTGATTTATGTGCATTTATTCTTTATTTCCAGACTGCCTTTCCTTCTGACACACACACCTTCCTATATACAGTACAGTGGTACCTTGGGTTACAAACGCTTCAGGTTACAGACGCTTTAGGTTACAGACTCTGCTAACCCAGAAATAGTACCTCGGGTTAAGAACTTTGCTTCAGGATGAGAACAGAAATTGCATGGCAGCAGGAGGCCACATTAGCTAAAGTGGTACCTCAGGTTAAGAACAGTTTCAGGTTAAGAACGGACCTCCAGAACAAATTAAGTTCTTAACCCGGGTACCACTGAATGTAAAAAATGTAAGGCTATCATCATTCAGCCCCACTGGAAAATTTGTAATTCCACATCACAGTCCTGGATTTGCATGAAGTTGGACTGAAGCAAGGGTGCTGAAAATTGTTAAGAGAACCCCCTTTCCCTTCTCAGAGCTATTATTCCCAGAGTGGTTTCCTCAGGAAACTCTGGGAATTGCAGCTCTGTGAGGGGAATGGAGGTCTCCAAACAACTCTCTTCATTAAAAAACTATAGTTCCCAGTAGACTTCTGGTGAAGCAATGGCTGTTGAAGTGGCATAACAGTGTTGTTGTTGTTTCAAATTCATCCAAAGATCAGTACACAACATAAAAATACAAAATGAGCAGGCAAAATACATGTAAGGGGGAGGGCTTATAGAGAACCACCTCCCCTCACCAGGAGCAGCTTGTCTCAGAGCAGCCGCGAGAGCGAAGAGTCTGATGGGCAGAGTCAGGAAACGGAAAGGGAGTGCCAGCCCTCTAGCAACATCCAAGAGCCCTTGCTCCATAGGCAGGGAGAGAGGGGGGGGGAAGAGGGGACAGGAGTCAGTAAGTTCACAGGCCATTCCCCCACACACACCGGAACTGAGGAGGCGGAGAAAAGGGAGACGCTTCACAGTTCCGAGGCTTTTATGTTGGTCCAAGACGAGACGATCGCCAGTGCAGGAATCTGGGACAGAGTGAGCAGTCATGAAACAACCAGCTCATTACACTGTAAATAATGTGCACTAATAAAAGCTTCTGAAAGACAAGGATGTGGAGGGTCATTACTCAAGAGTAGCCACAACAACCCTGACAGTACATATAATAAAACAAAACAAAACCAATAACCGCCCTCCTACAAACACATTAAAAAGCCATAGAATGTTTGTGAGATTTATTTGTGTGTGTGTGTGTGTGTGTGTGTGTGTGTGAGAGAGAGAGAGAGAGAGAGAGAGAGAGAGAGAGAGAGGGAGAGAGAGAGAGAGAGAGGGAGAGAGAGAGAGAACCCATCTCTAGTATATAGCAGCATCGATGTGCGCAACATTTTGTGATGCTACATAGTGTCCTGGCCCTTCCACTTGAACTCCCAACACAAGTTTTTTCAAAAACTTTCAATGAATAGCTCTGTATGATATGCAAGACAAGTTAACAAAGCATTCAGGTTAACCGGTGTGGCAAAGTGCATAGCTAAAATGTTATTCCAACACTTAGTATGCCCCCGAAGCTCTCCTTTTGTGGGCACAGGCTGGGCAAGAAAATGGGCACTCCTTTGAGTAGGCTGGGTTTCCCAATTCTTTTCACACTGGCACACGGTGGAATAGTCACCTCTGTGTCCTTGGAGATTGAAGTAAAGTTGATGAGGCCAGCTCACTGTATGATCACTGTCCCAGGCAACTCCCAGGGGGCTCTTCACTGGTGGGCGGCAGTGCTGGAGTCATGCCAGTCCACCATGGGACATGGTGCTAAGGATGTCTGGTGTCACCAAAGCAGGCTATTTTGCTTCCCTGGATCTGGGTCCGCACCTTTCAACCCGCTGTGTCCCTCCCTACGTTCCAGTTCCACATCTATCATCCCCATCCTCTTGTCAATCCTGCCAGGATATCTACACAGAATATATGATGACACACATGTGCCCTTAGGATTAGGTTTTTGAACCATTCTCAGATTGGGAGGTTATTGGATTTGAAAGAGCATCAGTCTCAGAATTCTCTATCATCTCTCCCCTCCTTCAAATATGAATTGCTCTTAAAGGCAGTCCCTTACAAGCAATTCCCTAAAGTCCATTGAGTATTATATTTCCTTGCATATGAAATCCATCTGAGATGCCCTCTATAATTGGCTTAATATTGTATTGAACCAACTCAGATGCTAGGGGGGGGGGGAATGGAGGTGGGGGAGAGAATAATCACTTGTATGTTACACTATAGCAGAATACTAGGTTCCCTGTTGCCATAGCACCAGTTAGGAAAATGCATTTTTCTCAAAGATTTATAAACAGTGATTGCAATGTTTTCAGCTCTTTGTGGCTGGATGCAATATCCAGTGCCCTCAAGCAGAATATAAATTCAAACACTAGGGGACCATTCAGATCACATTTGAGCCTTGTTATATATGTAGGACAAGAATGGTATCTCACCAGTGTCCATTAATGTATCTTATCCTGCCCAATCACAAGATAAATTTCATGTAGATAGATACCGTGGACACAGAAAAGCATTTACTCAAGTTCTCGTCTCCAGCAACTATGCACAGCAGTTGCTAGGATTCATAAAAGAATGTGCTCTTTTTTTCCCCTCTTCTGTGGGCTTTGCTGCCTCCCCCCCCCCCCGGCCTCATGGTACTTGACTTACAATGGCTGCTACATCCAGGAGCAAATATCAATAGTGCATGGGACTTTTATTCATTAAAGTTTCCTAAGTGCTTTAGGTTCCACAGGGGGGGAAGGCACCAGAGGGCAAAATGTAATTATTATTTTTTTGGTCTTTTTATTATTTAATTTTGCTTGATATGCGCTTGCACACTGTTGCTGTAGGGTGCTTATGAAGGCAAGCTTTCCTCCTGTTTTTAAGTCACATTGTAATGCATAGTTGTGATGGTGCAGGCTGTGAGGGCAAGATCTCTGCAGTGCCTAGAATTTCCCAAGCCCATTAACAACCCAGTCATAAACACATTTACTTGGAAGTAAGCCTCATTTGTTTTACGTGTAAGCATTCTAGGTTTGCAGTTAGGAATGGGGGAGGTTTTGGGGGCTGGTTTCACTTAATTTGCACTTTCTGAAACAATGCATGAAGCAAAATACAGCTACCCATAAAAATCTGCACTTCTCTGAATTTTGCAATGCAGTTCTCCAGCGAAGAAAAAAAGGTGTATACAAAAATACACATATTACTGAAAATGACAAGCAGAAGTGCATTATATTATCTAGAATTGCTTACAAAAATATCAAGCTTAAGCAGAATTGCATAGAAAAAAATGTACATTAGGAGGAATCAGCAATGCTGGTTAGTCTTCATGAGGACATTTAAAAGGGGGTGGGGTAAGCCAATGCAAAAAAAGGGACAATCTGAATTTAAGATTGGAAATTGAAGAGCTGGGATCGACAAATTCAATCATTCCTAATTGGAATCTGAAGAGCTAACTCCATCCTGCCATTCAGGTTGTGCTGTTGAACAACTGCCAATTCAGTATATTTGTATCTTCACACATATATTTTAGGAACATATAAAAGTCCCAAATAAAGCAACGGTCATCTAAGCAGCTATTAAAGGTCCAGCGGGCAGTTAAATGAATCCCACAGAATAAACGAGGATTTGCAAGAAGACTGGTCTTACAAGGAACAGTCTGGCACACTGCAGAAGCCTTGGCTGGCTCTTTACTCCTCCCACACGGGTGGAGAGGAGGCACAGAAAAGAAATTCATTTTGAATCTACAATTCAACATGGAACAACATGTATTTCCCAAAACTCTGCACAAACCAAAAGACAGCTATCCTTTGAAATTTGCTCTTCTCTGAATCTTGAAATGCAATACTTGAACTCAAAGTGGTCTGCAGAAAGTTAGGGGGAGGTGCACAAAAATGCATATCTTAGCAAAAACTTTGTAATATTGTGTTAGGAGAAACTGTTTGCAAAATGAGTATACTGCATACAATAATTGTGCTCTAAAATGCTGACTTTTTGTGAGGACTTAAGGAAATATCACAAACTCATGTGGCAAAGGAGAGAACCGAATTTAAGACTGGTAAGATAAGAAATATAAAAATTGAAATTGCCCTTCCGTCCATCCCAAGTTGGGAGCAAGCAAGATACCTGGACCGCCTCTCCCCATAGAAACCACCCCGAACTCTGTGATCATAATCTGAAACCCTTCTTTTGTGCCTCTTCCATGTGAGGTCTGGAGGGTTGCAACATGAGAACGGGCCTTCTCTGCAGTGGCTCCCCATGCTCTTCCCAGGGAGGCTCACCTGGCACCTTCATGATATATTTTTATGTGCCAGGTGAAACTGTTCCTCTTCAACCAGGCCTTCGGCTGATTAATATCTTACAGCCTTCTGTGGGAAGGGGGGTGTTATTGTTTTGTTGTTTTTGGTTTAACTATTTACTTGTGTTTTATCTTGTATTTTATTCTGTGAACCACCCTGAGATCTTTTGATGAAGAGTGGTATATAAATTAAATAAACAAATAAAATAATAAATAAACAAATTATTGGCAGGCAGGCAGTGGTCTATTGAACAGCTTTACTTCTGGCCAGCTGTAGCTCAGTCCCCCCTCCTCTCCCTTCTCTCTCCCATGCACCAGTACCACGCAGGGAGAAGTTGCAAGTGAGCATTGTCAGAGGCAGTATGCTTCTTTATACCAGTTGCTGAAAACCACAGGCAGGGCAGAGTCCTACTTGTGGGCTGGCCATTGTGAGACCAGGATACTGGACTAGGTGGGTCACTTTTGTTCTTATGAACTGAAAGAACTGAAATTTGTAGGAAAATAAACATATACCAATTTCAGCAGTAGTTTGAGGAATTATCCCAAGTAAACCAGAAGAGTGGAGTAAATGTCGGGGGGAACCCGTTGGAGCAATAAAGGAATAGCAAAAAGAAAACTCACTCATTCTGATATTATTTCAATGAGGAAGATTATAGTTTCAGAATCGGTTCTAAATATTGAGATGACTCCCAAACACGAGCACAGAACTGTGCAACATAAGACTATCAAAGCCTTTAGCAGCAGAAAATGCCCAGTGTGACACTTCAAGGTAATCTTTGAGAGAGTTCTTTCTGTCTCAAGAGCTTCAAGAGTAGTCCAGTATGCTTACTTCTTTTTAGAAATTAGCTGCTGAGATTCCACTTATCCTCATTTACAATGAAACTATCCATTCACCACTAAGTGTTTGTAACAGAAACATAGCATGAAGCGGAGGAGAGTGCTACACACTGGCCTATTTCTTTTGTACACAATATGTAATTTGCATATCATTTCATGAACAAGCTGCATGCCAGACTGCTGTCAGTGGTTTTGCAGTTATGCTCCTTTAGTTGAAAAGTTTGTGCCAAGTCTTCAGGTACTATTTCACACAGGTCTGACACTGGAAGAGGAGTCACAGGAGAGAGCAGCAGCAGCAGTGCAGTGAGAGATTATGCCTTTCCCTTTTAAGAGTGTGCACATCAGACATGGGTGTATGGGGTGACGGAGAGCAGTAGTCCCAAGAGGAGAGATGGGGGGGCACGTTGTGCTCCTTCTGGGGAAGTTTGTCCACCTTTGGTCTCCATCCCGCACTTAACTCTTGCCTGTGACTCCTAGAAGCTGTCAGCATGTGACAGCAGCCGCACCCCAGGAACAGCTGGATGGCTAAACCAGGTGAGGGTAGCCAATAGGTCTAAAACCCTTGGTGAGTTAGGGACCTCCCATGCATGTAAAGACAGGCTCCAGCAGATTGTGCAGACGAGACCAACAGTAGGTCCAATTTCTGCTCAGGTCCTGCTTGCGAGTTTCTCACAGGCTATTGTAAGAACAGGATGCGGGGCTAGATGGGCCATTGCCCTCACACAGCAGGCCCTCCTTGTGATTTAAAAGAGAATTAGGCAAATTATGGAGGCTAAGGCTACCAATGGCTTCTAGCCCTAATGGCAATATTCTACCTCCACAGTCTACGGCAGCATCAAAAGTGGGGAGAGCTGTTTGCAAGCTCTTGTGGGCATCTGGTTAGGCCACTGTTAGAATAGGATGCTGGACTCAATGGCCCTTTTGTCTGATCCAGCAGGTTCTTCTTACATTCTAATGTCAGGCTTTGATTTTAGCCATGCATTCCCTGACAGCATGAGAAAGAAGATATTAAACAGTAGAATCCATTGTTGCTCAGAGACTATTTATAGCCACATAATTTAGGTTTCTCAGCCTTTCTCCTAGTTTCTATCCCCACACACCCCATCTCACATTTAACGAACCATAAGGAATCCTGCATTAGAAAGAGGGCTGTTGTTGTTTTCATTCAGGTTATTGGTTTGAGAGAGGCAAGCATGGCACGATGGCATCCAACAAGAAAGGATCTCTTTTGTTCTGTAGTATCGTAAAAATCTCTACTGAAAGACCATCTTTTGTATCCCCTGGGGTAGATTTATTAATGGGCAGTACCTTTCTTCTTTCTCTAAATTATATTAACAATGGTTTGATTTATGTCTGATCAGACTGAGCAAATTTTCACAAAGTTGTTTCTTTCTTTATTTCGGGGGAACTAACATTGTGTTTGAGAAATAAAGGCAACAAAATAGGATTGCCCATCCACTTCCTAATAAAGAGAAGTAGATTATTGAAGCTTAACCTGGACCTCTGTTGATACGCAACAATACTCGGAGGGTCATAACTTAGTCATCTCTGCTTTGGAACATAGGGCCCAACAACATCTGGAAGGCAACAGGTTAGCTCCCTCTGTTCAAGCCCCCTCCCCTTAGAAAAGGAGAGGGAAACTTTTGGCTCCCAGATGCTGTTGGATTCTAGCACTAGCCTGGATGACCAATGGCCAGGAGTGGTGAAAACTGTAGTCCGGCAGTATCTGGAGGGTTAGAGGTTCACATCATCCTGCCCTAGAGATGCAAAGTTCACATCATTCCAGAATCATTTGGGAGAAAACTGGATAGAGGATGGAGGCCTGTGCTAAAAATGCAGAAGGGGAAGTAATAGTCCAATGCTCACCCTATTCTGCTCTTTATAATAGAACGCTTTGCATGCTGCTGTGTACAGTCCCACCTGTGAGCACATGTGTAATGTCATCAAATTACTGCTACAAGGAAAACCATAGGGAGAGAAGCCAATCAATTATTCATCTTCCTGCCTCCCAATCAACTTCAAAAGTGCCAGCAGAAAAACACTGGATCTTTTTCTTTGAAATGTGGCAGGCATCTTACCTAGGAGGATCTCTCATAGCTTCTATTTTCCCACCAATCGCTCACACTATGGGGAATTAAGCGATGACTTTTTTTAACCACCCCAAAACTGTAAAGGTTGTCCTGGAGAGAATATCATTGCAGCTATTCATTCTCTCAAAAGGCTCTACCCCAGACATAGGCAAACTCTGGCCCTCCAGATGTTTGGGACTTCAATTCCCATCATCCCTGACCACTGGTCCTGTTAGCTAGGGATGATGGGAATTGTAGTCCCAAACATCTGGAGGGCCAGAGTTTGCCTATGCCTGCTCTACCCTATGTTCAAATCTAATCATGTTTTTCCCTCTATGATTTTATACATGCACTAGCTGGCCCGGCCACGTGTTGCTGTGGGTTTTTGTGTTAAATTGACCCTTTTCTGTTAAATGGACCTTCAGAGTCTCCCTTTAGAGTCCCCTCACCTGCCCTGTCCCAACCCTGACTCCCCTACTGTAAGTTTCAAAAATAAGACTCCCCCACCCACGTGTGTTCCTGAAAATGTCTCCACCCCCCACTGTTTTGGCTAACTCAGGGTCCTACCTCCCCCCATGGCTATGTGTCCCCCCTCCCTTTGTTGTGCCTCATCCCTGTGAGCCCCCTCCCCCATTGTTGTGCCTCATCCCTGTGATTCCCCCACCCTGTGAAAGCCCATATTCTATTTGTTTTTGCCTGTGGCCTACTGGGCAATGTTGCAGCCTACTCAGTTTTCCCTGTCCCAACCCACCCACCCCACTGCTTTGGCTGACTCAGGGTTATTCCTTCCTCCCCATGGCTATGTGTTTCCTCTTCCTCCTCCCTTTGTTGTGCCTCATCCCTGTGACCCCCCCCCCCCGTTGTGAAAGCCCCATATTCTGTTTGTTTTTGCCTGTGGCCTACTGGGCAATGGGGAGGCCTACTCAGTTTTCCCTACTCAGTTTTCCCTGCCCCCCCTGCTTTGGCTGACTCAGGATCCTCCCCCCCCCCATGGCTATGTGTTTCCCCCCTCCCTTTGTTGTGCCTCATCCGTGTGCCCCCCCCCATTGTGAAAGGCCCTATTCTGTTTGTTTTACCATGCTTGGCAATGCTGTGCTGCAAAAGGACTGTTTTCAGTTGGTTGCTGTGGAATTTTGTGATGTCATCTGGCGGCACAGCTTTGGAGGCAGCAGCGTGCGACCTGCCTTTCTATTGGATGCTGCTGGAGTCTTCAAAGCTTCTGGTGGTGATGTCTGATTTGGGCACCACTTTTTGTGTTTGATCATTATTTTAGGTGTGAAAGGTATGGTTTTTTGGGGGAGAAATTATGCCTCCCTGATGGGCATGGAACATTGTGGCCAAATTTGTTACATTATGGTTCAGCAATTATGGAGAAAGGCTGTGACCTCCACATGTGCAATGCCTACATTTATATATATATAGATATAGGAATGAAACCTGTTTCATTGTCATGGACTGGCTGGATGCTGAGGAATGATTGGAGGCACCAGCTGGGCAATCCCCAAGGAAAGAAGGCTCAGAGCCTGGGGACTGGTGGTGGGATGATGATGAGTGGTAAGCAGGAGAAAAGGGAGCAGACTGTGAGGAGGTGGTGTCAGCAGAGGTAACAGGGTTTAGTAAGCAGGAAGAGGCTGTGACAGAGCAGTCCAGAATCAGAGGCAGATATGGAGGCTGGAGAGCAGGGGGGCTAAGAGGCAGGCTGGTGATGAAGCCAGGATGTCTCCCCCTCCTGTTGTGACCTAGCTTCCCTCCCCCTGGTCTCCCATAACTAGAAGAAGTGTGAAGAGGGAGGAGCAAAGACATGCACAGCAACAGGCTCAGGTCGCTTGGAAAGGACCTGTGGGAGGAGGGACTTAAACAACTGTGGGAAAGCAGGGACCTTCAGTCCCCACAAGATTAGGGAGGCCTAGCCTGGCTTCAGTCCCCTGTTACAAGATTAGGGAGGCCTAGCCTGGCTTGTTAGCTGAGCTTATAGGTATCTATGTGCATCAGTCTGACCCTATATAAGATAGCTTCATATGTTTCAGAACAGGTGCATTGTGTAATGATCAGTGATTCTGCAGTAATCCTATTCCCAGGTTGCTGTTTGACTGCACTTGTTCTTCCTGAAGACTTTCTCACAGAGCTGAACAAACACAAGCACTTTCCCCCAAGGGATAACAGTTGTCCAAGTACACTATTTGCCCTTTTGCAAATAGTTGAAGTTTGTTCAAGCATCTCTAGCATGAGTGAATTGATTTCAGGGACAGAGTTGATTGTGGATTAGGGCATTATCATCTATCTCTTCTTTTGTTTGTTAGGCAGTGAAATAGTGTTGATGAGCGTATTATTATTATTATTATTTTTAAGAAAAACCTCCATCACTGTAGAAAAAAATGATCAACAACAAGCACAATAAAAACTTCATTATATGTGGAATAAGGTTGCACACATCTAGAAATACATATTTAGGTGATCACATGGTCTAATTTTTATATGTTATTATTGATTTGTTTTCCTCCTTGTTATGCATCGTCCAGCTGCTTTTTTTGGTGCTTTAATTCATGGTTCACAGCTTTAATGTCAAAGGGTTAATGATACAACACATGTGTTTTATGGCTCTGCACTTTGACCTCTTAAATTACCCCAAGATAGGTGGGCAGTCCTCAAGCAGCTTCTGTGATAATGTGATATGTAAAACAAGCTTAGTCCTATTAATCTCAGACAATTTAGTACAGCAAATATTAGAAACTGTTGATATCAGGTGGAAGAAATTTGCAGAGGATTCTGGCTGGCATTCTACTTCATACAAGGTAAGGCTGAGCAGGATGAGGGAGAAATTTTGTTCCGTTCACCTTTAAATGTGAATCAACCTAGTTTACACTTTCTGAAACAATACACAATCTGAAATTCAAAATTGGCACTTATTTGAATTTTCTAATGGAGTTCTTAATCCCCCTTCTCCAACCTCAAAATAAACTAAAACACAAAACCATTTCTGATGGAAAGGGACAGGAACTGCACAGTAGGGGGAAGATTGCATATATAATATACAAAATGTATTGTATTGTGGGAAAGCGGTTTTGCAAAAATGTGTGTATATTAGTAGAAATGTGCACTAAAATGCTGAAACGTTTTTGTAAGGTCTTCCTGTGTTTTTTTAATTGCAAACTGATGCAGAAAGTGGGCAAACTAAATTTAAGATTGGGGAAAGATTATAAACTGGGGGAAGTTGAAACTGACAGATTTACACATCCCTTGTTGAACCTCACCATCACCCTGTGTGAATGGAGAAAACACTCCAAACTCCCTGCAGCTGCAGGCAGAAAATAGGTTTGGCCGCTGGTGGGTAAGCTGTCTTTCAGAAGGCAGCCTCTCTGCCATTGCTATGGACAATGTGACAGGGGCCTGCATGAGACTTAGACAGACATTGTGTTCTGTCATGTGCCTAGAAGGCTTTAAAACAATCCCCAAAAGACAGTAGGACAGAACAATAGTGTGCCAGCCATGATATATGAATATACTGGCAGCCCTTATCATATCCCTTCCCTTTGCCTGCTGTGCAAGGGCTGCTTGCTCTAATTTGTGTGGCGGAAACTGTTGTAAGGATGACGGCACTGCTGTGATTGGTAATCTGCTTCCTAAAGCTTTGATGCATCTTTAAAACTTTATGCTGTCGAGTCGGGGCTTTGGGAAGTGTTTGCAGTTTCATTAAGGCACACTTCATTACCGCATCATGCTTTTAAAAGTTGTGGTAGAGCTGACTCATCACACGCTTGTAAATGTGATAACGAGGGCAATTATCAATGGCTTTGGTCGAGTCCATGATTTATGCCACTGTAGCAGGAATCAAGTATGCAGTTTTTAGTACCCCAGGCAGGTCCAGGGTCATGCTGCAATGCCTGCACAGGAAGAGGAAACAGCTTGCATTTCCAGATCCCCTTGCCCCATGTTGCCTGCTTACACACTTACACCCTACAAAAAAGTTACTTGCCGGTATTTGTGCAAAGCACTGTCATTTCTTAATTACAGAAAGTCAGGCACACTGGATAATGTTGTTTCCTAGATGAAATCCCAACCTTACGTTGTTTTCCGCCCAGAGTGGCTGGGGGAACCCGGCCAGATGGGCGGGGTATAAATAATAAATTATTATCATTATATTATTATTTTTCTTAAAATCAGGGAAGGCCCTTTGGTCAGCCCTGTAGTTTAGTAATGTTTCTCTGTAGCTTAAGAATCTCTTCCTGCAGTGCCAAGGAAGTCCTCTCTGGTTGGTATCCAATCTCTAGAGTGGTTTTTTTTACATGCGTATGTGCTTTTCCTTGGGTTTTGGTTTATCAGAAGGCATTGGAAACACCCAATTCAGACTATTGTAAGGTCTGATGTGATCCTTTCTCTCAGTCAAGGAAGACACTCGGCTTTGGGAGATCAGACAGTGGTCTCTATGTATTCTACTCTAGAGGCCGTATTGACACCTTTGCCAAGCAGAGGAACTGTCATGGGGATCACACCCCAGCAGCCTATTCTGTTGACTATTGAAAGATGATTCGGTACAGTGGTACCTCTGGTTGTGAACAGAATCCGTTCCGGAGCCCCGTTCACAACATGAGCAGTACGCAACCTATGTCAGTGCTTCTGCACATGTGCGGGTCACGATTTGGCACTTCTGCACATGCACGAACCGTCAAACCAAGAAGTAACCCGTTCCGTAACTTCCGGGTTCGGCATGTTTGTAACCCATGTTGTACGCAACCCACAGCATTCGTATCCAGAGGTATGACTGTAGTCAGTCTGTGAGGATTTAGAAAAGGATGCTGTGGTTACTAAGTCCCAACATGGGTTTCTCAAAAATAAGTCATGCCCGACCATTCTCATTTCTCACCAATCCACTTGGTGGATCAGGGAAATGGTGTGGACATAGTGCATCATGATTTCAGCCAGGCTTTTGACAAAGGCCCCCATAGTATTCTTGCAAGGAAGCCGGTAAAATGTGGGTTGAATGAGGTAACTGTTAGGTAGATTTGTAGCTCGTTGAATGACTGAACACAAAGAGTACTCATTAATGGTTCCTCATCGTCCTGGAAAAAAGTGACAAGTGGGGTGCCGCAGGGTTCTCTCCTGGGCTTGTTGTTGTTCAACGTCTTTATAAATGATTTGGATGGAGGAATTGAGAGGACGCTCATCAGATTTGCAGGTGACACCAAACTGGGAGGGGTAGCTAATGCAGCAGAAGACAGAATCAGAATTCAAAATGACCTAAACAGAAAATGTGTTGTATTAGTGGAAAATGAGGCACATTTGCATGCAAAATGTTGAAAAATATGTACATGGATATGCATGTGAACCGAGAGAGAGAGAGAGAGAGAGAGAGAGAGAGAGAGAGAGAGAGAGAGAGAGAGAGAGAGAGAGAGAGAATAGCTCAGCCAGTAGGGTATGAAACTCTTGATCTCAGGGTCATGGGTTTGAGCCCCACATTGGGCAAAAAAAATATTCCTTGGATGAAGGAATTGAGGGGATACTGTGTCTAATTCTGGGCACGGCAATTTAAGAAGTATGTTGACAAGCTGGGATGTGTGCAGAGGAGGGCAACCAAGATGATCAAGGGTCTGGAAACTAAGCTTTATGAGGAATGCTTGAAGGAGCTGTGTATGTTTAGCCTGGAAAAGAGGAGGCTGAGAGGAGATACGAGAGCCATCTTCAAATATCTCAAGGGCTATCACATGGAAGATGGGGTGGGGCTTGGGCCAATGGCTTCAAGTTACAAGAAAGGAGATTCAGACTAAATATACAGAAAAATCTGTAAAGAGTAAGAGCTGTTCAACAGTGGAATGGACTCCCTTGGGAAGTGGTGGACTCTCCTTCCTTGGAGGTTTTTAAACAGAGGTTGGATGGCCATCTGTCATGGAAGCTTTAGCTGACATTCCTGAATTGCAAGGGGTTAGACTGGATGACCTTTGGGGGTTCTTTCCGACTGTGATTCTATTATTGTAATTTCAACAAGGGAAAGGAGCCCTGTGAGCAGCAAGACAGGCCTTTCTGGGCACATGTGGACCTTCAGGAACCACATTGGTGGCCACGATCAAACCACTTGCAGATTACATTATGCACATTGCTCAGTATTTCATGGAGGACAAACTCATAGCATCAACATTTACTGGCCAAGGTACCCCTTCCCACATACCTGCATCCTTAACACATTATTAAATACTCAATTCTGCTTTTTCTGTATACTTTCATGTACTTTACAATTGCTTGCCTTCCACTGTATTAAAATCTTAGGACTGGAGAGGAGAAGGCAAATATGGTCTGTTCTCTGCCGCCACCAGCAGAACCAAGGCTTCTGGGAGGTTGCAAGAGGGAGATCATCACAGAAAGGAGAAGACCAGCCTGGCCTCATCCAGCAGCCAGAAAAGTAACAGCTACAGGGATCTTGCTCCCCTACCCTTTAACCAGAAAGGGTGGCATGCATACATATAGACTAAACTTACCAAGAAATGAAATGCTGACTGATTTACATATATACGCGGGTGGCACTGTGGGTTAAAGCACAGAGCCTAGGGCTTGCCGATCAGAAGGGCAGTGGTTCGATTCCCCGTGACGGGGTGAGCTCCTGTTGCTCGGTCCCAGTTCCTGCCAACCTAGCAGTTCAAAAGCATGTCAAAGTGCAAGTAGATAAATAGGTACCGCTCCGGCGGGAAGGTAAATGGCATTTCCGTGTGCTGCTCTGGTTTGCCAGAAGTGACTGTCATGCTGGCCACATGACCCGGAAGCTGCTAGTAAAGTGAAATGAATGCAGCAACCCCAGAGTTGTCCTAACCTAATGGCCAGGAATCCCCTTACCCTTTACCTTAATTTACATATATGTAAATATGTAAATATATGTAGATCCTTAAATAATAATCTGTTGTAACCATGCTTTCACTCTTTGAAAGCAAAACAGATTACCTAAATGTAAGCTCACTGAAAAAAGGCATGTTTCTGTATATTCACCTGTATACAACTGAACAACAATAAGATTAAGTAGAAAATGTGTGGTTATGGCATAGCCTCTTCACAGGAAGCTCATAGCCTGACAGTGTTAGACTCCCTTCCTTTCAAATGCAGCTATCATTACAGCTGTGGTTTATGACTCTGACAAGTCATCTTCAAGGAGCTCTGATTAAAATTCATAGTGTAGTCATCCTTCATCTTTATGGCCTGTATTTAAACAGCAAGACAGGCAACTGTAAAAGTGGTGGACATGGGCATCAGTGAGCTTTGCTTTTGCCTGTTAATCCAAGCTTCAAATTGGAGTTTTGGGGGCTGGCATCTGGTAAGGAGTATTCGGGTTCAAGTTGCTTTCACATGAGTTTATGCATAAGTCTATTCAGTCCCATCCCTGCCTTAATCTGTGAAGAAGGCAACACCAACATTCATACTGAAATATTTCTTTTTAATATATCCTCTCGGGGTGGGGTGGGGTGGGGACCTTGTATAAATTTCTCTCAAAATACACATTTGTAATGTATTTCAAATGTATATTTCAAATGTGTATTTTGAGAGAAATTTATATTTTTATATTTTTTAAATTTTATATATTTATATTCTGCCCTTCTCCCATGCCGGAATGCAAGGCAGTTTACAACCTTTTAATTAATCAATTATAAAATACAAAATAATAAAAACAAATTGGTCATTTTTTTTTCAAGTTTCAACTATTTCTGAGTCACTTTTCTGCATAAACCATGCCAAAACAATGCACCATCATAAATAATAAAATAAAAATAAAATCTGATGATAAAGTCTTTTAAAAGATCAGGAAACAAAAATGAATCAGGTAGAAAGAGTAGCAGCTGTCAATCATTCAGCAATCAATCAAATGTGCAGAACAACAGGAACAAAAGTAAATCAAATGCTTTAACAATCGAGGAAGGCTTCATTCAATATTTGATGGCTGTAGAAAGGCAATGGTTCATTCTTATATCACGCCAAAAAGGCCTATTGCGCTGTCACGGTTCCCTCATCTCTCTCACAATTCACCAGACAGCCCAAATTTAAGCTGGACTTTGTCATGATCTTTAGATAATAGTAACTAGCCATTGCCAGGTTAGTCCATCAAATAATTTCATAGCATATTTAATTGTCATATAAAATGCAAGCCAGAAGCACATGAGCCACTGACTCAATACTGCCATCTCCACATGGACATAACTGTTCTTCCAGTGGGATTTTGTAAAAATCAACCCTCAAGTACAGCCAAAGGCAGAATATTCAGTCTTGCATAAGTGAAAGCGCGTCTGTATTTTGGAATTGTTAAATTTTGCCAATAGGGTGCCAAAGTGTCAAAATGGCTAGGTGGAAAATAATCATACCACAGACACAATTTCCTTATCGTGGCCAAATTATTCTGCTGCCCAATATCATATAGGCTCTGTCTAATTAAATTATTTGCTTTACTGAAGCCCAGCGTTAATAACTGTTGTGGTGATAAACCAGAAAAGTAAAACTTTTGGTTGACAATTTTAGTCCAAGCGCTCTCGTGACAATCTTGCAATACTAAGGGTAGTAGACCAGTGGGGTTTAAATTTAGGCAAGGCCAATAACTAAATGTCCTACGCCAAATCTGTAATTCAACAGAGGGGAGATTAGGCTCCAAGCGCAATGAAGCATTTGGAACACAGGATGGAACAGGGGGGAATTGCCTTAGGAACTTAGACTGAACAGCTTCTGTAGATCCAAGGTGAGTGCCTGTCCAGATCTGAGCCCCATATAATAACTGTGCTAGGGGTTTAGCTTTAAACACTTTATATCACTTTAAGAGCAATGGTTTCCCCTCAATAATCCTGGGAGCTGTGGCTTGTTAAGGGTGGTGGTACCTATATGAGGCATCTCCTAGCAACTCTCAACACAGATAATACAGTTCCCAGCATTCATTGAGGAAGGCCATGACTACTAATGTGACATGAAAGTGCTTTAAATGTGTGGCACACGGATATAACCAAATTATAGAAAAAATACATTATAGAATTGTAGAATTGGAAGGGACACCAAGAGTCATCTATCCAACTCCCTGCAATGGATGGATCTTTCACCCAGTGGGCTCGAACTCATGATCCTCAGATTAAAAGTCTCCTGCTCCACTGACAACTACCCCAGCTCATGTTTTAAATGTTTTATTGGTTTTATCTTCTTTTAATTTTGATCGTTCTATGTATCTTTGCTTTTAATTGGACTATAATTCCTGGATGCATTTTTAATTCTACTTATACAACAGTTGGTAAACTTTTTGATCAAATAGTTTATACGTGTGTGTATACATAATGAGAGACATCTGGTGGGACAGGTTACTCACCCATTAATAAATAAAAACAAAATGAATAAATAGTACCATTCTTTGTATTTATGCGCAGAAGTGACTCCTACTGAATTCAGTAAGATTTAATCCTAAATAATTAGTTCACATTAAAAGGTGGATTACCTGGTTTATGCATCTGAAGAAATACACAAACTGAAACACAGCAATCCTTCAAAATTCACACTTTTCTGAATTTTGCAATGCAGTTCTCCAAGCAAGTAATGATAGAATCATAGAATCATAGAATTGTGAAAGAGAGAAAGAGAAAGAGAAACATACAGAAAGATATGTTATTAGAGAAAATGGCTTTGCAACTATGCATATAATTGGCAAAACTGCATATAGCAAAGCATGTAGGAGAAACTTGTACAAAAGCTGATTAATTTTCATGATGATTTTTTTCAAAGAGCAAACTGATGTGGAGAACTGAACTTGAGATTAGAAAAATGAGAAACTGAGAGAAATTGAAATGATCTGATTTGCCCATCCTACTGAGCACCTTCAGTCTGAAATTGTAGAGCTCTGGCACAGCCGCACCATTGCAGTGAGAGAACTAGACCTAAGCAGTACAGAGTCCACCACAAGGCTAGTCAGTTTTGCATTTGGAACAAGACATCAGCATCTCGTTCAGTAAGCACTGTTCAGAGCCCAGGAATTCAGCAAAGATACTGGCTTGCCAATAATTTCACTTCATGGATTTTTATTGATGTGAAGATGCTCTTCATTCTGGCCTTACTAGGTTAATTAAACAGGGAGGAAATGGCTGACTTGGCAAGATGGGGAGTAGCCAGTGTCTTATGGGGAAGAAGAAGCTTGAAAATAATGGCAGTGTGTGCCTACAGAAAATGGCTTTAAAATCCGTAGTAATAGCACCAGAGTCCTCTATATCAAACTCCAAATTATATTGAGACTGGGAAGTGCCATCCTGAGTGGGTATGGCTATGTTAGGAACATAGTAAGATACCTTATACTAAGTCAGACCATGAGTTCACCTAGCTGAGTATTATCTACATGGACTAGCAGTGGTTCTCTGTGTTCCAGACAGTGGTCTCTCCCACTGCACCATGTTTTTGTTAATGAGTAGTACAAAAATATTTTTTAAATAAATAAATATTTGGACAAGTGGCAAAGAAATTATCCAGCATTTAGCACAAATATATTTCTAATTTAATTCCCTTTTCTCTTCCTGTGTTATCTTAAGGACTAGAAACACATTGAAATTTTACATAACACTTGAGATTTTCCAAAGGAGAAATTTTGCATCCCTTCCCAGCTTTACTGAAAATTAGGACAGAAACACAACAGATCAAGGGAAGTAATAGTACCACTCTGTTCTGCGTTGGGCAGACCACAGCTGGAGTACTGTGTCCACTTCTGAGTGCCACAATTTAAGAATGACATTGACAAGCTGAAACATGTGCAGAGGAGGGCAACAAAGATGATCAAGGGTCTGGAAACCAAGCCTTATGAGGAACGGTTGAGGTAGTTGGGTATGTTTAACCTGGATAAGAGGAGACTGAGAGGAGATATGATTGTTGTTGCTGTTTAGTCGTGTCCGACTCTTCATGACCCCATGGACCAGAGCACGCCAGGCACTCCTGTCTTCCACTGCCTCCTGCAGTTTGGTCAGACTCATGTTGGTGGCTTCGAGATATGATAGCCGTCTTCAAATATTTAAAGGGCTTTCACATGGAAGATGGAGCAAGCTTGTTTTCTCCTGACCTGAAGCAATGGATTCAAGTTACAAGAAAGGAGATTCCAACTAATCATCCAGAAGAACTTTCTGATGGAAATAGCTGGAAGTTGGTGGAATCTCCTTCATTAAGCAGAGGCTGGGTGGCCAACTGTCAGGAATGCTTCAGTAGAGAGTCCTGCATTGCAAGGGGTTGGACTAGATGACACTTGGGGTCGCTTCCAACTCTACATAAATATATGATTCCCACTATTCAGCTTATCAGACCAATGCAACATTCCTTCATTTTCTAAAGATTTTTTCCAACACACCAGGCTCCTCAAAGAAACCTTTTATGAGATGGTACTTGTATGCTCATAATTTTTAACTTCTTTAATTGCCTTTGAATAGTAATGTCATCATTAATGGGCATGTAGCACGTCAAGCTGCCACACATTTAATGACTCTGGGAATTGTGACCTTGCTGTTCTCTGACAATTTCACCACTTAAAGGGCAGGAAAAAATTATGCTTCTGAAATAGGTAGCTGTGGAATAGTGTTATTTACAATTGTTATGGAAAAGATCAATGTTTCATAGGTGAGCCATTTGTTCTTCCACTCAGTAATAGAGAAGCCCACTTCAGGCATAATCATTCCCCTTGTGAATAGTATAATGCAGAAGTGAGTGGGGACGAACACAGTAACCTCTTGCTCCCCTGTTACCATTAGGGATGGGTGACTTCGTTAATTTCAGGTTTCTCCAGTTTCTTATTTTTTTCCAATCTTAAGTTCCATTGTCCACATTTCCACATCAGTTTGTGATTTTTTAAAAAAATAAAAAGTCCTTGTACAAATTAATTTGCATTTTAGCATAAATTTCTCATAATAAATACATTTGCATGGAGTTTTTGCTTCATAAGCACATTTCTCCAAAGCAATTTTGCCTAATATAATTGTATTTTTCAATGTTATTTTTTCTAATATCAATATTAGTGAAATATGTGCATTTTTGTGCACATTACTTGGCTGGAGAGCTGCATTGCGAAATTCAGGGAAGTGTAAATATCAGAGGCTGGCTATGTTTCAGTTTATGTATTGTTTAGGAAAGCAGGAATTAATTAGGTTTGCCATTAAGTGAGAATGGAATAAAATTTATCCCCCATCCCATGCCACTTAAAAGGAAATGCCCTTCTTAAAAAAATAACAACAATAATCCTAACATATATGCAGATAGCAGCCTCACTGAGTTCAACTGGACTTACTTCCCAATTCCCTTGATCTCTGGTCAGTGGCCATGCTGGCAAGGGCTTGTGGGAGTTGTAGTCCAACTACATCTAGAGGACACCACATTGGCTATGCCTGGTGTATAGGATAGCAGTATCAATATCTTCACTCAACCATGCTTAGAGTCTTAGGTTTTCTTATTTGATGTATTGAAATTCACTCTTTTAATGTGCTTACAGAAAATAAATAGGAGAAAAAGAAAGAAAACTGTGAACAGAGATGAAGTGCAAATCATTTGGCTCACATTTTATTTTAAACCTATCTGATTTGTGCCTCCATCACAAACCATCACAAACAGAAATTGTCACTTCTGCTCTTTAGCAGGGGTGAATTTTCCACACACACCTTTCTAGGAAGAAGATAAAAGTTGGCCTCTCCCAACTTGTAGAGAGGTTAAAAAATAATAATAATAAAAAGGTTTCCTTGGCTATGTCTGAAGTAGGAGGAAGAACAAGCAAGTGGTAGGTCCTCTGTGTGAAGAAGACAGAGAAATGGTATTGGGTGACAAAGAAAAGGCAGAACTAGTCAACACCTACTTTGCCTCTGTCTTCACCCAAAATGAAAGTGTGTCCAACCTGGTGATAATAGAATAAATGATGTAAGGACAGAGCTGTAGCCCAAAATAGGAAAAGAGGTAGTCGGGGAACACCTAGCTACTTTAAATGAATTCAAATCTCCAGGGGCTGATGAGCTGCATCCAAGGTTACTAAAGGAGCTTGTGGATGTAATTTCAGAGCCTTTGTCTATTAGCTTTGAGAATTATCAGAGAACAGGTGAGGTCCCTGCACACTGGAGGCAGGCAAATGTTGTCCCCATCTTCAAAAGGGGGGGAAAGGAAGACCCAGGTAACTACTGACCGGTGAGCTTGACATTGATACCAGGATAGGTCCTATAACAGATAAATCAATAGTTGGTCTGTGAGCATTTAGAAAAGGATGTTGTGGTTACTAAGACCCAGCATGGGTTTCTCAAAAATAGGCCATGCCAGACCAATCTGATTTCTTTTCTTTCTTTTTCTTTTTTTGATGGAATTACAAGCTTGGTGGATTAGTAAGGCTTTTGACAAAGTCCCCCATGATATTCTTGTGAGGAAGCTGGTAAAATGTGGGTTGTTAGGTGGATTTGTAGCTGGTTGACTGACCAAACCCAAAGAGTACTCATTAATGGTTCCTCGTCATCCTGGAAAAAAGTGACAAGTGGGGTGCTCCAGGGTTCTGTCCTGGGTCCATTGTTGTTTAATGTCTTTATAAATGACTTGGATGGAGGAATTGGGGGATTGAATGACTGAATCACAATTCAAAATGACCTAAACAGAAAATGCATTGCATTAGTGGGGAATGAAGCACATTTGCATGCAAGATGCTGAAAAATATGCACATGGAAATTCATGTGAACCTTTTTTTTAAAAAAGGGGGGGGGAATAGCTCAGCCAATAGCGCATGAAACTCTTGATCTCAGGGTCTTGGGTTTGAGCCTGACATTGGGCAAAAAAAGATTCCTGCATTGCAACGGCTTGGCCCAAATGGACCTTTTGGGCCCTTCCAACGCTACAATTCTATGATTCTATGAAAAGTAAGAAATTGATGTGGAATTAAGGCAAATTGAATTTAAGACTAGAAAAAAAAAGAGAAATCAAAATTGACGGGCTTGCCCATCCCCACCTGTAGGGGTCTTGCTTTCTCTTTGGGTGTACAGTGAATGTGCTTTAGAACATCTCCCTAGCATCGACACATTGGAGGGGGGATTTAGCAGTGAGCAATATAACTGTAAGAGTTCCCTAGAGTACATTTTGAAAGCTACTCTGTTAAAAGGGCAGGGAGTCATCCTTATCCCCTTTCATCATAGAAAGCCTTTGTCCTGGAGTGTAGCATTTCCATCTAAACAAACCTTGTTTTGCTGGCTTATCTTCTTTGATGTCTGTTTCCTATTACACATCTGGGTTTAGGCTCCAATGCAAATCTTTGTGATATTAATGGGGATCACTATATCGTTTATTATTGTTGTTATTTTTTGTATTGTAAAGTGCCTTGGGTTTCTTTGTAAATTAGCAGTGTGTGTGTGTATGTGCGGTATAAAAAAAGCTAAGATAGTTCTCATGGTGAAAAGCGTATTTATGGACTTGGCCTTAAAACTGATGGATATATTGCCTCTAGTGGCAGAGGCAGTGTGCCTCTGAATACCAGTTTCTAGGTGTAAGGGCGCTGGGTTGCTTTCTCACGAGTAACGTGCTCCAAACTCCGTATCTGACTTTTATAGAGTTTATTTATATACATATGTACAAGACAGAGTGATAATGACCATGACCATCTAGTCCGAGTCAGAATCCAGAAAGGGCGCCAACAAAGGAACTTTGCACCCGTCCCATAAGCCAAAGGCTACAGAAGGTGTCTCAAGAGTGCCCATAAACCAATAATGCCTCATGGTGCCTATCATTTAAGGTCTTTATTTCCTTTACCCACCCACACTAAATATCAAGCAGACCGAATTAATAAAACTGATACGCCTACAGTTAAGTAGATAAAGAAGAGTGCCATTCAGGAGCTCCCCTGCCCACAAAAAACCCTCGCAATTCAGCTCCTGGAAAAGGGCCCCAGCATGTAGTGGGGAGAATGGTGGGTGCTACAGTGAAAAGCAGGATGTTGAATGTGCTGAACAGGTCTAAATAGTGGCCTGAAAACCCCCTACTATTGGGTGCTCCTGCTCATGTGATCTCTAGACCCCCTTCCCTTTCAGTCTTCTCCGAAGGAGAGGGGTGAATTGTAGGCAAATTCACCTCGCTAAAGGTTAGAAGGAATTTTGGTTGTTGTTTCCCCCCTTGTAATACATGAATGTTTTGTAATGCATGTGTTTTCCATCTGATATACCCTTGTGCTCCCTTGTTCTACATAACCGCCCTACATAAACTGAGAGAGAAATCTTTGTGTCACTCACTGACTTAACCAGCATCAGTGCTTAGCTCCCCCCACCCTGGCTGCATAATCTTCTGTAAGAACAACTAGTCATTTTGAACGGATATTCACAGCAATAGGGAAGGTGACTGGGATCTAATTGTCATTGTACTGTAATAATATGCTAAAGAATAGTCTTATCAAATTATGTATGTTTATATAATAGATATAATAGTTTCTTATCAAAATCCATTGACACATACTAATTTTCACTTATTAGAGTAAAGTAGAAACTTCTGATAGACTCTTCAGTATTCTGCTATTTGAATTCTGAACAAGAGAAGCAGGAAGGAAGCCCCTTATGGCATGGATTGCTGTTGTGATGCTCTCCAGATGTTGCAGTACAACTGAAATCAAGCCGGGGCAGCACGATCTGTTGTTTTTAATAATAATGATGATGAATAATGTAATTTATATACCATGGCTTCTAAGAGGCTTCCAACCATAAGATCAATCTAGAATTAAAATACATAATAACATTTAAACACTCTGAATTCAGATATGCACTAAATCAAACAATTAAAAAAAGCATAACAAAACAGTTTTTTAAAAAGCAGTTAAAGCAATAAAATCTTAAGTTCCATTCAGGGGAACACCTGCCGAAGGAGGTGCATTTTCAATAATGGCAGCACCCATGGGGCCTCTTGTGTCTCAGAAAGAAGAACATTCCACCACACTGGGGCTACCAGTGAAAAGGCCATGCTACCACAAGCTGATAATCCTCAGGCTGTGGCAAAACTAACCGTGAATGATTTGCAGTAAAGAGGAAGGATGATGGGATCTGAAGTCCATCATCATCTGGAGGGTACCACATTGGCCACGTCTCCCTACAAAATGGAATGCACCAACTTATCTTAAAGTTGTTTAGCAATCCAATGCAACAGAAGTAAGTTTTATGGTATTTTGCATTCAATTGTACTGAATGCCATGCTAACTGCAGCCTTATACCAGTACTGATTTTCACATGGGATTGATTTTCACTTGAAGTGAACTGGACATAAGAGCATTCTCTTGTTGTTTATCTTGCATTTGTTAAAGACATATGAAAATGGTTTCAGAAGCACGATTAACACAAGAGGGGCATTATCATTTAGGCAGCCTAGGAAAGCAGTCATAAGGCAAGAAATGTCAAGTTAAGGAAATTGGGGGGGGGGAGAATATCCTAAGAATCCAAGAGGAGCCAAATATTTGAAGATATTGAGGGGAAAGGAAAAGGGAATGGATTGAAGACCATCTCAGTGCAAATTCTCACAATTTGATGAGCATGCTATTAGTATCATAGAGCTGGAAATGATCTTGGAGGTCATCTAGGTGAACTTCCCTGCTTATGTTCTGTTCTGTTGGAAGCCGCCCCGAGTGGCTGGGGAAACTCAGCCAGATGGGCGGGGTATAAATAATAAATTATTATATTATATTATATTATTATTGGAAGATAATTATTGTAGGCTTCAACTCCATCATTCCTGAGAAATGGTAGTCCTTTCTCTGCTTAGAGTACCTCTGAGGAAGGAGAGCCAACCATCTCTTGAGGCAGCCTGTTATGTTATAAAACAGCTATTCCGTTGTCTCCAAATGTTGACCCAAAATCTTCTCCCCTGCAATTTCCATCCATTGATTTTAGTTATGCCTTCTGGAGTGACAGAGAAAAAAAATCAGAGACAGCCTATACAAATAGGTTTATCACTTCAACTAGATTCAACAGTGGGGAAGCTAGCACACTTGTCTTCATTCTCCCTCTTTGCATGACAACTGAAAATGTAGGGTTCATTTTTAAAATGCTTTTTGTTGGAGCCCTAAGACCAGGCATCCCCAAACTTCGGCCCTCCAGATGTTTTGGACTACAATTCCCATCTTCCCCGACCACTGGTCTTTTTAGCTAGGGATCATGGGAGTTGTAGGCCAAAACATCTGGAGGGCCGCAGTTTGGGGATGCCTGCCTAAGACCATAAAGAAATGTTGTTCTCCTTGCACAGAGAACAGTACACATCATATTATCCAGAAACAAAGATAGTAGTGCAGCAGAATTAGAGGCAATGGCCCCACAACATCGCAATAGGGGGGTGGGGGCCCCGGGCTCCACTTTGTGTGGGGCAGCACGGCACCCCCTCACCACCTCCACCGACAGCTGCCTCGCCTGAGTAGGAGGAGGAGGGAGGGAGAGACGGAGGCTGGCCGAGCAGCCGAGAAGCTACGCGCTCGAGTTGCCTCCACTTCCCACAGTCCCGGCGGGGGCGTGAGCTGAGGTCTGCCCTCCTTTCCCTCCATCCCTCCCCAGGGGCAAGGCCTGGCTCTGCGGCTTAGAGCCCCTCCGCCTTCTCCACCTTTTCCGCGGCTCCTGCTGCCGCTGCAGCCCAAACAGAAGTGGTGGCGGCGTCTGCTGCGCGCTCCGAGGGCGCGCCGACCCAGGAGCTGCTGAGGCGCTGTGCCACCGTGGGCTATTGTTGCAGCCACCAGGAGAAGCCCATGTGCAGCCCTCGGAGTCGGGGCCAGCGGGATTGGGCACGCCGTCGGGCTGCCACCGGCAGGAGCAGTAAGTGACGACAACGCCGGCGGGGCTAGGCTGGGCTGGTTAGGGATGCGGTTCGCACACTGCCCTCACGCTAGAGCTTGAGGAGGGGAGGGGCAAATGGAGAGGAGGAGGAAGCCGCTTCCCTGTCTCCATTGCTTCTCCTTTCCCTTCATGCAGGTCCCTTCCTCCCAGCGGCGTCACTAGCCTTTATGCGCGCGGCGGACGCCCCGCTCCCCGGCAGCTGCCCCCCCCTGCCCCATGCTGGGTATGCCCATGTTCTCAGGCCTCTTTGCCAATGAAACACACACACACTGTTGCCAATGAAACACACACACACTGATGGTATCCAGGTTTAGGAGCACAATAGCTGTGCAAACAGAAAGGCAACAATAAATCAAGCCATAAGACGTACATAAGAAAAGCCCTGCTGGATCAAACTAGAGGCCTACCCAGAATCTTGTTTCCCACAGTGGCCAACCAGAAGCCTATGGGAAACCAGAAGAAAGACATGCCGTCAACAACAGTCTTCCGTTCATGACCCCTAACAGCTGGTATTTAGAACCATGCTCTTCTCATTCTGGAGACAGTGTATAGTCTATGATAGCCAAATCCTCCATGCATTGGTCTAACCACTTTTGAAAGCCATCAAACACTGGCCCTCATAATATCCTGATGTAGCAAATTCCATAGTTTAAATATAGTGCTGTGTGAAGACTGTCTTGATTCTCCTACCATTCAGCTTCATTGGATGACTCTGGTCTCCAGTAATATGAAACATTGGGAGGGGTGGGGGAAGGTCTCTCTCTACTCATTTTGTGCACACAATGTATAACTTTATAAATCTATAACATGCCCCTTCCTTTTTTCTAAATGGAAAAGCCTGAAATGTTGTAAAATTTCTACACAGGCAGTTTTCTCCAGCCCTCTGATCATAGTATTCTGCATACTATTTTGCTACATGGAAACCATAGCTGCCAAGTTCCGGATTGAAAAATCCAGGACCAGCAGTGGCGCAGCACCGGAAGTCGCTTCTACGCATGTCCGGAAGTGCGTAGAAGCGACTTCTGGCGCTGCAGACATTTTGGAAATGGGCAGAGTGGCACCGGAAGTCGCTTCTACGCACTTCCGGACATGCGTAGAAGCGACTTCCGATGCTGGCGCTGCCCGATTTCTGGTGCCCATACATGGGCAGGAGCGGCACCAGAAACATGGCTGCCGGCAGGAGCTGCTTTCCGGGGGATTTACGGGATATGAATCCATTCGGGAGACCAGCGGGAAATGGTAAGAATATATGGGGGTTTCCTGGGGAAAAAGGGGTACGGTGCAAACATAGCAAAAGCTATGGTGCAAACTTGAAACACAATGGGCAGGTTTTGGGTTGTGGTTTGCTCAGAGTAAATCCTTTGAAATAAATGAACATATCTAACTTAAGCATTCATTTCAATGGATCTACTCAGACTAGAACAAACGTTGAATACAACCAATCTCCCCATGCCCCCACTTTTATCTCAATGAGGACCAGTTACTTGGTCTTTTGGCAAATAATAGTAATACCTATATGGGATTCTTAGAAGTATGCGGACTATAACTATTCCCCTGCTGAATATGCTTTAGCAGATAAGCCTCCTGCCCTGGCAGTGAGCTTGCTTTTAATTAGTGGGGTGATGGACAAGTTTTCTATCAAACCTTTTGTGGCTGTGATTTTTCAGAGCCTGTGGAAACTAATAATATTGCAGAATGGGACAGGCACTGACAGTACTAAAGGACTTTTACAGGGGTTTGGTGAAGTCATGTCATTCTTTGTAGCCTTTCCCTGCTGTCTCTCTGACATGCCTGGAAGCATCATGATATGATGCATATACTACAATAAAGAGAGTGGATGAGCTTGCTGCTGAGTTATTGATGGCCAGATCTCGTCATCTCTACTCTACTCCGCTATACAGCCCTATTAATTTCAATGGGGATTTGCAGTGTGTGGATGGCACTTGATCCTCTGTCTTCAATGTACTAAATTTTAAGTGTAGCTTGGGCCCAGGAAGAAGGTCATTGGCATTACATCCTTTCATTAGCAGTAAATGTTCTTGCCAAAGACCCTCCCCCCCTTCCTGTGAGCAGAACATAAAGATTTTATTTTAAATGCTGAGTCTTAGCATTAACAAGCACATAAACAATTCAAATGTTCCAGTGCCTAGTTCCAAATTAATCCTTGGAAGTAGGATCCAACATTGGAATTAGTTCGCTCTTTGAGGTTTGGTCTTGATTCCACAAACATGCACACACTTTAGCCCCCACCCTGCCATAGCACGGTATGCTCTTGGTCCCAATGTATGGTCTGAAGACACATGAAACCACCACCTTGCTGAATCTAAGCCGGTCTAGCAGGGCCGTCTTAAGTATATCTGGAGCCCTGGCGCCATGGTGCGACGGATCCCTCCGGCGCCCCCCTGCCCCGTTTCCCAGCGCGGCGGGCGCAGCTGCGCGGCACCCCCCTGGCGGCCCCATGCCCTGCGCTACCCAGCCTAGCCGTAGGGCTGGCCCTGCGATCTAGGTTTGGTCAATGCCTAGGTGGGTGATCACCTGGGAGTGTCATGTATGGTGCCTTGAGTCCCATGATGGAAGAAGAGTGAAATATTCTTTTATTTAAATGTAGGGAGGGTTTGGGAGGGCCATAGCTCAGTGGCAGAGCATCTGTTTTTTATGTAGATGGTTCCTGGTGCAATCACTATCATCTCCAGTGGTTCCCAGCCAGTCTGGTTGTAGAGCACCAGCTAGGCAGCTACTGTCTAGTAGTAGTAGAAGCTTGGCATTGCCTGTTCAGGAGGGCTTGTTCTGGTGGCTTGGGCAGTGTGGAAGCACCCAAGGAAATTGGATTACTGATGCTCATGATCAAGATGGGCTGATATATACACAGAAGATCAACTGCTTGGCATGCAGAAAATCCCAGGTTCATTGGCATCTCCAGGTATGGCTGGAGATGTCCCCTGTATGAAACTCTGGAGAGCCACTGTCAATGAACGTAGACAATGCTGAGTTAGATGGACCAGTGTGACCTGATACAGGTTAAGCAGCTTCTTAAGTTCCTATGGCATGTCCCCCAAAGAATCCCATGTCTAAGGCAGATTAGCAAGTCTGTGCATATCATGCAGCCATTAGCTGAACTACAAGTCATCTAAATGTGGATTAGTGTACTAAAAGCAGATCTGGTCTCAGTTTCAGCACATGGCCATGATTTTGTCATCAGTACCTCACCACAAACCGTTCTGACTAAATATCAACACAGGCTGATGGAAAAGTAGCTTTGGAAAAATGTGGTCTTAATTTGCCAACCCTCCCCCCGATACATATTTTTAATGGGCACTCCCCAAAAGTGCTACTGTGGGGGGAGAGAGAGAGAGAGAGAGAGAGAAGAGAGAGAGAGATGTGCATGATGGTTACAAAAGGCTAACAATGGCTTTGAAAACTCTGCATTTCTCCAAGATTTTCACAGCTGTGTGCACACAATCCTAGCCCCTTCCAGTCTTTTGTGTGAGCAATTTATTATATTACCCCAAGCCCTTGTTGTTTTGAACCTGTTTGTACAAATAAAATGACACTCCTAAACTCTGCACTAAAACAAATTAGATTTATTTGGAGGAGTTCAGTGAACAGCATTTTGAATGGGATCCATAATAGGCTTTTTAATTAAATGAATATAGTCATTTCATAGAGGCAGTTCTCATTAGTGCAGCAATATTGAGATGACCATTTCCTTCTAATTGTGTTGTATATTTATGTAAGTGGCTCTATTTTAGGGTTGGTTTGAACAGATTTATATGTAATCATGTCTTGACACCTCACTTGAATTTAAAAGCAAGGTAGTCCTGCTTCCCTAAAAAAAGATGTTAAAGCGCAAGGGGTAAAAATTGATTGTGGATATTTCTGGTCACCTGAACAACTTACCCTGTCTCATACTGTGCTTTGTCAATATATCCAAGTTCTTTCTGCCCTGGCTGGTGGTAGCTGGGTTGGGATCTCTGGGAGAAGCCTTTCCTGTCCTGAAATCCTTATATCTGCAGATGCCAGGGATTGAACCTGTGACCTTCTACATGCAGAACATGCATACTAGGGCTATACACCAGACAAATCCTGGATCCCAAACTGGATTGGTCCAATGAAGGCTGTTTTGAGATTTGTCTGGAGTGGCTCAAGTAAGCCCCAGATCATCCTGAGTTGGGAACACCCAGTGTGATGCAGAGCTATCAGATGGAGGAGGGAATAATAAACATAAACACCACCACCACCACCACCATAATTTATTATTTATACCCCGCCCATCTGCCTGGGTTTCCCCAGCCACTCTGGGCGGCTTCCAGAAGGATATTAAAATACAATAATCTATTAAACATTAAAAGCTTCCCTAAACAGGGCTGCCTTCAGATGTCTTCTAAAAGTCTGGTTGTTTTAGAATGCAGTCAAGTGGCATGAAGTGGGAGGGAGAGAAGGAGAAAAAGCAGGTAGAAAGTTTCCTTCTTTCCTAGCTGTCTATTTGCTGTTGTTGGCATCCATCCATTTTGGGAAACAATGGAGGAGTGTGCCTTGGGGGGGGGGGTAAAGGCAAACCACTGGAGAGTTACAGCACCTGCTGTGGCTGTAGAGACTGAAATGGGTGGTATATGTTTTATGATGAGAAAGCGGTGTGGAATCCAATGGTGTTCCAGAATGGATTTAATGTTTTGGAAGAAAGCTGAAGGAAGTTCGCCCCTCTTGGGCTTTCTGATGAAGACCATTTTATGATTCAGAGAATTTACATTTGCATCTGAAGTGTTCTTTCTTTGGAGAAAATATACATTTCTGGTGAAGGATTAATTTAAATGTGTGAAGTACAACTGTTGCCAGTTGTAAAACCAGGGGCTACATAAATTATTTGTATTAGGGAGAGGTAAAATGTAAAAAAAAAACCCACAAAAAAACACCCAACCCAATTTTAAAATGTTAATTAGGTTCTGGTCTTCGTGGACAACACTTGTATTCCCTGCATCTGAGTCAATCAGCAATCCTGAGTGTACTTTATGTCATATCTCATTTGGAGAACAATTCATTTTCCTTCTCTTCCCTTCTCTGCATTCAGTCCTTTATTGTATGCTAGGGCAGAGGCATGGGAACAACTTGCATTATGACGTTGATCCAGAAATATTCTGACATTGATCCAGAACATTACGGAAAATGTCTGGTTTGGGAGTCATCCAAATATCTGCCCTTTTGGGTGGATGCTATGTCTTTGTGAACTCTGTAGCTTTAACACTATAGATTTTCCAGGGACATCAATAGATTTTGTGAATTTGAGTTTCTTTTAGTGCTGTACATCAAAAGGAGATTTACCTGTCATTTCATAGCTGCAACAACTCTCTCCTGACCATAATGGAGAAGTCTTTGCTCATCCCTGAATTAAAAAAAGAAAGAAAAGAAAAGGATTATTTCTGCTAGTCACATAGTTCCAGGCTAGACGTCAAAAGAATTTTTGCAAGAATTTCTCAAGGTCTTTTATATCAATAATACCAGCTAGTAATAGCACATAAGAAATATAGTCTTAACAGAATGTGAAGTTTGCAAAGATGCAGCACTTTGAACTTAATAAATGCCAGAGTAAAAGCTTTCCCAGATAACCAAGACTAGTCCCCTTTGAGTATATGCAATGTGACACTATCTTTAATCATGTAAAGCTCATAGTTCAGTATAAGGAACTAAAGAGATGAATATGGTAAATATTGAGATTGAAATTGCAATCAGGATGCACATATGTGATTAGTATTCAGTAAGGCCAGTAGGGCCCTGGCCCCTCAGGGATAGCCAAGAACCCTCTGTGAATTTCCTTTTCTTAAAAAGCTCATTCTGGTCCATTTGCTTCTGGGGCAAAAGGTAAAGCATGCAGTATTATTCAATGGAGCATGCATCAGATTTGGTGAGCTGCTTTAGAAGGAGAGAGGAATTTAACATGCACTGTTCATCAAATGGGTTAGTTTGATCACACTCCTGGCATGAAGGTGCAATAAATTGAACAGGTAGAGAGGTGACTACTTAGGAACCTTTTAGGATGATAGGTGTTCCCCATAAATTGCTGCACAGGGTTGTGGGGCCATTGAGTAGTATACAGGATGTTTCTTACTCTGTGGTTCTCCAGAGTGGGTGGCTCCGGGAGGCCTCCTTACACCCTTAGCAGGTGTGGATTGGAGAGAGACATGTTTAGAACTATTGTTCCACTCTTGGGCAAGTCTAGCACACTCTAAGAACGCAATTTTGATAGACCTAATTGTTCTCCCACACTTTGGCCACCTCATGAGAAGAGAAGACTCCCTGGAAAATACCCTGATGTTGGGAAAGTTAGAGGGCACAAGAAGAAGGGGACGGCAGAGGACGAGATGGTTGGACAGTGTCCTTGAAGCTACTAACATGAGTCTGACCAAATTGCGGGAGGCAGTGGAAGACAGGAGTGCCTGGTGTGTTCTGGTCCATGGGGTCATGAAGAGTCAGACTAAATAAACAACAACAAAATCATGCTATCATGCTTCATGCTATCATTGCAAGTATATTTGTTGTTGTTTAGTCGTGGCCCTAATTTAACCCAGGCTTTTAAAAGGTAAAGGTAGCCCTGACCATTAGGTCCAGTCGCGGACGACTCTGGGGTTGCAGTGTTCATCTCGCTCTATAAGCCAAGGGAGCCGGTGTTTGTCTGTAGACAGCTTCCGGGTCATGGCGAACCAGAGCAGTGCACGGAAACGCTGTTTACCTTCCTGACAGAGCAGTACCTATTTATCTACTTGCACTTTGACGTGCTTTCGAACTGCTAGGTTGGCAGGAGCTGGGACCAAGCAACGGGAGCTCACTCCACTGCGGGGATTCGAACCGCCTACCTTCTGATGGGCAAGCCCTAGGCTCTGTGGTTTAGACCACAGCACCACCCACGTCCCATACCTCTGCTTTACCTCATTGCAAATGTTATTTTCATACTAAAATTGTAACACATAACTACAGGTTGGGAAGCAAAACATTTTCACCCCTCAGTCGAATTTAAAAGTGCCTAGCAGACACACACACACACACACACACACACACACAAGCCTTCTGAAATTTGGCAGGTTTCTTACCTGGGGGGCATCTTTGTGGTATATGCTATTTTCACACACATTTCTCACAAGTGTGCAGGGAAGATTAAGTGAATCCTCTTTTAAATCACCGCAAAATGTAAAGGCTTCCTTTGCAATAAAACCACTGCCGCTATCCTTCTAAAATTTGGCAGTTTTTTGTCTCCTTCGACAAATTTCTTCAAATTTCACACAATTTTGCAAAAAAGTATTTTATAGATGATACTTTTTATTTATTCATTTATTGCATTTACATACAACCTTTCTTCCAAAGCAGCCAAAGAGGTTTACAATTTTCAAGTACTAAGATAAATAATAAAATAGTAAAATGGGAGGTGGGTAGTATTGGACAGTCTGATGGGAGCAGGCCCTTATATTGTCTGTGTCTGCCCTCTTCACATTATTCCCCATCCTCACAGGCAGATGGTGTCCATTGGCCCTGTAGCGGTGCCTCCCTTGCTAATGTGTGTGTGTGTGCGCACACACACACAGAGAGAGAGAGAGAGAGAGAGAGAGAGAGAGAGAGAGAGAGAGAGAAAGAGAGAGAGAGAGAGACATATTGTCTGGAATTTTGCAGGTATTATTCATTTAGTAGGAGCAACTATTCCAGCAAATTATATTGAATTCTGTCAAACAGAATGAAGTTACAGTACTTTTTAAATAAATAAATAAATAAATAAATAAATAAATAAATAATAAAAATCCCCATAATGTGTGGACAGGAAGGTCAGAATTTTCTGGATCAGTATTAGAATTCTGACCCAAATTGGGCAGCCTTATATTTGGACCCAAACCAGGCAGCCTTTGCATTGTGAATTGTGGTCCACTGTGAATTGTGGTCTGAACTGAAACTTGTAGTCTGTGCAAACTTCTAGAATTCAACTCGGTGGCTAACTAGGAAGTAAACTTGCTAATGTGTTCCAATTTTCTGGTCAATGAATGCAAAAGCATAGGATGGGAACATAGAAAAGCATTTTGAGTTCTTGCAGAAACTCAAAATGAATGTGTACTAACGTTGATGACCAGATTTAACCTAGAAGAGGGCTGAGAATGAAGAACTTGAGTGCACACATGCACATACTAACATACCTGAAGGAGCGTCTCCAGCGCCATCTTTCTACCTGGACACTGAGGTCCAGTGCTGAGGGCCTTCTGGCGGTTCCCTCGCTACGAGAAGCCAAGCTACAGGGAACCGGGCAGAGGGCCTTCTCGTGGAATGCCCTCCCACCAGAGGTCAAAGAGATAAACAACTACCTAACATTTAGAAGACATCTGAAGGCAGCCCTGTTTAAGGAAGCTTTTAATGTCTGATGGACTACTGTATTTTAATATTTTGTTGGAAGCTTCCCAGAGTGGATAGGGAAACCCAGCCAGAGGGGTGGGGTATAAATATATTGTTATTATTAAATAATAACATTGAATTTAACATCAGCCCAGGCTAGAGATGGGAAGGCCTGGAAAAACCTGGAAAAACGGGGGGGGGGGGTTCTGGAAAATTTTTAAAAATAGTTTGATATACTGTAGTTTGAATATTCCACACACTCCCCCCCCCCATTTTTTCTGGGGGTGTGGGGCAGCTTTGGAAAAAACCATAAAAAACCGGTCCCCCCCCCATTTTTCCTTTTCTTCCCAGGCCTTCCAGCACCCACACTTTGTTAGGGCCAGTCCATCTGAACATGTAGAAGCCGCATGCGATTTACTTCCTTTTAACCACTGCTGACTTCAATCATCTTTTGAATACTCTTAAATACCTGTTTTTAACTGTGTTTTATCAATCATTTTAATGTACTGTTGTATATTTTTGTAAACTGTTTAGATTCTAATCTTTAGAAGCTCTCTTACCATCATGCGGTTTATAATATATAATAACAAATTCAATTTGAAAAACACACACACTCCTTTTCCTTTCAAACAGAGTTTGAGCCTTAGTGCAACATACTATTCAGTAACTGGATATTGGTTACTTCTGGGCCTGGCATGCAAAAAATTGCCTTATGCTTTGTCCTCAAGTAGAGATGGGAAGGCCTGGAAAAAGAACACCAGAAAAGTTGGGGGGGGCAGGTTTCTTTCTCGTTTTCCCCCAAAACGGGTTTTTAGAAGTCCATGAGAAAAATGACAAAGAGGAAGAGGAAGAAGAAATGGGAAATGGTAGCAGTAGTTCAGAAAATGAGACAGAATAAACTGTGTGTATATGTTGTGTCTTTCTTCTTTTTCTTAAAGCACTACTCAAAGTGTAGACCTTTTATGGAGCTTAAATATTGAGGTGGACCCTGACTTTATTTGCTGTAGCTGCTAAGGGGCAAACCTGATTATCATTAATGTTGATGGTTTCTTGCTTTTTTTGTTGCTTTTGAGGGAAAGGGGGGTGGTTACCTGTTTTATTGCAAGCCTAATACTTTTATAAACACCGCGTTTCATGCAATTTGTAAAACTACTCCACACTGAACTTTTTTTCCTTTTTTTTTTAAGTCCAGGGGTGAAACAGGGAGAAAAACCTTTTTTTCTCATGGTTTCAAAATTTCTGGAAATTTTACATCTCTAGTCCAGACCGAGGAGGTTTTGGGATAACTGCAGAGAGAGGCCTGATCCTGCAGTTCCAGAACTTCCAAAGGTTCTGGTAAGCCGGGAAATCCCTCCTCCTGGGATGCCTCCAGTTCCCCCAGGAGGAAATGCCTGGCTAGGACAGGCTTTGGGGCCTCCCCAGCCCGGCCCCCAGCAGGGCTAGGAGGAGACCGGGTGCTGAGCAGGGGAGGAAGGGGCCCTGGCAGAAGGGCCTCCAGGAGAGCCGAGCCTCCCCTTTCCCCTAGGGCAGCCGGTTCAGAGGATGCCTCAAGCCCTCACCCCCTTTCTTCAGCATCCAGACCTACATCCACCCCCTCGGACAGGGAAAAGGGGGAGCTTTCCCCAGATGAGGAAGAAAGGGAGCATTTCCCCAGACTCTTCATGAGCCCAGGCATCAAGCCACTCTTGAGGAAGGCTGTGAAGGAGCAGCCCCAGGCAGCCAACTAGACCTCCCAGGTTCTTCCCCAAGCATCCAAGAGAGTTTTGCCCTTTCCAGAAGAATTTGAGAAGAGCATCTGGCAGGAATGAAAGACACCTGGGGCTTCCTCTCTCATAAAGCAGCTATATCCATTTGATAAGTCTGGAGTGGGATTTGCATGGACAGGCAGAGTCCCCCAAACCCCAGGCGACCCCTGAGCAGAATAATGACTCAAGACAACTTGCTATGGGATTAAAATTGGCCACAACTTTATTAAGGTTCAGATGTAGGGAGACCTTGGCTCAGGCACTGGGCGTTTATCCTACCCAGTCCCCAGCCGGGGATCTGGGAGACTTCAGGGTTATCCAGAATGTGTGGGGATTGGGCTGGCTCTGGAGAACATATGTTCAAGCAGAGAGCCCCCAGCCCCACCCCTGTTCACCACCGCCGGAGGGGAGAGCAATGACAACCTTTTGGCGTATGGCCAATGCCTCCCTTCAAGACCCCTTTAACGGGGAACCCTGGTATCGCCACCACAAAGGGGGCTTGAGACACACACACCCCATTTAGGAAGATAGACTAAAGGATTCCTCCCAAGGCCTGAAACCACCAAAGTTGTGACGTATTGCTACGGGAAAGGCGAAACCTGCCAATGCAGGAAAATTCCTTTCCGGCCCTTCAACAGCGGCCCTGATGTAGCAGCGCCTGCGTACCTGTAGAAAAGAGGTTAACCTGCAAAAGAAGACTTAAATGAGGGTGTGGAGGGTGGGAGAAGCTCTGGAGCCGACTGCCGCTTCCCAGGTAAGAGTCACCTTCTGTTGTGTGGGCAGGGCGGCCCCTCTCCTTACCTGGCCAGTCCCCTGGCAATGCCTCCTCAGGTGGGATTGGATGATTGGCTGGGGTAGATGGAGACCCCAGGTATCCAACCTGGGGAGGATGCAGCCAGTCCGAACTACCAGGGAGCTGCTCTGGGATCCAGGGGGCTGCGCGCGACCATGCAAAAGTCGCCCCCCCCCACTTAATGTGGGGAGCAGTCATTCTGAGTGTTCCTCTCATAGACGCTACCACACCCATGGATCTTTGATTTCTGGAGGTGGGCAGGAAAACAACAGGAACCCCGAGGACAAAAGGGCAGAGGTTTTGTTTTACAGATCATGTGAAGTTAGTGCAGATCACTAGCCATTAAGGTCTTGCTACAAAACAATTACAAAACTTTGGCACCAGTTTCGAGGGGTTCAGACAATGTTGAGTTTTTGGGTGACCCTGTGACACCTGGATTTGATGTATCAATTACTCCGTCTGTGGGGTGCTACAAAATGTGGGGTTTTCGCTACTAAATGCTACAGACCAATTACAAAACTTTGGCACTGGTCTCTAGAGGATTGGACAACACTGGTTTTGGGGTAACCCCATGACTCCTGGATTTGATGTATTAATTACTCTGTTTGCAGAGTGCTACAAAATGTGGGGTTATCGCTCCAAAACACTACAAAATGATTGCAAAACATTGGCACCAGTTTTGAGGGGATCCCAGATTTTGGGGTTCATAGTTAATGAAGCTGTCTTGGGTCCATGATGCATCAGTCAATTCCAGTGTTCTCCTCCTCCTCTGTGTCATTGTTGATGTTGGAAGCTTGCGTTGTCACAGCAAATAGGGTTGAATCCAGCCTAGTTGGGGGTGGGCAATTAAAGAAAACCAAAAACAAGAGCACAGGCTGTAGTAACATCCCTACTTGTAGAGCATAGCAGATAAAGCTCTATTAAAAGGCCTATTTCAAATTGTTCAGCAAATAGTTCTAAAAAGTCTCTTAATGTCTTTATAAACTACTGTGAAGGTCAGAAAAATGTTTTCTTACATGGTGCAAACACATCCTAAGGATATGAAATGTCAACCTTGTTAGCTGAAGTGAATTTTAAAGAACTGAGTGAGGTTTTGTCAGATCATCAGCCCGATCCTTCTACATCCTAGGATACTTTTATTCTTTTGGTTTTTGATGAGGGGAAAAGATATGTCTTTTCCATTTAGACCCCCCCCCCCCAGTGTAGATACCAGGGATTCAACATGGGCATGGGATGTTGTTGTTCAGTCGTTTAGTCGTGTCCGACTCTTCATGACCCCATGGACCATAGCACGCCAGGCACTCCTGTCTTGCACTGCCTCCCGCAGTTTGGTCAAACTCATGTTCATAGCCTCGAGAACACTGTCCAACCATCTTGTCCTCTGTCGTCCCCTTCTCCATGTGCCCTCCATCTTTCCCAACATCAAGGTCTTTTCCAAGGATTCTTCTCTTCTCATGAGGTGGCCAAAGTACTGGAGCCTCAGCTTCACAATCTGTCCTTCCAGTGAGCACTCAGGGCTGATTTCCTTAAGAATGGATAGGTTTGATCTTCTTGCAGTCCATGGGACAAAACTCCATGGACAAAGACAACGGGCATGGGATATTGTTATGTTATTATTGGTTAGCAATAGATTCATTATTACTCTCTCTCTCACACACACACACACACACACATATATATATATATATATATATATATATATATATATATATATATATATAATCACTCTCTAACACACATTCTTAAAAGCTCTCATTCTCATGTCAAACAAGCTAAACTATTAAGCAGTTTAGTTTTCCTACAGTAGAGATGGGTTGCTTTATTACTAATAATAATAATAATAATAATAATAATAATAATAATAATAATAAACCTGTGTCTGACTCCCAGATATTGGTGGACTAAAACTCCCATCATCCCTGCCCATTGGCCATGTTGACTAGAAGTGATGGGAATTGAAGTCCAATAACAAGATACACAGATTACATAGGCACGAAGCACTTTGTGATCTCAGGTGGACGTATTCCCCACACACCATTTGTTTTTTTAAAAAAATCCTGAAAATGCAAGAGAGCGGGGAGAGAACATATTTAAATGATTGGAAGGACAATATCATAAAAGACTGAACAAGCATGGTATCAGAATATAAATATTATATCTAAACTAATCATAGCAAAATGCCAAAGCATGTTTGAAATCATTGTTAAACTATCCTGAACATTTAGATTATATGTGTGTTTCCCTTAATATTTAATAAACCTTCCTCAGCAATTCCTTAAAATAATCATTTCTTTAATAAATCTCATTCTACCATCTGGGATTGCTGAGAAGTTTACCATGAACATAATATAGCAGATTTTCTTAATCCCCGCGACAGGGTGAGCTCCCGTTGCTCGGTCCCAGCTCCTGCCAACCTAGCAGTTCAAAAGCACGCCAAAGTGCAAGTAGATAAATAGTTACCGCTCTGGCAGGAAGATAAATGATGTTTCCATGTGCTGCTCTGGTTTTGCCAGAAGCGGTTTAGTCATGCCAGAAGCGGTTTAGTCATGCTGGTCAAATTTGTCTGTGGACAAATGTCATCTCCCTCAGCCAGTAAAGCGAGATGAGTGCCACAACCCCAGAGTCGTCCGCAACTAGACTTAACTGTCCGGGGTCCTTTACCTTTAAAGGTAAAGGTAAAGGGACCCCTGACCATTAGGTCCAGTCGTGACCGCTCATCTCGCATTATTGGCCGAGGGAGCCGGCATATAGCTTCCAGGTCATGTGGCCAGCATGACAAAGCCACTTCTGGCGAACCAGAGCAGCCCACGGAAACGCCGTTTACCTTCCCGCTGTAGCGGTTCCTATTTATCTACTTGCATTCTGACGTGCTTTCGAACTGCTAGGTTGGCAGGAGCTGGGACCGAGCAACGGGAGCTCACCCCTTCACAGGGATTTGAACCGCTGACCTTCTGATCAGCAAGCCCTAGGCTCAGTGGTTTAACCCACAGCACCACCTGGGTCCCTCCTTTACCTTTAATGCCAGTTAATTTCAATGTGTCTATTCATAACTTCACCAACCTTGAATACAATTCAGTGACTAGAGAGAAATTATGATGGAGAGAATTTTGGAAGCACCCCACGTGTAATATTGCTCTGCAACCAAGCCTTTGAAAGGATGCTGTGCCACTCCTTTCCTGGCCCTCACATAGCAAAATGCAGCTTAATAAGAACTTTCTTTAATTCACGCCAAATGAAGCCAAGATGCTAAATCTCTCTCTCTCTCTCTCTCTCTCTCTCTCTCTCTCTCTCTCTCTCTCTCTCTCTCTCTCTCTCTCTCTCTCTCTGTGTGTGTGTGTGTGTGTGTGTGTGCTGCCAAGTTATCCCCTTTTTTAAGGGTTTTTCCCTTATGCTGAATTGGCTTCCTCGCGAGAAAAGGGAAAACTTGGCAGCTATGACACCCACACATGTCTATGCTTGTGTCCCCTTGCTACTCCTTAACTTGTGTGTATTTTTTCAAGCAGTTAAAAATATAGTCCAACGCAATTTGGGGGAACATTGTACAGAATCAAACACATGCTCTTTTAGCTTGTCCGATGCTTTATTTAATTGTCTCATCACAGAGTTTCTTGTAACGACAACAAATATAGAAAGAGCAAGAGAAGTAGGCCTTTAACCCCATTATTTCAATCATTTTGATAATAATCCTGAAGGGTTTTGATGGGATTTGTGCCATTTTTAATACACTTTATTTTAATTCATCCATTAAAGCCAAACTTTAATTCATCCATATGACACTGAAAGGCAGCAAGCACACATTCGGGTGTCATCTATTTATTTTTTTGCTCGGAATTCGGCAACTGCTACAACAATCTCTAGGTTAATTACTGTGATTTTAATTTTTTGTAAAAATAATCTTGGCAATCTCCTTTCCTTATACAAGTGTTGCTGTCTAGAGAGGGCTATGTCCTGTCCTCTAAAAATAGATGTGTGTAGGAAGCAAACAAAAGAGGAAACTATGTGAAAAAGGAGTCCTGCCATTTTAGCAACTTGAATAGAGACAACAGAGTTGCAAGAGGACACAGGTCTTGCAGTTTTAAGGCCATAACAGGGAAAGTGCACTTTGCAGCAGCAGCAGCAGCAACAACAACAACAGCACCCCCAATGGCTTCTTCTTTATTACAAAGTATTCCCAGAAAAGGAAGATTTGCACTAGAGAAGGGACAGAAAGCAGAGGAGTGCTTAAACTTCACCCTGGCAGTCAGCTTCTTTCTGAACACAAATTTGACCTCTATTTATTTTTCTTTCATTTTATGGTGAGTAGGAGAGAAACTGCTGGGGGGGGGAATATACCATAGGAACATTTGAAGCTGCCTGATGCTGAGTCAGACCATTGCTCCAACTAGCTCAGTATTGCCAGTGCTGACTGGCAGCAGCTCTCCTGCTTTCAAACAGGGCTCTTTCTCTCAGCCCTAGTTGGAGATGGCAGGGATTGAACTTGGGTCCTCCCACATGCAAAACAGAGGCTCTGTTATGACCTTTCCCTGAGCATGTTCTACAACTTAATTTCTCTGATGCAGATGAGGTCTTTCCCATCTCTCCCATGAGCTTTCCCATGTCCAGAATGTGGTGCATCATTGCCACTAAGTGAGAGGGGGGAGTGAAAGGCAATGAGAGCTTGGCATGGAGCCAATCTGACCCTGTTCTCGCTGCATCTGTGTGGTGCCCATACCGCACAGATCCTGCTGCCTTCCCCCTGCCCCTCCCAGCAAGCAACAGTGATGTGCCATATTCAGTAGGCAGGGGAATAACACCCCTCCACACACACACAACCCCACTGTTCATAAGTCAGCACAACAGTGAGCCAGAAGGCATCAAGTTGGTGAAAGAGAATGCCCTCCAACTTTACTTCTGCTTGGGGGCCATTTGTGATTTATATGGCTCATTGCCCCTAAATAGGCATTCATTTGGTAACATTCATGAATATTTGGTATGCTTGGTAGAAATACATCTCTCTCTCTCTCTCTCTCTCTCTCTCTCTCTCTCTCTCTCTCTCTGTGTGTGTGTGTGTGTCTGTCTGTCTGTCTGTCTGTCTGTCTGTCTGTCTGTCTGTCTGTATCTATCTATCTATCTATCTATCTATCTATCTATCTATTTATCTATCTATCTATCTATCTATGATCATCTATCTGAGATTGCCCTGGGCTTGCCACTCAGGGCTTTAGATGCCAAGGTCAGAGAATGGAACTCTTTGGGGAAGAGCCTGGCTCTTACACATAGAGTTTTGAGGTTTAGAGTATCCTAGACAGGTATCCTTCAGATGGCAAGAGGGGTAGGCAGTGTACTACCTCAAGCTGGACTGGATCAGGCTTGCACTCATTTATTGTTAGTTAGTTATTGTTAGTTAGCATGGTTGTATTGGGACCCAGGTGGCGCTGTGGTTAAACCACTGAGCCTAGGGCTTGCTGATCAGAAGGTCGGCGGTTCGAATCCCTGTGACGGGGTGAGCTCCCGTTGCTTGGTCCCAGCTCCTGCCAACCTAGCAGTTCGAAAGCACATCAACATGCAAGTAGATAAATAGGAACCGCTACAGCGGGAAGGTAAACGGCGTTTCCATGTGCTGCTCTGGTTTGCCAGAAGCGGCTTTGTCATGCTGGCCACATGACCTGGAAGCTATACGCCGGCTCCCTCGGCCAATAATGTGAGATGAGCGCGCAACCCCAGAGTAGGTCACGACTGGACCTAATGGTCAGGGGTCCCTTTACCTTTACCTAGCATGGTTGTATACATTATAGCATTATAGAGTGTTTACACCATCATTAAAATTACTCACAGCAATAGGATACATTGCAGATCTGTAAAGGAGCTGTGAAGAAGCAGGAAGCATTAGTTTTAGATTTTAGTTAACCACAGTCGACCATGATCACTGCACCCACTGAATCTTAACTATGGTTGTTGAAACAAGACAGTTTCATAACCTAAAGTTGTAGTCAACATAGCGCTAAATCATTGGTTCCATCTTTGCAAGGGTTTCCCACTGCACAATGGAATGTTCTCTCCCTCCTGCCCTGCAGCCCCTAAATCTGTCCTGGGAGTTCTCCCAACGATTTGAAGCAGTTTTGGGGGTGGTCCATGGTGTGTGTGGGCAGAGGAGATGGGGGAAATCCCATTGTACCAGCAGCAATCCTTTTGATAGCACTTTCATTTAGTTCAGTTCTTTCAAACAAACCATGGTTTGAAATTCACTTCTTTCAAACAAAGCCTGGTTTACATTAAACTCAGTTTGTCAGGTCTGGGTGGCACAGCAAGCCACCCAGTAGTAGTAGTAGTAGCAACACAGAGAAAGAGCTTCCCAATTCCTTCCGACTGCTGCACTGGATGGGTAGAGAGGAAGCCAGAAGGAGGCTAGGTTCATAATTGGCTTGATAAATCACGGCTTATCAGGGTGCCCAAATGCAGCTAGAAAGAGAGCCATGAGGTGTGTAATGGCTGGAGGCATCTGAATACCTTTCTTTGGGGATCTAATCTGAGGTAACAGATCTACTGCCTTGTATGAATTTATCTTCTTTGTCTTTCCTTATGCTTTACTTGCAGATTTTAAAATAAAACAAATAGCCACCATAAGAGCCCAATGACTACACAGAAGTAAGTCCTATTGAATTCAGTGGGGTAGGATTGCGGTCAAAGTCTCCATCAGTCTCCCAACCGAAAAGAACTAAATCTGGAAAGCACACCCAGGAAATTTCACATCATGTGGGAAGCTGCAGAGATGCATGAACGATGCTTAAAGATTATAATGAAAGGATAATGCCTCCTACTAAAATCTGGAAGAAAGAGAGAGAGAAATGTTGCTTGCATCACATTCTCTCAGGGCATCTTAAACTATAAATGTTCCTCAAAGCATTTAATGCCTCTTTAAAAGTCTGGTTTAGTTTTATTTTATAGGGTACATATGACCACTGAGGTAGGCCAATTTCACACTGCAGTGGGTTGAAATGATTGACAATCATGAGGGAGTTTTGATGTGATTCTGTTAAGCTCTTTCCACATGATTCATTGGACTGTCATGGCCTTTTCATGCAAATAGTTTTTAATTCATTTTATTTCCTCCCAAAGAGATCCAGAGATCATAACTCAAGTCCTGCAATACAATCCTATGTAAGGAGACTTATGAAGAAGCCCCATGGAAACCAGTGCGCCTTGTGTACTAGGGCTGTGCACTGGGTTCAGCTGAGGAACAAACTGAATTGGGCTGATTTGGGGAAATTGGAGCTTTGATCGAGTCGGTGATTGCTGCAGGTCGTGTCAGGCAGCAGGGCCGGCTCTAGGTAGACCCCCAGTGGCGTGGTGCGCCCTGTGAGGGCAGGGGCGCCGGAGCAATCTCCGCCCCTCAGCGCCAGGGCGGCCAACCTGCTCGAGACTGCCCTGTCAGGCAGTCCAGAGTGATCCCAAATGGATATAGCTGCTTTATGAGAGAGGAGGCCCCAGGTGTCTTTCATTCCTGCCAGATGCTCTCCTCAAACTCTTCTGGAAAGGGCAAAACTCTCTTGGATGCTTGGGGAAGATGTCTCTCTTTCATTCTGCTAGATTCTAATACAGTAAATGGGAGGGTCTTATCCTGTGCGAGGCCAGTTGCTGCTCCTTTGTGAGTGGCTTCTCTTGTGTGCAGGGAAGCCACTCAGGAAGCAGTGCCCTTCAGGATCAAACTTGCCAGAGCTCAGCTGGGAGTCAAGGAGTAGGAAATGCAGCACTTCCTTTCCCTGCTCATCCCAACTATATGTTGGGCTTACAAAATCCTTAGCCCCACAACTTGTTTTAGGGGCGGATCAGGGAGAGGACAAGTGGTCCCTGGGGTGGCACAGGATGGATGGCCCTAAATCGGGGGCCACAGATTGGAGCCACGGGCCGAATGGAGGGGAGCCATGCACATCCCTGTTATTTACAAGTATCGTACTTGGATTGGAGTGAAGTTGCTTCAGTTGATGTAAAATAACATTTTACTTTTAGTAGGGCATGCCTTCTGCTTGCTCCACTCGCCAAGCCCACCTTCCTGCATCAGTTTCCTTTCCTCTCCAAGATGACAGCATATGCTCGGCAGGTTAGCTTAAAGGTAAAGGTAAAGGGACCCAGGTTAGCTTACTCACTGTAAAACAAGCTCTCCCTGCCACGGTTTACACCTGTCCCCTCCCGCCACCCCCATTTCTGTCTTTCTGACAACTGCTGTTTCAGTTTCCCCTTGGGATCACATCTCCCCTCTCCATACCTCTGTTTCACACCCCAAGACCAAAAAAACAGCCACAATATTTTCCCCATCACTGAAACCACCCTCAGGAATGACAATGATACCCCCCACCCGCCCCAGTTTCTCTTTCTCTCTCATCTCCCAGGAAAAAAAAAACTCCTTCAGTGTCACAGAAGGAGGGAGGGAGGGAAGAAACCCATCTGGCAGGTCATGGCAGTAGCCCCCCCCCCCGGTGACCCATTTGGACTCTTAGGGGGATTCCTGCAAGGGCCAGTTTCCAAGACTCATCTCAGTCTATGTGCCTTTTGTGCCCTCTAGTGGCCCAGAGTGTCATCACAGCATGATGACAGAGTAGTACAAATAGGATAGAGAGAGAGATTGACCTGGGTTAATCAAGTGGAACCCCCCCCCCCTTTCTCCCTCCCTCCCTCCCCCCCTTCTCTCAACATCTTTTAAAAGCCAGTTAAGAGTCTTTTCCACTCCTTACATCAGCAACCCATAGTGATGTCATGATCATATGGTGGTTGTACTAGACATAGGTGGGGTGTGGGGGTGTGTGCCTTCCATGTAGACAAGTGGTTTAGAAATTGGATGGGGTCAAATGCCCATCATTGATAAGCATACATAAGCATACAGTAAGGCAGGCCTTCACAACCTGCAACCTGCCAAGCTGCTGAGAACAGCCCACTAGCTATGACTGGTGATGTAATAGGTGCTTTACACCACCCCAACCCTATCTATGTAATCCCAGCATGCAGGAATATAACAACAACAACAACAACAACAACAACAACTTATTATTTGTACCCCACCCATCTGAGTGGGTTTCCCCAGCCACTCTGGGCAGCTTCCCTCTCTCTCTCTCTCTCTCTCTCTCTCTCTCTCTCTCTCTCTCTCTCTCTCTCTCTCTCTCTCACACACACACACACACACACACACACACAGCAAAACCAGACAGACAGCAAAAGTCCACCCCCATATGCGCTGCCATGCCTGTGTTTTATCTCAAGATGTTCAGTATAGTTATCTTTGGAGCTATTTACTCTTTGTAGCCTTAAGACTACTAGACCCATGCTGCAGAACATTGCATTGACCTATCTCTCTGTGGGAGGCACAGCACGTTTAAAAGACTGAAATTCTCCTAATTAGTGTTCTCATGTATCACAAAGAGGGAGGAGGGGTGAAGAAACATTCAGTTGCAGGCTTTCGGGGATGCTATAAGTCACATAGCATGACACAAAGTGAAGATATTTGAGACCTGTCTGATCAAGACGGGAACTCATTTTCAGAGCTCAAGAGGCTTCATAAATATTTTGCCACACTCTAATGCTCTTTACACCCTAAGAACTCAGAGCATTTTAGATTAATAACTGAGTCTCTAACACCTTCATGGGGTAGGGAAGAAGGTGCAGGAGAGGGGGGGAACCAACAACCTATGATTATAAACATTAGGGTTTTCAGGATCGTTCTGCACCAGCCAATATTTATTCTCACTCGAGTAGGGACTCCCCTTGTTTTAAATCATATCAAGGACAAGTAGTCTTTTCAGGTAATTTTAAATGGTGCCATCGGTCTTAATCTTTGATATGCCTGTTGAAAGCACCATCTACAAATGTTCTTTTCCTCTTGAACACAAAATAAACCAATGTACCAAAAGGTATAATGCATGCCCTCAAAGATCAAATTCTATTCCTTCCCACTAGTAATGTTTGAGATAGATCGAATGTTGCTGGTATGACTCAAGGATCCTTCAGCCAGAAGCTGGGATTGTTATTATTGGGGGGGGGGGTGTTGTAGAGAATTCTCTGAACTGCTGTTGCTCCCCCACCTTGTGTGGTCATGCAAGATAACAACACATTTTAGGAACCAAGGTTTTTTTTTTTTTTTTTTTTTGCAGTGGGTAAAGGAAAGCATGTAGAGCAGCTGAGATGAGGCTGTCACCAGGCTTCAGTTAAGATGACTGGCAAGTTTGAAGAAAACTCACCTTTTGTGATTATTTGTGAGGAGGCTCCCTCCATATACACATTGAATTTAGTGGATACAAAATCCTCCTGTAGCACAAGAGTACCTAATGGGGAACTCTGAAAGCCGATAAAGGCCTAGCCACAAATGCTTCTTTATGCTGTGCAGTGCAATGATTGCATCCCATGCGACCTTCATTTCTCAGAAAGCACACCAAGCTGCAGAAATTCAATCTGTTCTTCAGTCTTTGGATATAATTTAATGCTTTCTGTCTACAGTGCATCTTTCTCACTCCCCTGCTGAAGGGTGGGTGGTTAAGCAAGGGCTCAGTTACATATTCCAGTTCCCAAAGTTCTTATCCTAGGATTGTTATCCTTGTCTACATACTGTAAACAAAGAATTCTGTGGTGTTTCAGTTTTCGCCACCTGGCTGAAGGTCGCTCCCAGTTCTATACTGGAGATTCAGACAGATATCGGAAGTGAATAAGGGCACACCTTTACTAGGGATGGGCAAATCTCTCAATTTTGACTTCTATCTGCTTCTCATTTTCCCAGTCTTAAGTTCACTTCTCCACATTTCCACTTGCTACCACACTAAAAGATCAAGCTCTGCAGATCAAAGCAGTCATGTGGACCAGGACTGCATTAACCATGAAGCAAAATAAGTGTTTGCTGTGCATCAAGGGAAGGGGGGAACCAAAAATAATACCCACATTCAGGTTTTGAATCAGAATCAGAGGCAACAGAAACAGACAGTCCTCAGCTTATTAGCAATGTTGTTATTAACTTGGGTAGTCCATAATTCTGATTATTTTTGACCTTTCCAAAGTAAATTTGGTTTGAAGGTTTCTGTAATCATATTCATGATTTCCAAATGTACTTGTAAATTTGTTTGTTTTTCAGTTATAACTGCCCCTCCATCTTTCAGGATCTCCCCCCCCCCCAGAAAAAAAGGCACCATCAGTGAGGTTTTGAGTTTTAATGTTTAGTCAATTAATTAACTTGTTAACATCCGGTTCAAAACTGTTTGGTAGCCCTGTATGTGTTGCAGTGCACAGGACAAATGGGACCTTGCTCACTGACGGTGGGGAGGCAATATTGCAATAAGTGATGTTGCTGAAGTTTATAATTATACTTGGAACAGAGTATGAATTTGCCCAGTCCATAATGCTTGGGTGTACACACAAGTCCCACTTACTAAACTCAATGAGTTATTTGGAAATTGTTCTTTAGGGAGCGGTTTGCATAATGAGTTGACCATTTCTGACAATTTCTATTGATTCCTGTGGGGAAATTTCTAACGTGTTCCTGACCACATAATTTTGAAGCCCCACCCCCACCCCTGCCAAAAAAGCCAGTGAAAACCCAGGAAACTCCCCCCCATAAATGTTCTCTGATTTGTCTGATCACCCACCTACCCTCCCTCCATTCTTAAGCCAACAAACAAAAGGCAAACAAGGAAGTAAAAAAAAAAGCTCTCTGTTCAGCTTTCTGATTCTGCAGTGTGTATGATGAGGTTTGGGTACTAATTCTTTGTGTTCAGATAAGTGAATTTTCATACAATGAACGTTCATAAAGCAGGACCTCCATGTATTTGAGCACCATTTCTTCCAGAAGTTCTTCTCTGGCTCAGAATGGAAAGAGAAACAAACCAAGATTCATTTCATGTGTGTCTAGCATTCAATGAGACCACGTTGCTTCCCTAGGACTCGAATAATGTGATTTTTATACAGATCTATCTAAGCTGTGATTAGTGTCTAGGACTTGGAGAGGAAATAGAAGATATTTTGAGGGGCAGCTGAAAGCCAGGAAGGAGCTCACTGAAAACAGAGGGGCTTTCCTAAACTCTTCACAGAGAAAGCTTGTGAATAGCAAGTCAATTGAGGAGAGGGGAGTTTTTGTGCAGCACAAACTAAAAATGCAAATGATGCTGTAGCTCTTGTTGTGTGCTTTAGCCTGTTAGAGACAGCTTTCTACTTAAGAAGCCAGCTTGAGGAAGAAAAGCCAGGCTCTCAGGTGAAATTCTTGCTACCTCCTTGCTACCCCCTTCTCTATTAGATATGCATATGTCTTTGTGTATGCACACAAGCTTTTTAACCCACCTCTCAGCCAAGACATTTCATGGTAATTCCAAGTTACACATGAGCTATAAAAGGTATATCTGGGAAGAAAACTGACCTCAACTTCCTCAGTGCAGCATGAGAGGCTGGTATCTAAGATGGATGGTGTTAAGGCTCAATGAAACAACTGCTACTTAAGAAGACATTATTATGTGCTTCCTGAGCCATGCAATGTTCCTGGGGCAGCCCTGCCAGGTCAAGTTAGGGAATAACATAGGCAGCTGTCTTATACTGAGTCCGAACTCTGATCCATCTAGCTCAATATTGCCTATCACTGACTTGCAGTGCTCCCCATGGTTTCAGATAGGGTTCACTCCAAGGCCCACCTGGAGATGACATTGATTTATACTGGGGCATTCTACATGCAATGCAGATGCTCTGTCACTTAGTTGTGTTTCCTTTGAATGGGAAAGCTATAAGAAGAGAAGAAGAGTTTGGATTTGATATCCTGCTTTACACTACCCGAAGGAATCTCAAAGCGGCTAACATTCTCCTTTCCCTTCCTCCCCCACAACAAACACTCTGTGAGGTGAGTGAGTCTGAGAGACTTCAAAGAAGTGTGACTAGCCCAAGGTCACCCAGCAGCTGCATGTGGAGGAGTGGAGACGCGAACCCGGTTCACCAGATTAGGAGTCTACCGCTCTTAACCACTACACCACACTGGCTCTCTCTCTCTCTACTTTTAAATGCACTAGGAGAGCATAAGTGGCAGCAAATAGGCACCCCTACAAGGCAGAAAATCCCCCAGAGAGCAAGTCAAACAGCCCCCAACGCTTTATCCCCAGTTTCACTCCACTCAGTGGGCTCTCCCCAACTGCACTAGCTCTTTCTTTTTCCCTCTCTTCATCTGGAAAGGAGTATCCTGTTAAGAAACACAGAGGGATACAACCAGGTCTTAGGAGAGCATCTCAAGATTTCCCCATCTTAACAAAGGAAACATTGACCAGGAGCCCCCCCCCCTCCACCAATCTGATTAAAAAGCCTTACCATATCCTATGGAAACCTCTGTTTTAGAATATAATGAGCCATGGGGTAGGCACAGGATACCTGAAAACACATGTGGAAGAAAGATGCACCACCCCAAATGCAATGCAATGCTGCTTATATTCTCAAGGTCAAGACTATCATGCAGAAACATTTTTTTCCTTTTGATTAAGAATTGGCAGGTGGCAAATTATGTGGGAATTACTGCTGCATAATTATGAACTTGATTTATATTTAACAGCATCGAGTGATTATGTGCTTCTCCCTCTCACTCCTTTGTGATCATTAAATCAGCTTTGTTTTACATTTCACTGATGGCAGAAAGTTTATCTAACACCAGAGCTTGACAGTCTTCATCTGGCTCCACTCACGTATATTCAGTAGCTGCTTCTCGCACTGAGAAAATAAGTGGAGGCTTCTAATCCATGGGGATGAGTAGCCGTTTACCTGTCTAATGCAATTACCAAGGAGCCATGGATCTGTGGTGCGGTCCTGAGGTGGGGGAGATTACCACAAGAGCAACCTTGATAGGAACGAGGAAACTGCCTTTAGTTAAGAACGAGGACACCTGTGGCCCTCCAGATATTATTGGGCTCCAAAATGAGCCCCATTCACCATGCCTTATGGCAGTGTTTCCCAACCAGTGTGCCTCCAGATGTTTTGGGACTACAACTCCCATCATTCCTGACCACTGGTCTTGCTAGCTAGGGATGATGGGAGTTGTAGTCCCAAAACATCTGGGGGCACACTGGTTGGGAAACACTGCCTTATGGGGTGAGGGAACCTTTCACAAGAATGCAGTGGAGCAGTGGTGGTGAACTGCTTTCAGCCTGAAGGCTGCATTTTCTTCTAAGTAAGGGCCACATGCCAATAGTACTCAGCAGCACAGGCAAAAGTGGGTGGGACAATTAACGTGAATGTTGCCTTTGTACAGGTAGGCTAGTTTCTACACACACCTCTTCTTTATCTGCCCACCAGGCATACAAGAGGTAATGCTGGAATTCAATGACATATTCCAGCTACCGGTAGGTATGCATTGGGGTACAAAGCAGGTACAGCGAGTTCTGAGGGCCAGGTAGAAAGGCCTGAAGGACCGCATCTGGTCCCCAGGTCTGCGATTTCCCTAACCACTGCTGTATCCTTTTATATTTCCATTCACCTTGTAAATCAACAGCAACCATTTTACCCCTTCTTTACCCCCCACTTTAAGATGAGACATATTTGTCACAGTAAGGTTTATTTCTTTTGTTCCGTTTAGCAATCAGTTGTATTTTTTCTTTGAGATTCTATTTATGTCAGTTTCTCATACTCTCCCAAAGGAAGACTATAAATGCTTCCTTTATTGGAAGGTTTTGCAGCTGAACAAAGAACCTTCCCCCTTAATTCTCCATGTACCCCCCCCCCCATTCTCCCCATTTCCTCTGGTAGGTTGGAGGGAAACCCCAGAATGAATTTAGGGGGTATTTAGGGGAAAGAGAGGGGAAAGGTCCATTGAAAGCCTAAATCCTTGCACTACTAGAACTAGTGCCAGTATGTCTGAAAGCATTGAGCAAAACAATTAGAGTCTGATTGTTTTGTTTTGTTTCTTTGTTTCTGTTTTTGGGTGGTGTGTGTTTTTACTCCTGGTTGTTGTTGTTTAGTCGTGTCTGACTCTTTGTGACCCCATGGACCAGAGCACGCCAGGCACTCCTGTCTTCCACTGCCTCCCACAGTTTGGTCAAACTCCTGTTCGTAGCTCCGAGAACACTGTCCAACCATCTTGTCCTCTGTTGTCCCCTTCTCCTTGTGCCCTCAATCTTTCGCAACATCAGGGTCTTTTCCAGGGAGTCTTTGCTTCTCATGAGGTGGCCAAAGTATTGGAGCCTCAGCTTCACGATCTGTCCTTCCAGGGAGCACTCAGGGCTGATTTCCTTAAGAATGGATAGGTTTGATCTTCTTGCAATCCATGGGACTCTCAAGAGTCTCCTCCAGCACTACTCCCTGCTTTTCTGTCTACCAGGAGAAGGAAAGGCTGTTTGCATTTCTTGATACTTCTGATTTGTTTATTTTCCTTGAGCAACATCCAAAAATAATATTTGCCGAAATATCTTATGGGATAATTCTTGTTTGGAGAAATTTGGCTGTACTGGTAAAGAGAATCTGCTAATTCAGTGAATACCAAATCTCACTAGTTAACTTTTATGTTCTTACTTACTCCACCTGAATAATTGTGTGTGTGTGTGTGTGTGTGTGTGTGTGTGTGTGAACTTTCAAAGTGTTCATTAATGCTAAGCCTATTTGCTAACTGTTAAGCCTCACCAGGGATAACTCTATGGAAACCTTTGAAAAAGAGCAAACAATGGGAATTATGTTTGATTGCGAGCTCTACCATGCCCAAAGCCCATATCAGAATCTGACAGTATCACATATCTTTTTCCTTAGAGATAGAGGAATGGGGTGAATGGTAGAGGGATAGGAAGGCTAATTGAATTATTCAAAAGTGTAATCTTCTTAATTGTCTCTAAGCTTTAACAACAAGTATAGCTGCAAAACTGCTTCTGGAGACTTGGTTTAAAAACATGTTCTGCTCAACATGTGTATTCTGATGCAGAGGTTATTTATTTTGGGGGGTCACTACATCCAGAAATACACAATGTTCTGCCACTTCAAAATGCTATATCCAAAAATGCCCAGCCCACACAGCCCATATGTGTATCAGGAGATGGATCCTGGCCTGCATCCTGGACTGGCAAATGGGAATGAAGGCTCAAACACAGGCTGGGCCAGGGGGTGGAGCTGACAGACCTGGGAGGCTTCCCTCGGGTCTGCTCCCTGGCCACTTAAACAGCTCTCACCTGCTTTTCTTTTGTTGGGTTTCCCACCCACCCACCCCTGGTTCAAGCTGATAGTCAAGGACTTTGCTGTGGCTACGGTGGTCACCATTTTATGGGGCTAGGTAGGAATTTGTCCACTTCGCAAATTGGCTCTAACCCGGTGGTTTTGCCTGCCTCATAGCAATCATCACAACCCGGTTGGGCATTGGGGCAATTCTTTGTCTTGGATGGAGGGGAGGTTGTAGTCTCCACCTGCCCCTCCAAACAATGGGGTATCTCGTTAAAGGGATCTGGGGAGAGTGGTCATGTCCGAGTGCCCAGGTGGGGCCAGGGCCGAAGGCACTCCCCCAGACGGCGGTCCCTGCAGGGGTCACCCTGTTTTATGTAAGCCTTAGGAACCCCTGCCTGGATTGACCTACGCATCACTTCCAGTTTTGATTGCTTCATGCCCAAGCCAAACCCCTATCATTTGTATTTACAGTGGAACCTCGGTTTATGAACACCTCGGTTTATGAATTTTCGGTTTATGAACACCGCGGACCCATCTGGAACGGATTAATTCACTTTCCATTACTTTTAATGGGAAAGTTCGCTTCAGTTTATGAACGCTTCAGTTTATGAACAGACTTCCGGAACCAATTACACCCATGTTTCAGTTTATGAACGCTTCAGTTTAAGTACTTCGCGGACCCGTCTGGAACGGATTAATCCACTTTCCATTACTTTCAATGGAAAAGTTCGCTTCAGTTTATGAACGGTTACTCCACGGACCGTCTGGAACGGATTAATCCACTTTCCATTACTTTCAATGGGAAAGTTCGCTTCAGTTTATGAACGCTTCAGTTTATGAACAGACTTCCGGAACCAATTGTGTTCATAAACCGAGGTACCACTGTAATAGAGTTGTGGTCTGTTTTGATCCAAACCAGCCTTTAGTGGCCTCTCATTTATCTGGGGGTTGGGGACTGAACCTGCAAGAGAAAAGACTTCAACACTCACTCCTATTTCCTACAAACCTGCAGTGATATGAAGGAGAAGTATGGAGGGGGGGTGCTCGAAGGTGTTCTCCCACCTTGCCTCCAGCCCCTCAATCTACTTCAACCCTCCCCTGGGGTTTGAAAGTCGTCTATAAACATCCTCAGGTGAGGATGTTTACAAAGGATAGCTTGAAAGCCCTGTTGTTCACTTTGGAGACCCGACCTTTGGGTCTTCAAAGGACAACATTGCCTGTCACTATGATGCCAGAATATTGACAGGTGAGCAGCCCAAGCCACCTGCCAGGGGTAGGGAAAGTAAAGGTTTGGCCTGACAGCCATAAAGGTTTCTGTACCTCACCATAAGGGGTGGGGAGGGTGGGTTTGGGGTGAGCTGTAAGGGGAGCAAGCAGGGTGCTGGCAATGTCTAAGAGGGGCAGGAGAAGTTGGCAAGCAGCATAGGCAGAGGTGGCAGCCCCCACTGTTTTAATATTTACTTGCAAGATCTGGCTTTCTAAGGCTCTAGTCCAGGACATTATGGCAAATACTAGGAATGTGGCCCTTCAGGTGAAAAACATTCCCCACTCGGTTGCTATACTGTCTCTTGAAGGTAAACAGTTCTGCCAGAGCGTATCTTTGCTGCCACGTGGCATTTCACCAAACACTGTTAAACTTAAGAGCTAAAACACTGCCTTCTCCTGAAATCCCAAATCTTTGCAGCAGTGCTTCATCTCTCACAGAGGTTGTTATTATTGATTGATTGGAGAAAAGGAAGGAAAAGAATTGTGAGTCATTCAGCATGTCACAAGTTCTGCAGTTGTCTCGGAGGCTGCCAAACGGCTGAGATGGAGATAGGTTTGCATGTGCTACTTGTGTACGTGTGCCAACTCAGTGCTCAGTTTATTAACAAACATTTCCCCCCTTTAAAAATCTGCCAGTGTTTGACAATCAGCCAGTGAAATCTAGAAATCTACAAAAATGAATTGGGAGTCACAGGAGGTATAGAATAGGCAGATAAGTGGATAAATGTAGCTTGCCTCCAGAAGCATATTCCACTCTCATTATCAAGCATTGTTATTTCACTGTGGTGAACCTTGTGTGCCATGTGGCCCTTCAAACCTTTATATATGGCTCTTTGAACTTTCCCTGGGCCATGTCCCTGATTGTCCCTGCTTCACTTTCCCACGTTTTCCCCCTAGTATGAATGTGTTCTTAAACTCTGATAATTCCTCTTGAATGCTTGGGTGGAAGACAGGAAGGGGTACATATGAAGAAACTAGTCTACTGAACAAAGGTAAAATTTGGATTCATTGTCCTGTCTATTTCTGTCTCTGGCTCCTGCCCATCAATAGCATGTGGCCTTCAGAAGGTTACCCAAAAAGAGGTGTGGTCCTTGACCTGAATCAGGTTCCCCGCTCCTGCTCAATTACAGACTGTACATTTGAACAGGTGTGTTCAAAAGGTAGATCGGGATCTGCTCGTCTGGTGCTGAATTATTGGCAGAAGATGGAAAAGGCTTTCTGAATCCCAACTGCTTAGCAATAGGAAGAATAACAGGGCTCCCATTCCCCCCCAAAAAAAGTCTCCATCCCCTGAATAAGGCTGTTTAGAATCCGTTTATGTGCAGAAACCTCAGATGTGGCATTGTACTTCTAAATATAAGACATCCCAGTCAGTGCATGGCTCATGGGGTACAGTAAGTGCCTCTATCCCCCCCCAAAAGCTATTACCCTTTGGGAAATGCTGCCAAAGTGACTGGTGGAGTTGATAGCTTTTAAATGGTTAAAAAGGCAACGAAGCCTCAGCAATAGTCTCCTGCTTCAGTCTTCTAAACTAGCCTGCTGCCCTGAGGTATGTTGTCCCATCACCAGTCTTGAAGTCGGAGCCAGTGCAGAAAGGTTTTGTACGTGGGGCTGTCCTTCATCTCAGGCAGCAAAAACTCTTGGGGTGGCCATGAGTGAGCCCCATCCCACCATGCCTTTCCACTGAAATGGCACATTTCTACCCCACTTTCATCTCATTTTGGGATTCACTTTAAACACCCCTCAAAACGAAGTGATTTCTGAAATTGAGTGCAAAGCCTACTTATTTCTTCTGCTAAAAATTATTGAGTCTGCTAGAAAGGTGCCACGAGATGCAAAGCACTTTAAGCTCTTTGGAATAAAAATGGGGCTATGAATGTTCAATGAGCAATTCGAATAATCACATTTCATACTGGCTTGGGAAAGGATCCATACTGGGCATAGATGAGCTCTACCTACATACATCAGTTCAGAAGTGGAACTCTTTCCAATGGCCATTATCTATTGCTAAATCTGTTTTAATGTGTTTTTGTAATTTTATGATTGCGTTTTTTTGCTTATAAATCACTTCAGGACATTTTTGTGGAAGTGATATATATATTTGTGGAAGTTATATATATATAGGTAAAGGGTAAAGGGGCCCCTGACCATCAGGTCCAGTCGTGTCCAACTCTGGGGTTGCGGCGCTCATCTCGCTGTATAGGCCGAGGGAGCCAGCGTTTGTCCGCAGACAGCTTCCGGGTCATGTGGCCAGCATGGCAAAGCTGCTTCTGGTGAACCAGAGCAGTGCACAGAAACGCTGTTTACCTTCCCGCCGGAGCGGTCCCTATTTATCTACTTGCACTTTGACGTGCTTTCGAACTGCTAGGTGGGCAGGAGCTGGGACCGAGCAATGGGAGCTCACCCCGTTGGTTTAACCCACAGTGCCACCTGGGTCCCGATATATATATATATATATATATATATATATATATATATATATATATACATACACACACACACACACACACACACACACACACACACACACCGCTAATAGCTAAGTTTGACCACTGAGTATACAGGTGGCTAGGGGAGTGTAGAGGTGCTGCACAGTGATGTTTGGTGGTCTTAGACCCTGCAGCCTTGTCACTTCCTCTGTGTGTGTTATTTACACATGGAGGACGCTTTTAGCAGATCTGAATACTGGTGGTGGCAGGGAGGGGATTCATAATGGAGAAGACTTTACAGGCAAGATGGGAGAGATTAGACATTCATTCATACAGGACTGCCTTCAGATGTTTTTTAAAGGTTGTATGGTTACTTATCTCCTTGGCTCGTGGGTTGCATAACTCCATACCCACCAGCATTTCTCCAATGAAAATAGGCACACCCTAAGGAAAAGTGGGACATTCCAAGATCAAATCAGAAACCAGGACAGCTTTTGTAAATCTGGAACTGTCCCTGGAAAATAGAATCACTTAATGGGTCTGGGTGCTGTACACCCCATATTAATTACAGTTTGGTGGGAGTTGATTCAAGAACTTTGAAGTCAATTGACTAAAACTGACTCAAATCCATGTGCTTCAAGTAAAGTGGCTCAGGATTTCATGTTTATTCATGCTGGCACTGAATAATTATTGCAACTTAGCCAGTACTCATTTGCCCATTCCACCTAGATGAGCATCAGCTTCTTTATTCAGAGCTAAAATCTTGCCAAAACCACAACTAGTCATCTTGAGACATGCTTAACACAGGTGGACAACTAGTAATATTTTTGTACGTATCTGGAGGCTGAGATACAGACAGTCAAAAAAGTAGTGCAGCATCTAACCAGCATAATGAAATCAGACAACTGACCAATACTCTCTTCCCTGTTACGTCTCAACACATTGTGCAAAAAAGAAAAGTGTTTTCTCCACAGTTCCATCTTGTTTCCTGTGCTGTTCAACATCTACATGAAGCCTCGGGTTAAGTCATCTGGGGGTTTGGGCTTATTTTTGATAATTACACTAATAATAAACATCTCTGCCTCTCATTTTCAACCAATCCTAGGGTGGATGTGGAAATCTTGCACTGATGTCTGAGGGCAGTGATACACTGGATGCAGGCAAACAAAGCTTAAATTTCAAATAGAATGGAAGTACAGTTGGCTTCGGATGGGACTCTGTTTGGGTTTGGGCATTCAACTTGTTTTGAATGGAGTTGAAGTCACATTTCACCTTTTGGGAGTGTTCTTGGAGTTTTGGAATGCTCAGGTGAGAGATACGAATGACAGTGTGTTTTCCCAGCTCAGGCTGCTTTGCCAATTTTGGCCTTTCTTGGAGAGAACAGACTTGGTCATGGTCAGTAATACCTGGTTTTGACTACTGTGTTGCTGGAATATTGAAGCTTCAATGGGTTCAGCTTCCAGAGATTTGACTTGGTCAACTAGAACTGTGCACATTTCTCTGATACATTTCATTTTCACTGGACACCAGTTTGGTTCCAAACCCAAATCAATGTTCTAGTTTTAACAATGCCCTAAATGGTCAGGGACCATAGTACAGTGGTACCTTGGGTTAAGAACTTAATTCGTTCCGGAGGTTTGTTCTTAACCTGAAACTGTTCTTAACCTGAGGTACCACTTTAGCTAATGGGGCCTCTCACTGCTGCTGCACTGCAGGTACCACTGTATCCTAAAGCAGTGGTCCTCAACCTTGGGCCTCCAGATGTTTTTGGCCTACAACTCCCATGATCCCTAGCTAGTAGGACCAGTGGTCAGGGATGATGGGAATTGTAGTCTCAAAACATCTGGAGGCCCAAGGTTGAGGACCACTGTCCTAAAGGATTTTCTCTCGCCATATGTACCTAACCACTGTAGAATACCAGAGGTCCTTCTCTGTGTTTTTCCACCATATAAGATACCGAGAGTGACTTTTTGTTCACATTCCCACAGTTTGGAATGCTTGCTTCAAAGTGCTGAGAAGTCACAGAGGTGATGGCTTTCTCTTGTGTTTTAAAGGCATAGAAATGTAGAAGGCTGCAGCCAGGCAGCTGGTCCATTTATCTCAGTATTGTCTGCACTGACTGGCAATGGCTCTTCTCCCAGCCCTATCTGGAGTTGCCAGGGATTGAACCTGGGGCCATCTGGATGCAAAGTAGATGCTTCATTGCTGAGTTATGATGTTTCGACTGATAACTCTCCCACAGGGGGACTGCATAATAGTGAACTGTGAGATCCTGACAGTTTGACAAGTTTTAGAGTTAATTCCTATGCATGGTTACTCTGAATAAGTCACAGAGAGCTTATTCCTAAGCAAATATTCATGGATTGCATGTTGTTGTTGTTGTTGTTGTTGTTGTTTGAGATGTGTTAACTGTACTTTTTGTGGCGGGTCTTTTCGAAATACAGAATATTGCTTTAGACAAACAGGCACCCCCAAACTTTGGCCCTCCAGATGTTTTGGACTACAATTCCCATCATCCCTGACCACTGGTTCTGTTAGCTAGGGATCATGGGAGTTGTAGGCCAAAACATCTGGAGGGCCGCAGTTTGGGGATGCCTGCTTTAGAATATCATCAGTGACGATTCTAAACAACCCTAACAGTTCAATGCTACAGATGTCCACTCAGAAGTAAGCTCCGTTAAGCTCAATGGGACCTAGCACTGATCCACACAATGCATTGAAAACACACACAATACACATTTGAAACACATGGCTTTCTGCAAAGAATAATAAGAACTGTAGTTTGTTAAAGGTGCTGGGAATTGTAGGTCTCTGAGAGGGAAACTACAGTTCCTATGGAGGAAGTAATGTACTTTAAATGTGTGTTGGTGTGTTGGTGCCCTTATTCTCATGCAAATGGGTTTAAGATTGCTGCCTAAATTGACTAGAATTAGCTTGACTAGATTGTAGAATGGGTTTTCATCTAGGAATAGAAGAAGGGATGTACAGCTAAGTAAGTAATTGTAAAATGCTTACCTAGGATTCAATACCTTCCTTTCACAATACCTGGATCCCCCCCCCAATCTCTTTCTCTAACATTTTTTTAATTGCTAAGGCCCCTTTTACAGTTACTGTCAACATTCTCTGTTGAACTGAATAATTTACCCTTTTAAACTGACAGGAGCTGTCATTATAAAAATTGCAGGGCCACGTTTGACAGGATTCACACAATAGGGGTAACTTAAAACTTTTAACAGGCTTTGCGATGGCATAGACTTTTTTGCATGTCTTGTCAGTCTGTGCATGATCTCATCTCTGCCTTGTGAAAAGTTGGCAGATTAGAAGATTATATCTGACAGATTTGAAGTGGCGTTGATGACATACTCTGACAATAATATCACTAGGAGAGAGGGAAACCACATGAGAGGGGAGGGGGGAGGTTGGCATAATGAAAAAATCATCTTTAGAAATTTGGTAAGCAGTTTACAAATTGAGCAATGCTTGGTCCTTGCAGATAACTGTTTTTAATTCATTGCAGTCCTGTGGGGGTGATGGAGATGGTTTGGTGTGTCAAATGTATTCCTCCCTCCCTCTTTTTGAGTCTAAGGCTTGCTTTGAATCACAAACATTTGTGAACCTGATACTCTTTTAGAGGTGAGGTTTAACAGTTTTAGAGGTTCGAGGTCCATTTTGTAGTGTGCTGGGATGTGAACTCAGTCTCTGAGGCAACTGGCATTATAAACAGCAGGACAGAAAGTGAGTGATCATCATGTGGTGTTGTATATGAACAAATGTGAACAGCAGGGTGTTCCTGTCAACATACATAAATTCCACCTTTTTGTCAATGTTAGGGTTACATTAGGGGATGACAGAGGACGAGATGGTTGGACAGTGTTCTCGAAGCTACGAACATGAGTTTGACCAAACTGCGGGAGGCAGTGGAAGACAGGAGTGCCTGGCGTGCTATGGTCCATGGGGTCATGAAGAGTCGGACACGACTAAACGACTAAACAACAACAAGGGTTATATTCACTGACTACCTGTAATGATCTGCTTTACACAATGGTATCGGAATTGTCTCTCTAGGTTTTTTTCTACAGCTTGACAAAAGGTTATAATTAGATGGAGGAATAGTTTAAAAGCTTTATATATTATTATATTTATTACTGTCCAAAATGTAAACATGATAGAATGATATTTTCCCTGTCCAGTTAGAGACCTATTAAGCAATAAATATCACTAGTTTATATTGAATTTGTAAAGGGCTCTTCCATATGTATATTCTAAGCATCATATTTATATTTAGAAAATTATGAACTAATAAGTTATATCTGGTAACAGATTGCTGCAAAGCTATCATACTTCTACTATTGTTCTTTGCATGTGATATAGTAAGTTAATTCAGCCAATGCAGCAAATTCCGTGTTCTTTAATAGGTGGCGATGTTATTTGGATTTTGGATGTTGCAACTGGGCCCCGGGTGCTGTGTGACCCAGCTGAGGGCTGGAGACTGGCGCGCTCCCTGCCCCATTGACACTAGGCGGGGCCGTGGTCAAGGAGTGGGCCTTGCCAACCATGCAGCAGCAATTGGGGGGGGGGGGTCCATGAGGAATTTAAACTCCAGCATGCAAAAAAAGGAAAAAAATCTACCTGGAACCACCTCCTAAGAAACCACCTCTTTATGTTCTGATTTTACCACCTCTCCCATTTCGTCTAAAAGAAACCAATTATGGCTGGACACCCTGTAATTGTTTAATCTTCCTTCTCCACCCAATACTTCTGTGTTTTACAACTATTTTACCACATGTGAAAGAGGTTTCTGCATTGTTTCTGGCACTTTCAACATGTGTTACAAACACTGAGTGACCCTATATTGATTACAACAGTACAGGAGTTGTCTGTCTTTCTTTCTGCTACAGACAGAGGTGCCAACTTCTGAAAAAAATGTGTGAAGTCCTGACATCACATGCATGATGTTGTGAGGAGCCAGGGGGTGAAGCTGAATGCAGTAGCAAGGGAAAGACTGGGAGACGCTGCTCCTGGCCAGTGGTGGCAGGAGGAGAAGGAGCCACTGACCACCAAAGCTGCACTGCACCCAGCTCCACGTTCACCCTCCTCTGCCCTCTGAACAATGGGTGGAGGTCCCAGCCTCCTTAAAGAAACATTGTGGGGGGCCAAAGTTCCTTGACCCGTAGGAGTTTGTGCCTACGGCTACAGATTGACAAAAGTTTGTGATTAGAAGTGGCATAATAGTTCAAACTTTTGGACACAAACAATCAAAGTCAAAAATCAGCACAAAGTTCCAGAACACCTCCCCCTCCCTTGATTTGCTTCCAGTAATGGCTGTATTCAGAAAGCACTTCATTCCACTTTCACTATGTTTCCTTACCTGATAATTTGCACACTTCCAGAAAAGTAATGGAATAAAGTGCAGGTTTAATCCTCATTTCTGTGAAGTCTTTCACAATGATCCTTGAAAAATCACCACAAGGGTTTCTCTATTGATTCTGATGATTGTTCAAAATGTTGTCCTATAGTCTCAGCCTTATTCATGGGCAAACATCCAGTATTAAGAGGGTTTATCCAAGACCCGCTTCTTCCCGGTATAAGCTGGTTTCAGGGATATGAAGCTGCTTAAAAGCCCCCAGCCTCCCTTCTGTTTACTCTTGTTATTTCAGAAAGCTTTGCAGTGATTAAAGGATAACTGGGAAGACTTCTATCTGACAGGTCCCAAATTGTACAGCCTTAGGTGTCACTTTTGAAAGTGGAGCTCTTCGATGGTGAGAAACCCATTAAAAGCAGTCAAATTTAAACACCAGGAGGCTTGTAAGCTCGGCAGGCAGCACTGGACTGGTTGTGATAACACAGGAATCATTATGCATTCACTACTCATCCATCACAAAAGTGTAGTTGTACCTGCTAAATGTAGTTTGCCAGATCTGGGTATATCCCAGACTTTGCCCGGACAATGATGTCCTACTGAAAGGTCACCTTAGACATAAAAGGACCAGCATACAGCTAACAGAACTCAACCTTCTCCAGTGCATGACCTCATTGCACTCAGGGTTGGCTATTCCAAAGTGTGAATTGTATGAACTGAAGTGTTCCAAAGTGCAACGATTAGGGCACCTCTGAAGATGTTGTGAAATTTGGCACAATGGTTTTCAAGACTGAGAAGTTGGGTTTGGTCTATCTTTGTAAACCATTAGATACCATTTGGAATCAAGATGGTGGACCAAAATGTTCCAAACTGCTTGGATTGGGATGTATGTGGCATTATAATCACTGGTTTTGATACAATGGTTCCTGGGATGTGAAAATTGATTTTGGTTTATATCCAAAAGTGCAGTGCTGTTGGCTACAGGGAGGATGCTAGGAAAGCAGCAACCGGCAGGTCTTGAATCCTTCTGTCCTTTGTAGTGTGGACAAGAAGGACACAGCATTTCCTTCCCACTGTCTTCCAACTGCACAGTGTGTGTGTTTTTTATATAAAAAACAACAACCCCCCAAAACAACTATGCATTAGTCCCAACCACTGAATTGGATAGGATTAGAGTCAGGTGTTCCCTGAGTCAGGGAGAGTGTGCATAACTCCAGGGACTAACAAGTCACAATATCCACTTATAAATCTCAGTGTGTGTGTTTTTGTTTCTGAGAATTCCTGGCCAATACTGAGTACTTTCCACTAGTGCATCCTATTGGGGATAGCTGCTTGTGAAAATACGTGCCTTAATCAAAACTGTATATGGAAACTGTTTATTAGGTGAAATCCCCACTTAAATACTGATGATGAAGATGATTGTTGTTGTTGTTGTTAGTAGTAGTAGTAGTAGGAGTAAGCATGTTTGTGGATTATTATTATTATTTTAGTACAGTTGTCACAAGTAACAGTGAATGAAACATTAGGTGCATACAAGAGTCATGTGGAGAGTTGAATTTAAGTTTGGGGAAATAAGAAACTGAAATAACTGAAACTGACAAATCCATTCACCCTACTTCATCCTTTAACCTCACTTGCAATGTGATCCCTGGATCCTGTACTAGGCCATACCAGAGGTATATTGCCTTGTATATTAATACAACCTGGCTCAGTGGTTCTGAAGATCTATGAGCCTTGTATAGCAAACCACATTCTCAGTAATTGTGTCCAGAATATTGTTCTAGCTACGTGGGTTAAACCTTTGCCTATTTTCATAAGATGTCATTAAATTACATGACCATTTCTTCATATTGATTGGTTTTATAACTGAGTTTAAAAAAGAGGGCAGTTTTAAACTGGTCAGGTTAGCAACCTCAGGTTAAATAAAGGAGAGGTAATTTTCATGTCTAAAGTAATGTACTGACAAGAAATCAATCTCCTTTCTGTAATAAAATTAGCCAGATCCCCACACTCATTATTTTTCACAGCTGAAGATTCCCTTATCCGAGTTAGAGCTGTTTTATGGCCTTTGGGGAAAAAATAAAATAAAAAATACTGTAAACCAGCATGAAACATTTTTTTGGGGGGGGGGGGTTATTTAAAAAGCCTATTTAAAAGCTCTCCTAAACCTTGAATGACTTGCATATGCTTTAACCCATGTGAGCACTGTGAAGAGCTTCTGAAAGACAAGTAATTACTTATTAGCTGTAATACTTGTCAGTGAGAACAATGTCTACAGCTCACCTGGCATAGTTCAGCTAAATGAATTACAACTGAGAACAGAATTAAATACCTGGAAATCTATTCACCAAGAGCATCACTATTTAGCCTTTTCCTTCTATATCCATTAGTTTTCTTTAGACACAGTGCCGGATTCTATCTCTGTTGGAGTTTCCGTAAAGTTTTTGCTGTTTGCTATGAGATCTCTCCCCTGCCCGTGTGTGTGTGTGTGTGTGTGTGAGAGAGAGAGAGAGAGAGAGAGAGAGAGAGAGAGAGAGAGAGAGAGGAGTATGAATATGATGGGGAACTTGAAATACTTCAACATTTGGAGGACCACATCTTCCATCACCCTTAACCATGGCCATTCCTAACAGACACACAGCTTTATTGTGGTCTATGGAACTCAACACAGTACAACAGTAGTAAATACCAACAGTTATTAAGGTGTAAAATTGGCCATGCTAGTCAACAGTGGAGCTTTAGCCTGTACATACTGATTTCTGATTTTAACTGCCACCGAGATGAATTTTGCTACAGCCAATGTAACAGTATCAAACTTATCCTCAAGGAGAACTTGGCATAAAACGAGTCAGCAATTCTAGGTTATTCTGTTAGTATTGGATTGATTAGATGCTGTCTAACCTGTTTATACAAGGGGACGCAGGTGGTGCTGTGGTCTAAACCACAGAGCCTAGGGCTTGCCGATCGAAAGGTTGGCAGTTCGAATCCCCGTAACAGGGTGAGCTCCTGTTGTTCAGTCCCAGCTCCTGCCGACTTAGGAGTTCGAAAGTACGTCAAGTGCAAGTAGCGCTCTGGCAGGAAGTGTAAACAGGGTTTCTGTGTGCTGCTCTGGTTCGCCAGAAGTGGCTTAGTCATGCTGGCCACGTGACCCGGAAGCTGCCTGCGGACAAACGCTGGCTCCCTCGGCCAGTAAAGTGAGATGAGCGCCGCAACCCCAGAGTCGTCCGCTAATGGACCTAATGATCAGGAGTACCTTTATCTATACCTAACCTGTTTATACAGACTACAATGTAATAAAATGTGTTCCATACCTTCAACATGGGCACAGCCTATGGGACACCTGAAAATTTTCCCCTCAGCACTTCATAAAGGAAAGCATTTAATCTGGCTTTAGGAAACAGATGGCGGTAGTTAGATACGGTCAAATTCTTAAGGTAGGGAGATAACAACAACAGAAACCCCTCTAGGTATTGGATTCCTGACACAGATGAGCCACAGGTCACATGTGAACAAGATTGTAAATCACTAAAGGCAATATCCCAACATCTCTTTCATAGTTTTGAGAGCAATATCATACCCCAGGTGAGTGAGAAAAGATGGTGAAAGAGGCCTTATGCGCCATGGTTTTTGACCAGGAGCGAATGTACTTTTCATTTATCAAATGAAGGAGTACACCATTCCCAAGGTCATACACACGGTCCCTAAGCACTCCATCAGGCCTTAATTGAAAGTGGGCACTCACCAGTTTCCAACAGAAGTATTGAGTTAGGACCTCATAAACATTGATTGAAATGTATCAAGCTTTGGAAAAGAGCCCTTGTACCAAACGTTGACAGTATTTAAGAGCTGTGATGCAGGTTTCGCCTGTGCATGAAATAAATGGAGAATTGCCAGTTTGCTTACTTCCTCTATTTAGGAAGTAACCAAACAATGGGTGCTCCAAGATTTTGTGTGGTGAAATGTAAGTCCTAAATACTGAAAGCTGATCTAGTAGCATATGCTTTTAAGAAAGGACCTTAAGTGCATTCAGAGCAGCTAGAGCTTCTGGGTCAGGTCCCACCATAGCTGCCAAGTTTTCCCTTTTCTCGCAAGGAAGCCTATTCAGCATAAGGGAAAATCCCTTAAAAAAAGGGATAAGTTGGCAGCTATGGGTCCCACATACAGCACATTGTAATAACCAAGCCTTGAGTTTACAAATACAAGAAGCACCATAGCCAGGCTATCTCTATCTAAGATCAACCACAGTACAAGACCCATCTCACTTCTTCATTCTGGAGTGTTGGGTGCAATATGTCATCCCAGGGAGAGCAGAAGCTGTAGAAGTTCTCTCAGTCCTCTTATAACTTTCCTCACCTCCCTGTTCCAACTCCAAAAATAATAATAATGGAGAAGGGGGGACATGGCCCTGTGATAAATGAAGGACATCATCATGTTCTTCCCATGTGCAGGCTCCATGTATTATCATCTCCATAGAATATTTCTGGTGTCCTCGAGCCTGGAGAGTTAAATGAGGTCACGTCAGTTAACCCAGAAGAAGACAGATCCAAGATACAGGTATTGGTGGGAGCTGTGGAATCCATTTTCTATCCAGTGTGTTAATTCCAATGGTAGCATCAGTGCTTTTTTTTCTTAAAAAATGTTTAGAGGCACTCTCATTTTCCTATTCATATTGAAATACTGCCCCTCAATGAAGCTAAACTTAGATTCACAAAATGATTAGAGGTATGCGTACCCCTACATACCCCCAGAAAAAAAAGCACTGGGCAACATTATGTTTGAATGAGATGTCTTGTGTCGACCAGGACACACTCTCAATAGTTAAATGCTGCTTTTGTCAGTGGGGACAAAAATGCACTCTTTAAATCACGAGGGTAATTAATTTTCCTGACAAGCTTTCAAAGTGCTCGATTGAGATTTTAGGCATCATATATATATGACTTGACAGTTTGCATTTGCTCAGGTTATCCCCTCCCCACTTTCTTCCCTGGAGGTACAGCAAGAAGATGGAAGCCCTGCTAAGATGCATTGTTAATAATCTGTGCAGATTCTTACAAACTCCAAGAAATGGTTTATGACTTTAGACGTTTGTGTGTGTTTCTTTTTTGGCATCTGTACTTCAAACAGAATTCTGCAACTTGAAGGTCCGAAAAGTTATTGTTTTTATTATTTCCAGAGCGGCATCTATGTTTCTTCTCTTGCAGCAAAATCAATTAAAATGGCCTGTGGCACTGTAAGGGCTAACAATTGTATGAACAAAGCAAGGATAAAAGGAGTTCTATCAACTTGCATACCTTGCTAGTTTATTTGGGGCCTCTGGTCCCTCATTTATGGATCTAATAGTGTAAAACCAGCCTTGATTAAAAGTGCCTTGTCTTGATAGCCCTCTCATAGCTGCCAAGTTTTCACTTTTCTCGCGAGGAAGCCTATTCAGCATAAGGTAAAATCCCTTTAAAAAAGGGATAACTTGGCAGCTATGAGCCCTTTGTGTAAATGAACTTTTTGCATTAGCTTTTCTGATATTGCCAGATACCAGAAAAGTTAATGTCAGCGTAGAATTTGTCTAGCCCCACTTCCTCTGGGTTGTAGCTATGTGTGCAGGTATGTGAGCTGTGACTAAGATGATAAAGGGTCTGGAAATCAAGCCTTGCAAGTAATGATTGAGGGAGCTGGGTATGTTTCACCTGGAGAAGAGAAGACTGAGAGGTGATATGATAACCATCTTCAAATATCTAAAGAACTGTCACATGGAAGATAGAGCCATTTTCTTTTCTGCTTCACCTTTACCAATGGACTCAAGTTACAGGAATCCATTGGGTCTGCTTGGTGGGAGTTGCAGTGCAACAACATCTGGGGGGGCACATCTTCCCCATCCCTGTTTTAAATAATGCATTTTGAGGTGGCATATATCAAAGTAGCACTGTGATTTGATAGAGTTTTGGGATCAAGCAAAAGTGTACTGCTAATACTGTAAGATAACCTAATAAAAGTGACTTACTTAACAAGAACAGAATAATTAGGCTGTGTCATTTAGGGGGGTTTTTTTTAGCCCTAAAATTTTTTTCAAATGTTCCATTATTAATTAAGCAGATGACAACAATTCTTCCTCTCTAAGGAGTAGAGAGGGAAATTGCATGATGAAAATGTGCTCATCAGAAGGACAAAGTCTCTTTAAATAGTACCATCCAGGCTATCTTTAAAGTTGGATCTTCTTGACCTAAATAAGGACATTGACAAAGTTGAGCAAGGTTTGTCAACTCTCGCTGTCAGTGAATCTCTTTTTGGCTGATGGAAGGCATGGTGTCCTGAATCCTGATGGTGATACAGTACTTCAACGTCCCTTGTTGAGCTGTGATTGGAGATCCCTGGAAAAACAATTCTTTCTAATTAGAAGTCAGACCTGTCAGTCACAAAAGAATTATCCCTCCCTCCTCTTCCCAAGCTTGGGGAGAAACACTGTCTGCAGTACAGTATTTTGTTTTTAAAACATACAGATCAGCCTAAAGCACTTCAGAAATCCCCATTTCAGTCTGGAGCGATTCAGAGAGATGCAACTTAAGCAAATACTAGTCCAAACCTGTATGAAGTGGCCTCACTTCAGACCTTCATCTGTGAATCATCCAAATTATTTGCACACTCCTGTATGTCTTTTCTAGTTGGTATTAGAGCAGAATCAAGCTTTGTTGCTTTCCAGAATACTGCCCTTCCAAATGAGTGGAAGGAAATGTTTCCATTCCTTTCTCCTGTTCTCGTGAGAATAATCTCATGCTGATGGCAATATTAGGCCCATTTATCCATCAGTACAAATGAATTGAGCCAACAAATCCCAGTTTGTGTCAGAGGACTTCAAATATAGGTTAGCTTTGTCAAAAAAATCTTCTGGGAGAAATCAGCTTGTGGTGTAAATATTACCTCTAAAAGGACCATGTGGACTGGTTTGAGGGCCAGTTTGTGCAATCAGAGAAGTCATTGGTTGAATGTTATAGTCTCTTTAAAAGCTGGAATTGTTTTCCCAGGCCGCCTCTGGTTTTTAGGAGAGTTAGTTGAGTTGCTGGTTTGGGGATTTATTTATTTATTTTATCGATGGGAAGGGTGAGAAAAGGAAGTGATTTCCATTCTGCCCTGTCTTCATCGTAATCAGTTCCCATTTCTCTTCAGTTCTACTTCCAATAAAAGCTATGTAACGTAAGTTACAAATTTAATGTAATTAATTATGTAATTATTTCCACACCATTCATTTGGATGGTGTCAAATGTCAAAACAATGTTCTTTAAAAAGGCTTTGTGTATAGATAGGGTTGCGTTTTTTAAAAGGAATATTGTGAATGAATAGCAAAAGTATATCCTTGCTTGATTTCCATTATGAAAACATAAACAGTGCCAGTTTCCTTTTCAAATAGAATTCTCCAACATCCCTAAATTATGGATTATATGTTTGTTTGTGTGTGTACGCATTTGTTTGCTATTTCTGATTTTTTTTAAAAAAAAATATGTAGCATCTTACGATACTTGTGAACCACTTAGACCACTTAACTCTTTGTAAGGGAAAATACATATCTATTATCTAAACAAATTTATAAAATGTGGTAAAGTATCAGCCAGAGTCTGTCCTGCTATGTGGTGCAGGTAGGGACAGAAACGGGTGTTCAGACGTATCACCAACACAAGATTGACACCCACACGCTTAAGCTTCTGTGCTGTACTGAAAATAAGAGGGAGGGAGGGAGCGTATGTCTGAGTAGAAGGCTAAGCACACTCCTTCCCTCTCCACATCAAGGTTTTTATGTGTCTTTAATGTTATTTGTTTAGCTGTTAAAATAAATGCATTACACAATATAAAAAGGCAAGTCTTTAAAGCCTAAAGGCTTACATTCTAAGTGAAGCTGAGACACAAGAGAGAAGGGGAAGTGAACACAGAAGGGGAGAATATATATGTTTTAGCAGGCCCCAGGAAAAGGCTGGTGGCTGAATGCCAGGCCAGAATAAAAGTCCTTTCATTGATCTTCTGCTCCATAGCAGTTGATGGTGAAAGTCTAGGTTGTGAGAGGGCAGAGGAGGGAGAGAAAGAAATGTAGATGGTTTCAGAAGCTGGCTGTTGTTATAAGCAGGCAATTGGAAGCTGCCTTATACCAAGTTAGACGAAATAATCTAGCTCAGCATTGTTTGCTTTCTTTCACAGTCCTACCTGGAATGAACCTGCATGCAAAGCTGTTGCTCTGTAGCTCAGTTGTAGCTCTTTCCTGATTAATGCCCCAAACCATTTTGAATAAGAAGAGGAATTTTATAGCCATAATCATAGAGACAGTATTCATCTTGTTAATGAAGATGCAGTCCAGAGATAAGTCTTCATAACACTTTACTGAGGAAATTGATGAAAACAGTGTGTAATTTGAGGAGAAAGGAAGAGAGGATTTGTCTTTTTTAGGCCTTGTACACAGGAGGGATCAGGGGCGTACCCAGGATCAAAACTGGGGGGGGGGGAGCCATGGTCATTCAGGTTGTGACATTTCAGCACGGAAAAGGTGAATGAAACCAAAATTTTAAGAAAATTATATATAATTATAGCAGTGCTTTATTACGGTAGTTATTACAATTATTTGCTTGGAATTTTTTAAAATTTTTATTCTAGTTACATGTCTTATACTAATATCATTTTTCTTGGGTTTGAAGAAAACTTGTTCAAAACTTTCGTTTCAATCCAGTCCTGATTTTCCTTAAAGAATTTCCAATGGACGCTCATCAAACACAACCCAGTCAGTCTGCATAGCTGACAAGTTTTCCCTTTTCTCACGAGGAAGCCTATTCAGCATAAGGGAATTTCCCTTAAAAAAAAGGATAACTTGGCAGCTATGGTCAGTCTGTCCTCTCCCATTGTACTTCTGAGCCAGGTCTTTACCCTTAAGTAATTTCTGTAGAAAATTAAAATTTTAAACTTACCTTTTTGGAACCAGTTTCTTATATCCATTTAGGCAGCCTCGATGTCTTCTAAATGTAAATAAGAAGGTAAACTAATAGCGGGCGGCTCAGTTTAGCGGCGGACGGCTCAGTTTAGTGACGCAGAACTCACTAGACCCCTCTAGAAGATTCCCTCTTCTCTCTGCTAGAGCCTGCTAGAGACATTTTCTTCCTTTGAATCCCACTGGCTGGCTGACATAGATTCCTCTACCAGTCACTAGGTGGCTCTAGATACTTCTCGTTTTTTACACCATTTCAGTGTGGTAAACAACTGATTCTTCGCCATCACCCTACCTAATTTTGTTTCATCTCATCACTTTATAACCATTTATTTATTTATTTGCTGGGGGCAGCTGCCCCCCTGCCCCTCGCTGGGTACGCCCATGGGAGGGATACATTCTACAAAACATACTGAGGAAAACTGCCTTCAAAACTTCACACCCAATCAGAGCACCTGCTACCTTAGCAAACTCTTCCTAGTTACCAAGCAACACCTCCACCCATTCTGCTCTTTGCTAGCTGACTTTAACAGTAACAAAATTAACCCTTGAGTTGTACACTGAATGATCTCTGCTGTTCTACTTCCAACACATCAGAATAAACAATGCCAAGTAACTCAGGTTAGAATTCCCTTTCAGAGCTTCCTGGAGATAACATGGATTGGACCTGGAACCCTCTGCATACCTAGTAGATGCTGCACCACTGAGCTATGGCTTCATATGCATCCCACACACAACTTTTCAATTGCAAAGTTTTTAAAAGTAGGGACAAACATGCATAAAAAATTGTGGGAGGAAAAGCTACTGGGGAGGGGAAATGGCAGGTTTACAAAGGGTTAAGTGTTTCCCTGCTGCTTTTCCAGTTTTGCTTGCTGACTGGAAGTGGCTTTTCTATGTCTAAAGGGGCCATCAGGCAAGTGTGAAATGTGTTTAGGCATTTCATGTAGTCTGAGCCTCAGGCCCATCTTTCTCTGACTGTTTTCCATGGGTGAGGGGTGGAAGCAGGAGAATCATTGCTTCATCTGACAATCGGGCTCCTTTTGTGCTGGCTACTACCTCCCTCTAATTCCCACTTAAAATCCAATTGCAATTTAAGAATGAAGCATTTTGACTACAATTGGATGAGTGTTTTAATTAGAGATAAGAGATGCAGCCTGCTGATATCAGCTGTAGATAGCCTGCTTGCTTTAGAATGCCTCCCACTGACACATAATACATCATCTGGGCTGCATCAGCAAGATTAGTTTATAACCTAAAAAAGAAAAGAAAGCAGATTGGTTGAAGGAGGCTATATCTGCAATTAAATAGAACATCCAATGCCTATGAACTGTGGGGTGATGATTGGAGGGAGAGAGAGTGTATTTCTGTGATGAATGAAACTGTGACTTTAAAGGCATGATACTGTAAAATGAGATGTTAACATTTTTTCATGGATTGGTGGGTGGGTTGGTGGTTGCTTGCTTGTTTGTTTGCTTCTCCAAGCAGGTGAATTTGGTGCTCATGAGTGTGGTGGAAATAACTCAGAGGGACACTGGTGTTGGGTGAAAAACAGCCCACAGCTTTACTGTATAAATATCAGGTTAGCAATGGCAGTAGGGTGAGGATCATTTCCTCATTCTCTACACAACCTTTGCTGATGGAATGACACTTCATTGGAGGTTCAGAAGCACCCAAACCCATAGGAGCATACCGTCCAACTGTCCCTATTTTCCCGGGACTGCCACAAAAACCATCAAGCAATCATGGAATCTTAATTTGTCGTGTCGTGCAAAATTTCAGATATTCTGCCACTTTTTCATTCATTGCAATGAAGCGAAGGCTTCCCGTCAGCAGATGGCACCTCACCTGCCACTGCCTCCTCCAGCGTCTCCTTGCAAGCCTCCTCTTCGCTCCTCCCTCCCACCCTACACTCCCCCTCCACCGCAGAGAAGAACAGGGGGAACTACCTGGGGTGGGGGTGGGGGTGGGGGGAGTCAGATAGATGCTAACAAGGAGCTGCAAAAAGTGTCTTTTCCATTTCCAGCCTCACTCACAACTTGTGCCTCCAGGTCTGCCCAGCAACCGAAGCTCCATTTTTGCAGTCCATTTTTCAATTGCTGGAATATTTTCTTCATGTCCAATCCCAGCTCTTCAGATTCATCCTCTTTTCAGGCGGGGCTGTTCTCAGAGCTTTCTAGTACAGTGGAACCTCAGTTTACAAATTTTCGGTTTACGAACGCCGCAGACTCATCTGGAACGGATTAATCCACTTTCCATTACTTTCAATGGGAAAGTTCACTTCAGTTTATGAATGCTACAGTTTATGAACAGACTTCCGGAACCAATTGTGTTCATAAACTGAGGTACCACTGTAAGTGGATTGAGAGGGTCCTTGCTGGAGAGAGAGAGAGAGATGGAGGGGGCTCAGTGGGGGCCCCTCAATCCTGTGGCTGGCTGGCTGGCTGGTGCTGTTGGACTGTGCTAGTCAGTATCTCCGGGGACCAAACTTTGGGGGTGGGGGGCAGGGAGAATTTGTGATGCTCCACTTTTCTAACCTAGGGACAGGGGATTAAAAGCAGTCAGGTCCTGACTGTGCTGCTCCCACCACCATCATCACCTTATGCTGCAGAATTAACATTCCTCTCATCCCCCATGCTTTGCGCCTTTGTGGTTGCTTTTTTTTACTGGAGAAAGGGAGTATGTGTATGAGTAGTGCCTGCCTTTTATATACTAGCAGAGAACCAGACCTTATTTTCAGGAGCCTGACATGTAAACACGTCTTTTATGATGATGTGCACATATTTCAAAACCTACATTTATATAGGGGGCGTGAGGATGAGTCTGATGTAGAATAGAATGTCCTGATTTTTATCTGACTGTTGGAAGGTATGTAGGAGCCTTCCAGCATTGGACCCTGTTGTGGTGCAAACCAAACATCTAGGGTCTCATTGGATGGCAGGGCTGAGAGATTCTGGCCAGGCATGCCTTTAGCAAATCCTTCCCTCCCAAAGGCCCCAAATGACCCAGCCTTACCATGTTGATCCCGCCTAATGTCATATCTGAATTGTGACAAAATCCTCACGGAATCCAGCACAACAAAGCGTTTCACTGTGGGAAAGGCAAAAACAAACAAACAAACAAACCCAAGGGCCAATTGAATTTGGGAGGGGAAAAATAATTTCTGACCATGTCAGCTAGTGACCCCCAAAGCCCAATCAGCCTCCAGCATGGAGGGTGGGTCGGTGGGTGGGAAGCTTGTGGGGCAAAATGAGCCTGAACCCTCATGGACAAGGCATTTTAAAACCTCAAACTCTCTTCCCTCTCATCAGATCTGGTGAGTGCACAAAGCAGACTGAAACTTTACCTAGACATGTACAGAACTTCCCATCAAAAAGTAACCTTGCCATGTTCAGGGCATTTCATTTGCAACAGCAAATATCCCCCTGCCCCTTTCTCTCTTCAAAGATAGGGTTGAATGAGCTGTGCCAGGTTAGTTCAGATCCTAGCACTCAGTGCTATTTTTCTCGAAAAAGAGATGCCAGAACTCACCATGAACGCCTCCCTTGTTCTCTTATAATGGCAATGGCGACCACCTGAGAGGTGTCAGAATTGAGTTCCGCGTGTTCCAGCTGAAAATAAAGCCCTGCTAGCACTTATGCTCATGCTTTCTTCTTTCATTAAACATCCTCCCCCTTTTTTGCAATAGTGCATATGTGATGCATATGTATACACTATTTCCCTTGCACATGAGGGGGAGACTCTAAGAGACAGTTTTGATGATGAAGTGAGAAGTTGTTTAATGGTGCATAGCTCTCCCATTAAAGCAGTGACTGGCCGGGTGATGGGCTAGGGCTGAAACTTGTGCATCATCTGAACTGGGGTTGTCACCTGATTATGGACATCTTAGTTGAGTCATCGTTTGAATCCTCACAGGATTGATGGATCAATTATATCTGCATATGAGTCAAAACATAACTTCTGAAGCAAAATACATGCCCTCCAAATAGGGGCAAAATAGGAATGGGCAGTTATTGTTTAAAATGTGTTCTCCAAATAAGGAAACTCCTGCACATGAGTGGGTGGAACTAGGGGTAGTAGAATGTAGGTGGCCAGGTGGACAATGGCAAGACCAACACAATCTGGATATAACTGGATGGTTTTAAAAGAGGATTAGACAAATTCATGGAAGAAAATTATATCAATGGCCCCTAGCCATCACAGCTATACGCAGTGGCGAAGCTGCATGCTCTGGCAAAGAGCAGGCTGGGGCGTGGCTGGCAAAGAGCGTGGCTGGGGCGTGTCTTGGGGGGCATGGTGCCTGTCTCGGAGGCATGGCATGCTGACCGGTGGGGGGTGACGTGTGTCCAGGGGACATGGCACAATGCCTGTGGGGGTGTGGTGTGCATCCTGGGGGGTGGTGCACTGCCTACAGGGGCGTGGCGCTCAGCATGGTGGGGGGTGCATGGCACAAGTCCAGGGGGGTGGCTGCGATGGTACCCCCTCCCCAATGGTGCCAGGAGCGGTGCCCCCCTGTCCCTCCACCAGTGGCTATGCTCTGCCTCCACTGTCAGAGGCAGTCATGGTTCTGAATAACATTTGCTGTAAGTCAAAGGTGGACAGACTGCTGCTGCTCTCATGTCCTGCTTGTGGGCCTCTCATGGGGGGCACCTGGTTGGTCACTGCGAGGACAGGATGCTGGACTCGATGGGTTGTTGGTCTGATCCAACAAGACTCTCCTTATACTCTTAGTGTGTTACAGGTAGAAAGCAGGGGCTGCAAGTGAATGCAAGCAAATGGCTCTGTATGAAGCAAGCCATAAACTACAGGAGAGAATGCAGGCATAGAAAGTACAATGGGAAAATTGTGTAGGGTAGGAGCAGGAGCAGCTTACCTGGTGAGGCACAGCTGCCATACTAGATTTCAGGCAAGTATGTCACTGCCACTTACCAGGAGAGGGATGAGGAGTTAGTGTAGTGTGGACACACTATTGAAGCCAGTTCAGTTCTCCCACCATTTGCCCACCCCACTCCAAGCTCCCCACTGCCTCTTCCGTCCCCATAACCAACAGCAACACACTTGGAAGATATTGATATTGATTTATGTAACATTTGATAATGTTGTTGATAATGTAACTTTTTTTAAATGTAACTGTATTTTTGTAATATTTTATTTAAGTTGTCTGTTGTTGCTTCGGTTTTCTGTATATCACTTAGATATTTTTAATAAGCGCTGCATAAATTAAATAATCAAGCCTAAATAAATAATCAAGCAATCAAACAAGCTAGTGATGAAGCTCTGCCCCACTAGTGTGGAGGGCCCACGTTCAAAAATGTGTACCATTGTGGGGTCTGAACTGGGGGTGGCAGGCCATGAATGAGACTTTGTGGTTACCTGAAGATGTTGAACCAGTTACAGCAGCTGTGAAAAAGGTGAATGCCATACTACGGATCATTAGGAAAGGGGGGAAATATGATTCCATATATCATAATGCTATGATGTGACCACACTTGGAATATTGTGTACAGTTCTGGTTGCCTTACCTAAAAACTAATGTGGTAGTTGGGAAAAAGTTCAGGAAAGGTACAGTGGTACCTTGGTTCTCAAACTTAATCCGTTCCGGAAGTCTATTACAAAATCAAAGCATTCCAAAACCAAGGCACACTTTCCCATAGAAAGTAATGAAAAATGGATTAACCTGTTCCAGGCTGCTTCTTCTTTTAATCATTTTTATTGATTTTCCAATAAAAACAGTCAATTAACATATCCATCAAATCATAAACATAATCCAATTAAAAACAATAAACTGAAATAAAAACAACAACCAAATTACAATCCAAATTATTAATTATTAATTTTTCTGAGCTTCCCATAGTCTGGACCTCTGATGTATATCTCCAGTATCTTTGTTCCTGCCTTCTTCTTGCCTTTCAAGTCTAAGTAAAACTGCACAGTTGATATAATTATAAATAGAAGTCCATCTGTACTTTTTTTTTTTAAAAAAATGTTTCTTAATGAGGCCTGGCATAGAAAAACAATTGTAGATATTGAGAAGAAGAAGAAAGAACATACCAATCACCTCCGTAATCCAAACACCATGATGAGAATCTCTTTGAAGTCCAAGCTTAAACACCAGGGACTGTTCAGTTCTGCAGGTTTTTTCTCAGTCTTCTTTGGTACAGACTATGTCTGTTTATTGTCCAAATCTAATTATTTTATCAAACAGATATTTCTGGCTATGAGAGTGACTTTGGAGAGTGCCAGACGTGCCATGCTCTGGGACTCAGCGTCCTGCCATTTGCACCTTGATGCAAGTTGGCAATCTCAGACAGTCTGCGGGTCTACAAGACAGTCCTCCCCCACCCTGGGGAGTCTGCCAGGGCTAATTACCCCCATATCAACCCTGAATCACCGGCACGGCTGATGTCAGTGCCATTTCTCACAGCCGGAAACAGGAAGCCCCAATCTGTTCCAGGCTTTTAAAAATAACCCCTAAAATAGCAATTTAACAGGAATTTTACTATCTAACGAGACCATTGATCCATAAAATGAAAGCAATAAACAATGTACTTCCGTCACACAAGCAATCAATCAGTAGCTGAACTGGGTTCCACACAGTCACACACAAAAGAGCCACAAAAACGCAAAATAGCAAAAACAGACAGACCTCAGTGTAACATTCAAAATGGAAGTGTGGCACTCAAATCAGAAGCGTAACACTCAAAACGGAAGTGTAACACCCAAAACAGAAGTGCGACACTCAAAACGGAGCATGTTCGGCTTCCGGGAAAAGTTTGCAAACTGGAACACTTACTTCCGGGTTTGCAGTGTTTGGGTTTCAGGTTGTTTGAGTACCAAGGCATTTGAGAACCAAGATACCACTGTTCAGAACTATGCATCATTTGGGGAACATGGCTAGAGATGAGTTTTTCTCCCCATCACATAATATTAGTAGTAAGGGTCATCTCATATGAGAAGATTCCAGACAAAAATCCTCCTATATCTTGGAACGCAAGTAGACTGTGGGTGTTGCACCGAGGAAGGCTTGAGGCCACTGGGTCTGCATGTGATGCAGCAGTAAAAATGGCACTTCAGCTCCCATCAGCCTCACCTACACCGGCCAGTGAACAGGAATGATGGGAGGTGTAACCCAACAACATTTGGTGGCAACTTGTTGGCTTCCTCTGCTCAATGGCTTGCTAGACAAACCTGGGTTTCCCATTTAAAGTAATGGCTGGGTTTGCTGGAAGAGCAGGGGGAAAGAACTCAATGAGTGGTACTCAGAGTAGACCCACTGAACTTAACAAGCATGATTAAGTTTCAATAATTTCAATGGGTCTAATCTGAGTAAAATGCCACCCATTTTGTGTACTTGGTGGGGAGGAGAACTAATTGTTTTTATTTGTTAGAGACAAAAACTGCTGAGCTGCTAGTGAAGTGTTTGTTAATAATGATCTTGGCAAATGATTGTTTAATTTATATTATATTTGCAAATGATGGTGAATGTCTTGTACCTAGATGGACTGCAGAGTTTGAACAAATAATAATAGAGCTGTATATTGTTTCCTTGCCATTATCTTCTCAGCTCTCCGGAGAAGTCCTGTTTCAAAAAGGAATTGTCATGGATGATTGTGCAGTGAATAAGGTAGGAATTAATTCTATAGCTGAGGCACTCTCTTATTATTCTTATTCCTTATTGTTATTTCATAGGCTACCTGAGGGTCATCTTTGAGATGGCCTTGTGTTGTTTACCTGGATGATTCCCCCCACATCTTTTTGGTGTAATAAACATAAGCAACATACTGCAGATCAAAGCAATGATTACCTTAAGAGAGAGAGAGAGAGAGCGCACACACAACCCACAACTTCCCTCATTTAGTTCAGCTAGCAAACATTCTTGAGGATTATTTGTGCTTTTACTGTCAATTTTCAGAACCATTTCCTTTTGTTTGTTCCAATAACAGCAAAGACGAAAGACAGCAAAACTAAATGATTCAGGATAATTCCATATATGAATATTTCTCCTTGACTTCAGGGTCAGCCTTTAACATTTTAAAGATAATATAATGGCTTGCTTCTATTTTGCTCCCTCGTGCATACATTCATCACCATGGTTTCTCCACTTGATTAGGCAAAATGAATTCCCTCGGCTCAAAAGAATATCGAGTCAGTATGCACAATATGATTTGCACAATGCAACAGAAAGGGAAGATGTGCAATCAAAGGGGCTTTCTGCACTTACCAGTGATATAGTTGCTCTGTTTGAGCCAAGGTTTTTAAAGGTGAATTTGTAGCAGATTGTCTGCCCCTTTGATCATATGTCACTGCTTTTAGAGAGTGATTGTGATATTTTCCTTTCCATACTAATGGCAGTTGTGCCAGAACTGGAAGAATATTCATGGCTGTGGTCTCACTGTACACACCCTACAAACCCTCATGCTCCTCCAGCCAATAACTGTCAGTTATGAGCATGTGCACAGGGGTAGTCTTGTGACTTTAAAAAAATGTGCATTTGAATTCTGAAATTCTAATTTTGTGGGAATCTCATTTACCCTCTTGAGGGGAGGGTGAATTTGCCACAAACTCCATGCCTACAAGAGGAGGAGGTGGTTTGGTCTGGGGTGGAGCATGCTGTGGCGCAAGGACGTCAATTAGCCAATGAGGGAAGAGATGGAGACCAGGCTACTTAAGCTGTCTCTGTCCCACACTCTTCCTTTGTTTGGCACCTGTACTTCCTCCCTACAGTGTGTGTTTCGCTGGTCACTTTATTTGTGGCTGAGTAGGATTTTGGGTTTCGGACTTCTTTTTGTAGCCTACTTCACACTGTTGAGTGTTGTTTGTGGCTGGAGTGGGGTTTTGTTTTTGTTTTTTACTCATTTGGGATTTAGTCTCGGCAGGTGAGAAGTTTTAAGGAATTGTTAATTGAATACAGTGCTATAAACATTTGTTTTGGGGCCTAGCAGGCACACCAGGGCAGGTTCGTGGTGTGCCTGCTGGATTCACACATAAAGTGCATGCTGCAGAGAGAGAAATTTCTTCTAATCCTTGCCGTGTGGCCACAGTACGTGGCTGTGAAAATGTCCAGGACATATGATTTTCCCCATTTCCTGCAAATCACCTGCCCGGATAAATTTAGTTTAGTTAAATACTGTATGGTTAAATCTGTTTGTTGCAGATCCTCTGATTTGTTATATAAATACAGTCTGCTTCTAAAGTTATTGCCTCAATGTTTCTTTGGTGTGTTGGCAAAGAGAAACTAAGTGTCTGTCTGAGCTATTGCAAACCTGGTTAAGATGATGAAATTTAGTCTGCAGCCAATGATTGCTGTCATGAGCAGTACTCTCTTGCAAGGTTTCAGAGGATACTGGGCCATCACTTGGACAGGGGTTGGTTACGAACTTCTCCTCATATGAATAGCTGCTTCCCCTATTTCTATTCTTGTTTTAGTGTTTTTTCCCCAAAACTGATGCATACATGAGATTTGATTCAGTTATCTTTGTGCACCAGCCACATATACACTTTGTTTAAAAGAGCCCAAAAGGGAATCCTGCTGATATTGTGCTGCTTGCAATCAAAACCTGCTTCTGTGTGTGTGAAGGGCTATCTGAAACAAGTCCAGTTTTAAGATCAATTAAACATCAGAAGGGAGAGCAAGGCCTTGCAGGTGCTCCTCAGCAGTTAGCAAGTGGGCAGCAAACTGAGCAGGAACACAGATTATCTAGGCCACAGTCTTGCTCCCTCAGAGATGAGGTATATTCCATTTTTATTTAAATTCCAGGCATCATTTCTAGATTTGCACCTGCACATATGCAGTAGCCCTTAAACATTATATTCCGATAAGTTCCCTCTTTGCTTTGTTCCTTTTTGGCAATGCATAAGTGGCTGCCCTGGGAACCTTTGGCACTGTGGCTCTTCAGACCAAGGGCTGCCCTCTCTCATGGTCAATTTTCCCGGCATCCACATGCCAGCAGTGGGTGGGACACAAGGAACCCACCATGCTACTCAGGAACTGGAGACTACGGTCCAACCACCCAGAGGTCAGAGATTTTTACATACACAACTCTCCATCCTGGCAAGTCAGAGTCATTATTACAGTCAATGAGAAATTCCCGTCAGGCAAAAGAACTGGAGGAAGGTACAAAGCAGGCCTATTTGAGAGGTGTGCCTTTGGGAGGATATGTGGTCTGACCTGAGAGCCAGAGGGAGAGGCCCATGGGGCTATATTTGGGTACTAGGTCTGAGCCCTCCCCCCAAAAAAAACTTTCTGAGACTTTTACTAGCCCCTCCACTCTTGGAATGAGCCTCCGGTTTTGCTTCACCCTCAAAAATTTCCAATACAAATTTCCAATCTGGGAACCTTGAGCCCAGATGCATGTTGGATTTGCTCTCCCTGGATCAGGGAACTTGTAATTGTATTGTTCAGGTATTATGTGCTTTTAGTCAATATTCAATTGACTAAAGCACAATTATGTGCTTTTAGTGTGGTTCTCCCTCCCCTCCCCTCCTGCCTAGGAGGATATGCATTAAACATCACCTGCCTAGCAAAGTCCTGTACATCAAAACTGTTACTCTGAATCATTCTTAAATGTCACTAAATGTTAACCTGACTCTTGTGTAAGATCCTATGGGGAAAAGATACAAGGTGTCTGGAGCCGATTTGCCTTTTGCTGAATGGAGTAAAGCAAGCATCTTTTGTTTCTTTGCTCTTGGGAGAATTGCCCCCTATTGTCTATATTGTACCATTTATTTTGAAGTATGATTTTTAGAGGTACCTGGCTGTAAAATATGTATCTCTTTGTTGAAGGGTGTGGCCTACTGCAGCCCTCATTAGACTGGCTAATGTGCTTTTGCACTCATGCAAAAAACGTGCAGTTTTTACACTGCATTCAGACTTACAGTATTGTACTGGGCAGTAAGTGAAGTTTATCAATTAAGTAATTAAATTACTTGTTGGATCCTGCCCTTCCTCCAAAAAAGGAGGCTAGTATTGATCGAACATAGAAACCTGAAATAAAACAATAGTCAAAACCAATATATAATAGCAATGTAGCTTTCAGCCATTGGTTAGGATATAAAATTCTCCTCTGCCACAGCTATGTGTCAAAGGCCTGTATGTAAATACAGATTTTAAGATGTCACTTGGATAAAGCAAACCACAATCAGATCTCTGATGGAATGAAATTTATTAAATGGGGCGCCACCACCAAGGAAGCATTTTAGTTTGAAATGACTAATAGCAGAATGATTATTATGGATACTGGAGAATTCTGATGGAAACAGTAAAGGATGAGGAAATTGCTGAAGATCATTTGTTTGTCTGTGGTCAGGAACAGAAAACAATCAAATGAATATGCTTAATATTCATTCACTTAATTGTTGTTGCTGTTGTTTTTTAAGCCCACAAATGATACACATTTCATCACATTTAAAAATAGTTTAGGGTGTTTCCTTTGAAATGAATGTAAGTAATGCAGCTTACATTGAAAAGTGGGAGGGAGGGAGGAGTCACAGGCTTATATAGCCAAACACATATTTTTATTTTTATTATATAACAATGTTATGTTTGAAAACCAATAAAATTATTGTAAAAAAGAAAAGAAAAGAAGACATCATCAGGGTGAATAACATAGTATTTGATGGAAACTGAACTGCAGCAGAATGGATACAGCACTTATTTTAATGAATATTGTTACATCCCTTGGCAGCTAGTGTATTGTGGTGCCTAAATAGAGGAGGGAACTTGTGACCCTTCAGATGTTGTAAATAATGTTTTTATTCAGTGCTTCAATTTAAAATTTATTTTCCACCAAAAAGAGCTATTGAATTTGTACACATTAGTATGCATAACCCCCAGCATCACATAGATCAAGGATGTGAAGTATTGAGGCCCTTCCTCTGCTGTTGGATTCCTACACCTAATAATAATAATGTGACCATCATCTTGTGACCCGAGGGTGGGAAAAATAGAAGATAGGAGGATGCACTTGGGAACCCACTAATGGCATTTAAGAAATGGATTTCAAAAGGGCAATGCAGTAGTGATTGATGGCCCTCTCTGCAGCTAGATTCAAATTGGGGAAACAATTATTACTGGAGAACACTTGATTGCACAGCAGCTCCCTTTCCCCCCAAAGTAGCATAAATTTCATCCACAGTTCCCTTAAACTTTAAAAACAAAAAAGAATCCTTCAGAGGTGTTTGATTAGCTCTGTCTGACCTGTGACTAGTGTCATGGACTTGGAAACACTAAAGGCATAATAATAATAATAATAATAATAATAATAATAATAATAATAATAATAATAATTTATACCCCGCCCATCTGGCTGGGTTTCCCCAGCAACAAAATATTAAAATACAATGGTCTGTTAAACATTACAAGCTTCCCTAAACAATGCCATAGCTCCATTGGCCACTAGTATTTGCACTTGTGCAACGGAACTTTTCCCCATCTTCCCCCCATGCCCCCTCCCCAAATCTGCACCTGAGGGCTGGGGGAATTAGGGAGTGCACAGGGGATGAGAAAGGGAGCGCAAGCCTGGGCAGTGTGTATGGAGATCCTGGGCTGCCCAGATGACAGGACCCCATTCTCGGCCTCGCTGATGTGGTCCGAAGAAAAGCAGAGAAGATCCATCCCAAAGAAGTCAGCATAAGATTGCACCCTTACACTAAGAGTACAATCTGTACATTTACCAGTGCAAACAACTGCAATAGCAAGGTTAAATAGCTACAGGAAAAATAACTGTCCTGGTCAAGAGAACCATGAAGCATGTAAAAGTGCATACCTCTTATTAAGTAAGTGCTGACCACATCCAAGGCTATGTCTTATGCATGGCTCAGATTGTACCAACAAGAAAAAAGAGGTGTAGCAGTGCTTCAGCAAACTTTCTTTCTGACTGTGAGTCCTTAATCCCATCCCCTTTGATTCTGTAAATGAGAAACTACAGAATCTGCACTTCTTGAACCAATACACAAACTAGCCTTCAAAATTTGCACATTTCTGAATTTTGTGGAACAGTTCTCCAACCAGATGATGTTTACAAAAAAAAGGCATACATTAGAGGAAAGTGTGCGTCAAAAGCAGTATTAAATAATAATAATAATAATAATAATAATAATAATAATAATAATAATAATAATAAATTTCTATTCTGCCCTTCATCCAAGGGTCCCAGGGCAGTTTACAGTATAAAAACACAAAATATACGTACCATGGTAACATGCAAAAACAATATCCCCAAACACTCACACAGTTTAAAAAGCCATAGACTGTTTAATTAGCCAAAGGTCCGGGAGAAGAGGAATGTTTTTACCTGTCACCTAAAGATCTGTAACAAATACGCCAGGTGAGCCTCCCTCATGCTATTAATGAAAATAATGTGCAAGAAGCATTATTTGAGAGGAGATTGAGTTGAAAAAATGTTTGTATTAATCAAAACTGCACACAAAATTGTGATTATGAGGAGAAATCTGCTCCAACCTGCTCACAATTTTAATGACTTTTTAAAAAAATAAAAGTCATAAATTGCTGCAGAAATTATAATTTTTACTGGAGACATGAGCAACTGAGAAAATCCAAAACTGGCTAATTTGTCCACCCCTAAATTGATGCCCAGGGCATTACAACCCCCTTGTTTCCCTAGACATTAACTTTAGTGCTGTGGTAGAGAGGGAGAATTGACTGCCATTTGAACTCTTTCATGAGGGAAAAATAATGTTTTGACAGTCTCAACCAGACGTTGATTCTGTTGAGTGTATTTTCCTCACCTTCTTTCCTTCCTTCCTCATCTCTGTTCCGTTGACTGGTGTGACTTTGGCCCTTTGCTCTCTTTGCTTACAAGGGGAGCATAAAGAATCTGGAGCAAATGAAAGCACATAACCACTGACGTATTTATGTAGCTGAACCCTTTTTTATTCAAAGTTGTGTAAACCACTGTATGACCAAGGAAGGCTAAGTGGTGAGTAAAGTGCAGGTACAAAACAGACTGATTTTAACCCATAATTTGAAGTACCAAAGTAAAATCTGACTGGCCTCCCCATAGTTCTGTTTGCTCCACAAAGCAAATGGCAACAAGCTCATTCCACCTGCCCAGAGCTCCACCTCCTTTGATGCTTTGATGGTGTTTCCTGCTTGGCAGGGGGTTGGACTGGATGGCCCTTGTGGTCTCTTCCGACTCTATGATTCTATTCCTGCCTGCAAACACGCTGGTGGAAGTGCCACCTACAAATGCCCCTCAACCAAAAGACAGCAGCCAGCCCCCAAAAGTGTGTTTAGAGGGTCAGGAGGGGTTGATTATATTGGATTTCAAGACAATCCCACTGCCATCATGTGATGAGATTAGGCCAAATCCATGCTCACTCACTGTGCCAACTGCAGGTTGATTCAGCAATCTTCCTGATGCCCCATTCTTTCAGTTGGCATGCTTGGTTGTGGCAGTGATGCCATTGCTCCACGACATCCCACTGACTAAGCAGTGCCCAGGTTTAGGACTGCGCTCGTAGTCTGCCAAAATGTTATTCCAAAGGAACAAGAGTTAAAATGACATGGAATGCATACCTGCCAAGTTCCTCTCTGAAAAATAAGGGACCGGACTGAAAGTAGCATACCGGAAGTAGCATGGCGGCCATTTTGGAACTGGGCAGAGCATGCTCAGAAGTGACTTTTGATGCTGCTGTGCCCAGTTCCAAAATGGCTGCCGCACCAGAAGTCGCGCTGCAGCCATTTTGGAACTGGGCAGAGCAGCATCAAAAGTTGCTTCTGAGCATGCTCCGCCCAGTTCCAAAATGTCCGCCGCACCAGAATAAACCGGGGGAAAACAAAAAAAATCCATTTTTTCGGCTGGGGACAGCTGGAAAAACGGGGGTTTCCCGAGGAAAACGGGAGACTTGGCAGCTATGCATGGAATGGTTTGCACATATGCTCATTATTCCTTTTGCTATGAGCTGAAATGAGCACCATGTGTTTTATAAAAGTGTGCCCTCAAAAATACAACAGGTTTTTGAGTGCCTTTCTAAACATGGGAACTTCTGATGCCGGGGGGGGGGGGAGAAGTGTTGGACTGCCCTGGGCACAGAATCTTTAGAGCCATTCCTTTTACACTCTGGCATGTTAAAATATTGCAACATCACCAAGCCAGCTCCCTGGTCCTTGAACCATGGCGAACAGATGCCTTTGATATTTTCTTGGGAAATAACCTACATAAATCTAGACAGGACAAATGGTCTCTGATCCTGAAAATAACTCTTGACATTATTGGTGTTAGAAACCAGCCTTCCCCTCAGCCTCTGCTCGGGCATCCATCTGGAGCCAGTTAACAGGACCTAATACCCTGCTGTGGTGGGCAGGAGGGAGAAACTACAGGTCAGTTTATGGCCACTGCATGAAATAATCTTTCATTTGCTCCAAGACACAAACCATTTGTGTGCAGCAGCTCATTATGCAAATTGGATGATATTTCTACATCCCGTAACAAATGCTGAAAAGAAAACCTGGTGATATAATGGGCAAAATCCATGTGATTATACACAACACAGAAACACACTCATGTTAAGAAGAGCATTGTGGCTTTTAAAATATCAAACAATGCTTAGCAATTTGGAATTAATAGTTTCGAAACATCGACCCATTATGAACAAGGTCCAAACCCCACCAAATTAATCACTACTGTTACTGATGGAGCAGAAATTCTGATCGCTTTACATTTCAGTACAAACCTACCTAACTCGTACGGTGCACATATCACAGCTATCCTCTGAAATATCCAACCCAAAGCTTATAAAACGCATATATTAGGAGAGAAAGTGAAAAACAATGCCTATATTAGAGAAGTTAACATTAAAATGTCTTATATGAGGGAAGATTATTTTCTGGTGAAGCTGGTGATTGCACATGCTTTGCATGTAGAATGCCCAATGTCCAATCACACACATATATACTTTTTTTATTAAAGTTTTCAAATATACATTTCCACCATTAAATATCCTCCATTGTAATAATACATTCAGCGACTTTGCTTCTTCCCCTTCCATGGTTCTTTTAATTTTCCCATAATTTCTGCACATTCTGATAGAACCATTTAGTTTAATTTCTCCCCATTCATATTTCTTTATTATACTGTTTAATTTACCTTAATCCTGCTAGCGTTTTCACTTGTTTACAGTTCTTTTCCAAATATCCCACCAAAAAATCCCACTCCTCTTTCTATACTTGATCTTGTTGCTCTCTTATACTGTTGTTAGCCTGCTACCTCTGAATAGTCCATCATTTTAAGTTGCATCCCTCCTTCGTAGGGACCCCTCCAATGTGTGCAATCACATTTTGATAGGACATAAAAACATAGGAAGCAGACTTTGGTCCATCTAGATCAGTACTATCTACACCAGGCATGGCCAAAGTTGGCCCTCCAGATGTTTTGGGACTACAATTCCCATCATCCCTGACCACTGGACCTGTTAGCTAGGGATGATGGGAGTTGTAGTCCCAAAACATCTGGAGGGCCAGCTTTGGCCATGCCTGATCTACACGGACAGGTGGAAGCTTTCCAGGATTTCAGACATTTGTCTCTTCCAGTCCTACCTGGAGACGTTGGGGGACTGGATTAGGGTGGGGCGATGTCAGGTTTTTGACATCTCGATTTGGCGGTACATCACAATGTTGAAAAGTAGGAACAAGCTGCAAAACTGCTGCCACTCTGACTGGGGGAGCTGAAGTGGTTTCACTGTGACACACCACAGGGGATGAGGCAACTTGTTCCTGCTGCCAAGCGCAGGGCAGAAGAGGCAGCTCTCCCACTTGAGCGAAGGTGGAGGCAGCCCTGCAGGCCAAGCCTGTCAGGCTCTGTCCGCAGGACTCTCTCTCCACCTTCACACAGGCAGGTAACTTCTTTAAACTGGTCTGCTGAGGGGTGCATGACTTCCTGAACCTCAGTGGAGCAGTTTAAGGAAGCTGCCTGTCCGCGCAGGTAGCTGAGGGAGGAGCAAGCTTCATTGGCCCCAGTGCCTTCCCGAAGCCACTTGCTTCTCCCTCTGCAGTTTGAGGGCCAGAGCATGATGGCGGCTTCACCAGACAGAAGTACTGTATATTGTGGGTGAAACTGTCGTCGCTCCCAAGTCCCTTTGCCACCAGGCTGGTTGCAAAGGGATTCAGGAGTGGTGGCGGTTTCACTTTCAATATATTGTCGAGTGAAGCCGCCATCGTGTTTTGGCTCTCATACCAGTCCTGGGTGATGTATTGGTACAGGTTCAGTCTAGGCCTGGGCAATGTGATCCTTTGCTTGCAAAAGCAGTTGCTCTGTTACTGAATCCTTTTACTTTTCATTAAGCCAGCATCTGACTGAAAACCAATCAATCCATGTGCCTTGAAAAGGGGCTGCAGAATCAAAACCCTCTTAGGTGTTCTAGAGATCATCACAAACATTATTTTCCCCCAAAGGCAAAAGCCCTCATCGTGTAACAGCTGGTCTGTGCTATGTGTGAAATGAGTTTGTAGATAAACCCAGGGGACCAGGAATGCACCTGGCAGACACACTCCTAACTGGAATGTACTTCAGGTAGATTCAATTTAAAAGAGTGTATTATTTATACAGATGAACAGCCTGCCTTGACTCCAAGCTTAAGGATAGAGATAATAAAATTCCTTCTCTCATTCACAATGTCTTTGGACATTAATCGGGAACTGAGATAGTTAATTTCCAATAGTGTGAGAACTTGCACACCTGCAAAATGCCTCCCAGCACCTATATCAGAGTCAGGATTTGCCCCCAGTTTCCTTTAAAGATTGATTGGCTGGATATTTGCCTGGGGAAAAATTTGTTCGCTCTGCACTTCCTGTGATTTAAATGCTGCCTTTTTTTTACAGTAGAATTCACTTTGAATATATTGAAGGTAACCCTGAGGAAATGGTGTGGTGGGGGGAGGAATATCTCAGCAGGTTCTGCATTTTCCTAATCAGCTTCGCAGGAATCGTAATATAAGCAGTAGCAGGAAATCTTTAGCTGATTTAGGAACTTGGTGCCTTTCTGAAACTAACGTCTGTCCTGTACATTTCACATTAGCTAATCAGTTCGGTACGGGGAAGCAATATTTAAACGAGCAGAAAATCATTAGATGATTTACAAAATGCTGAAAACACACATTGAGAATATGAGGCTTCTTCTGAAAGAGAAGATGATTTAATTATTCTCTGCTGTTTAAAACATTCATCTTAGTAAAAATTAAAGCACCCGTGACAGACAGAAAATTGTCTTCCATGTTAATATTTGCTGAAAATGAACAAATGGCACATTGTCGATTAGTTTCTTTTCTGGACTTTAAAAAATGCATTCTCTCCCCCTGCCCCACCATCCCCAGGGTGGGGGAACACAGTAGTTTTTCAAAGATAATAAGGAAAAATTCTATAAATCTGCTCATGGTTTATGGTTTAATTTGGGGAAGCCTATATCTTTGTCTTGTAGAATTATTTTCAGACAAACGAGCCTCTAGAAATGATCACAGGCAGTTTCTTCTTCTTGCCACAACAAAGTCAGCTTGGTCATTCAGGAGAAGCCTTTAGAATCTTTGAAGATTCAGGCTGACTGTAACCTTGGCCCCACTTTCACAGAATAAAGACACTGCGATATAGTAACTGAAACAAGCTGTGGGGCACAACTTAATAATGCTATATACCTGATCTTAAATATTGAAAGCACATACATTGAGTGCAGGCATATATTCTACTGAGTCGCTGGGTATTCATTTGGTTGTCAGGGGTCAGCAAACTTTTTCAGCAGGGGGCCGGTCCACTGTCCCTCAGACCTTGTGGGGGGTTGGACTATAAATATATATATATGGGGAAATAAACTAATTCCTATGCCCCACAAATAGCCCACATATAATAAAGTCCAAGTGTCTCTGCGTCCAGTCCCTGTGTCCGTGGGATTGCACTACTGAGCATGTGCCCCACAGACAGCCGTTGGGACTTGGAGCGCAGAGACACTTGGCCCAGGACACTATCATGCGCACACACGCGGGTCCAGCCAACCGGCCTCAAGCACGGGCGCACACGTGGGGCGGGGGGAGGGAGATCGGGGCGCGGAGCCTGCACGCACGTGGCGGACGCCCGTCCCTCCCTCAGCTGCGGAGGCGCCTGTGAGGTCGCAGAGTCGCCCCAGCCAGGCTCTTTTCCATCTGGATGGTGACAGTGCCTCTGAGCACATGCAGAGAGGCGCCTGGAGCGGGGAAGTGCACCGCCGCCAGCCCTCCCGCTCACCTTGCCGCTGGCGCTCCCCCCGCCGACCCTTATGAGGAAAGGCTCCCCGCCGCCAACAGCTCCGTCGCCGGGTGGCCTCCCACGGCCCTGCACGCCCTGCTCACTGTCCCCGGCCATGGCGGGAGGCGCGCGGGTCTGAGGGGAATGGCTGGCCTGGGCGTCGAGTGAGCGGGTGCTGCTGAGTGTGGTTGATCACTTTAACAGGTGAGGGAGGCGGCGGCTGGCCGGGCTGAGTCATGGCCGGCAAGCCAGGGCTTAGGGAGGCAGGGTGGCCGTAGGGCTGGGGTGGTGCTTTGCACATGCTCGGGGGCAGCGAGCTGCGAGGGAGTTACTGTAAAGAAGCACCGGGGCGGAGGCCGCGGAAGGACAGCTTAGTCACGGGCCCGGGCTCAGACCGCCTTCGCCGCCTGTGCCCCTACCCCGGGTTTCGGTTGGAGAGACCCTCAGGCGCCCCTTCTGGGTTTGGCGAGGCCTCGGAACAATAAAGGAAGCGGCTGCCTTTCTCACACAGTGAGGCTGTCTAGCGGGGGGGGGGGCTGTCTTATTTGCCTGGCTCCCTGATACTCCTCCATATGTTCTAGCACCCGTTAATTTAACAGGCTTTATGATACTAGTTTTAAATAAAAGCACACATTCTACTCATGTAAAAACACGCTGATTCCCAGACCGTCCGTGGGCCGGATTTAGAAGGCGATTGGGCCGGATCCAGCCCCTGGGCCTTAGTTTGCCTACCCATGGGTTGGATGATCCCATGATGACTCCAAATGTCAGATCAGCAAAACATTTCCTCTTCACTGTCCACATGCCTTGAAGATATAATGAGGAAGATTTTTCAGACTGTCATGGTCTGCAGGTTGACTCCTGCTCCAGGTCCCCTCAAGCTGATAAACCCTGTTGGGTTAGTTTGGAGAAGTCTACACCTCCCTTCACACTCACCCATTACTTGGATGCCTCAGGGTGTTCACCTTTGTCCTCTGTGATTTTCCTCCCTAGCCTCTAGCACCAAATTTGCCCAATAGCAACCTACCATATTTATGCACTGAATAAGGCCAAACAGATACTAGATCAGGCATCCCCAAACTGCGGTCCTCCAGATGTTATGGCCTACAACTCCCATGATCCCTAGCTAACAGGACCAGTGGTCGGGGAAGATGGGAATTGTAGTCCAAAACATCTGGAAGGCCGAAGTTTGGGAATGCCTGTACTAGATCATTAAAACCACATGACCCGACTTGACAAAGCATGCTGATTCCTCTATCATGCAAGGACTCTTGCCAGCCTGGAGGCAATAATCTGATCTGGGTCACAAGCAAGTGGAGCTGCTTCCTACTGAGTCAGGTCATTGGTTCATCTAACTCTTACTGGAAGCAATACTTTGAGGTCTTTTGTAGGAGTTTCCCCTAACCCTCCCCTCTGAGTTCCATTAACTGGAGATGTCAGAGATCAACCTTCCACAGACATGATGCAAAGCATAGGAAGATACTGTAGACAGTATTGTAGACACTGACTGACAGAAGTTCTCTGGGGTTTAAGGCAGGGTACACCCCCAGCCCTGCCTTCAGATGCCAGGATTTAACACGGGGCCTTCTGTATATAAAACATAAAGCTTCACGTCTGAACTATGGCTCTTGCTCTGTCACTGAGTTTTCATTCCAAGATGACAGCTCACCATCACCTGGGAAACCGGAAAGGGCTTTTATCCCCACCCCACATCTCGCATCTGATACAAGCTGCCATATTCCCACTGAAGAGGGGAAATAAAAATATATACATTCATTGGCATTTAGTACAGTATCCACTTCCAGTGTATACAGTGGTTTATATGGAAGCAGTTAAACCTCCTGACACGCAGAAATCATCTTGGTATCATTTGTTACCAAAACAGTTATGGTCATAACCCACTTAACATGAATCTCCACATATAGTTTGCTTCCCTTCTTTGGTTGTGCTTTATGCAGTTGACAAAGGATGAATTGTTTGACTTATTGAAAAGGTTTACGATTTCTATACATTAGATTTGTAATACAATGAGGATGTGTTTATTGTTTTTATTGTTTTTGCTTTCTTTCCCCTATTTATTCATTTCCCTTGTTGTTTGGCTCCTTTTTAGTTCTGGATATGCTTTTTGCAGACAGTGAGTGTTTATGCATGTTGAAATATGAAAAACCTTTAATAAAAAGTTTTTGTTCTTTTTTTAAAAAAAAGGGGGTGAAAATGAAAAATTGGGACATTGCCCTCATAACTCCAAACTCTAAGGACAGTCTACCTCACACCTTCTGTTGGTACCTGCAGATTGTGCATCTCAGTGACAATGATCCAGTGGGGGGGGGGTTTGTTTTGTTTTTACCATTTTCTTTTGAATACTGGTAGTAAGATTCAGTAACTTCAAAGCTGTCCTTGCCATATAAGAATCAAATATTGCATTCCAAAGAGATAAATATTATGTTTTAGCTTTGTGTCTTTGTCACTCTTTATCCATGATGGAGTGACATGTTTATCATTGTTGTGACTCTTCTGGAGAATTTCAAATCCAGTGAAGCAATGACCAGGTTAGTTTCTAGCCGCCTACTTCATGACTTCCAAGTGATCCTTGTACACGGCTTGCTTACTACTTTATTGTTATTATTATTCCTCAAAACCTGAATGATTTTTAATCACCATTTCTCATATACTAGAAAATGGCGGGGCCAAAGGCAAAACTGCTCAGACCTGTGCCTTGAAAGCATGAGGCAAGCAGAAAGCCACTTGAACTTGCACTTTCTAGATACGGGACAAGTGGAAGTTATACAGTTACACACCTTCATTATACAGCTTTAGGTGTCAGGCAAAAACGTTCCCTTTTAACCAGGCCTTTGGTTGACCTGATCAACATCATATACCCTTTTAAAATGTGGGTCTTTTTTGGGGGGGGGATATTGGGTTATTGTTTTTATTTTTATTTTATATTTTGTGATCTTTTTTGTGAACTGCCCTGAGACCTTCGGGTATAGGGCAGTATATAAATTCAAACAACAACAACAACAACAACAACAACAACAACAACAGTGTGGACAAGTCCTTAGTCTCATTTTTGTCATTGTAGAACTCAGCAGGGAGGAGAATGGTTCTATCTGTGTCAGCAAGGCCCAGTAGGTCAGAACAAGACTGGAGATTAGGGTCTGGAGCAGACAAAGGGCTGAGTCAAGTGAAATCAAGAGAAGACTGTTTAGGATCCTCCCTCACAGACAACTAGTAAATAACAAAGACAGGGACAGCTGTTATATATGTTGTTGTTGTTTAGTCGTTTAGTCATGTCCGACTCTTCGTGACCCCATGGACCAGAGCACGCCATTTTCCCACTGCCTCCTGCAGCTTGGTCAAACTCATGTTAGTAGCTTCAAGAACACTGTCCAACCATCTCTTCTTCTGTCGTCCCCTTCTCCTTGTGCCCTCCATCTTTCCCAACATCAGGGTCTTTTCCAGGGAGTCTTCTCTTCTCATGAGGTGGCCAAAGTAGGCCTATTGGAGCATCAGCTTCAGGATCTGTCCTTCCAGTGAGCACTAAGGGATGGATAGGTTTGATCTTCTTGCAGTCCATGGGACTCTCGAGTGTCTCCTCCAGCACCATAATTCAAAAGCCTCAATTCTTCAGCGATCAGCCTTCTTTATGGTCCAGCTCTCACTTCCATACATCACTGCTGGGAAAGCCCAGTTATATATAGGGCTAAGCAAACTCCTATTTGTTCCTCATGCCACCTGGTTGGGCTGGGCTGACAAATCTGCAGTACCATCTCTGACCATTTTGGGGATGCTGCTGCAGCATAGAAGGAAGCAGCTCAGAAGCTCCTGTAGGAGACATCTCCAGGGCCATATAATCATTTATATGCCTGCCAAATCACTAAGGTCTTTAGGGGAGTCACTCTTAGTGATCAGGGCTGCCATACACCTGGATTTTCCTGGACATTACCAGGATTTCAAAGGTGGAATTGACATCTGGAGGGAATTTCTGAAAGGTGACACTTTGTCCTGGATCTTTTTATAAAAAAAAATTATTAGAATTTTCCAAAACTATAACACATTACAAAAAGAATAGAAAAAAGAAAAAAACACACAAAAAACACGCAATTAAAGACAATTTTTCCTTTGTTTGTTCACATTGTATATGGGGACCCCCTCGGGTTCCCTTCCGCTGTGGTTCTTTCGCACGTTTATACTTTAGCAAATTCTAACCCATTTTAATCACCTTATATAATCTTATTTTACTCCTTTCATTTAACATATTCTTAATTTCCACAGTTTATTTACAACCTAATTCTAATCTTGATATATCACTTTTGCATATTTTTTTAAATATAGCTTGAAGTCTTTCCATTCTTCTTCAGTCGCTTCCTCTCCCCGGTTGCGGATTCTTCCGGTCATCTCAGCCAATCCCATAAACTCCATCATCTTCATCTGCCAATCGTCAATCGTTGGTAATATATGTGATTTTGTCCTGGATCTTTTTCAATCAAAAATTTGTGGTGGTTTTTTGGGGGGCATTTTTGTATAAAAGAGATCAACAACTTTGGGGTTTGTCTAAAAAAAGCTCAATAATTTTTGGAATTTCCTGGTTTTTACTTTTTAAAATATGGCAACCCTATTAGTGATTCTCTGTGGCCATCACCCAGCAGGAGCCGTGCATTTCGTATTGTGGACCCAATTTTATGAAACTTCCTTCTAGTTGAGGCCAGACAGGCCTGCCCTGTACTGACCCTCCAGTGCTTACTGAAGTCTTTTTAAATGTATCAAGCATTTTAATCTACATTTGCTTTTATAGTCTTTGCTGATTTTTTAATTTTTTGGTATTGTATCTTTTTAAACCTTACAGACTATTGTAGTTAACCAATACAGTATATAAATTGTTTAAATGAAATAAATTAATATGGGCTCTTTAGGGAGGAAATCTCCAAAATTCTCCACCATTCCATTTTCAAGGGAAGGGCTGTAAGTCAGCAGCTGCGGAGAAAGTGGTGTTATATGATCAAACAATCTGGCACTGAGACTAGCCATATTTTGAAATCTGTGGAATTTACTTCTAAATACAGTAAATGGTTTTATGATTGATCTCTAAGGCAATTACACCAATAAAATGATGGATGGATAGATAGATAGACATGTATGCACACATCGTATGTCCACGGAAGCGAGGAGCAAAAAATACCTTTGGCTGCATTGCATTATGCTGCCCACATTGTTCAATTTTCAATTTGCAAGAGTTCAGCCAAGCTTGCAAGTTTATGAGCTTAGCTGGAGATGGCCGGTCCCATAAAAGCGATCATCCTATCTATTTTGACATCATCAGATATCATTGCTGTAACAACATTTCAAACAACTTCATCATAAACTTATATGCCCTAATACAGTTATCTCTGTCAGGTGTGAAGACTGCAAAGGAAACAGGTATCTCTGAGCTTCCTGTGGAAACATTTCCATCGATTATACTACCGGGTGCGTTTCTTTTGAGTTGATTTTAAATTTTGTTTGTATATATGAGCTTGTGGGGAGGAGAGCATGCCCATTTCCTGAGAGTTCTCATTTGACATGCCAGTGGATGTGCATTTATTCATCCCCCCCACCCCACCCCAAAAATGTGCTTACTCCTTGTAAATTTAGTGTGGGCATTTTTATGACATTATCTTGAAAGTCTGCTTTTTAGCACCAGCCATGACTGAGATCCACTTGAAAATTAAAACATCCTTACAAAACAAAATGCAGGACATGATGGAAATTGCAATCAATAAAGAATCACAAGGATTGACTCAAATTGGGAAGTTAAGTAATTGACAAATTCAGTGAGAATAATGGATTACCATTAAGGAACCTTTATGTGTTCCCTTTGTGTTCCCTTAGTGTGTTTTCTAGGGGAGAATTTCTCCCCCTCCAGCCTGAGGGCTGCATTCCCTTCTGGGGATAACATACCAGTGGTGGGTGGAGCCAGAGGCCAGAGTGTGCAGACCAATTAATGTAAATGTTACCTTTGTACCATATACTCGTTTCTACCCAGATTCTGTATAATCTGTCTAGAGTTTTCAGGACACAATCCAGCCAGGGGGGGGATTGAGGGTGCAAAGAAGGGCTGGTAAAGCAGACGCAGATTTAGGGGAGCATGATTGGCAGGGCCGTCTCAAGCATGGTGGGCGCCCTAGCGCCGTGGTGTGGAGCTCGCTCCGGCGCCCCCGCCCTGGTGGGTGGGCACAGCACGCGGCGCCCCCTGCTGGCCCGGCGCCCTGGCGCCCCGCACCACCCAGCCTACCCCTAGAGCTGGCCCTGATGACTGGTTTGCTCGCACTGGGTGCCGAGCCAAGAGGGTGCCATAGGGGGTGCCACAACAGTGATGCAGAACAAAAGGCGAGAGGTGGAGGGGCGCTGAATTTTGGCCTCGCACAGTGCGCTGCTGACTTTTGCAAGCCCAAAGTCTGCCACTGGGCGAATGGTGTTTCTAGAAAGGAAATAAAAAATTCCTTCCAGTAGCACCTTAGAGACCAACTAAGTTTGGTTTCATGCATATGAAAGCTCATACCAAAAACAAACTTAGTTGGTCTCTAAGGTGCTACTGGAAGGAATTTTATTTTTTATTTTGTTTCGACTATGGCAGTCCAACACGGCTACCTATCTGTAACTAAATCTAGAAAGAAAGAGCAAGATAGAGAGGTCTGGAGGGCTACATTTGGCCTCTGGGTCTCAGGTTTATCGTCCCTGATACATTCCTACAAAGCAGCTGGCATGTTTGCAGAAGTAGTTTCATAGTGATCAACTCAAGTTCCTTCTAATAACAGTGTCATCAAGAGTAAAGGTATGTAAAAAAAAACACTAGTAAGCCTAACTGATGAATATCATAGATGCAAGGATTTATCATTTCACATTCAGTGCCAGGGGAGAACGTCTTTGGAAAATGATGTTTGGTTTCTTATACTCTCCATAGGACTTGGGAGCATTAGGAGCTGAGCAAATTAGTATTACAAACTAGTAGGAATGGAAGGATATTTCAGTTTCAGTTCTCTGTTTCTCATTCCCCCTCCAAGCTTAAATTCACATTGTAGAAATTTGCCTTAGAAAAAAATCCTCATGAAAATGTATTAGCATTTTAGTTCAAATTTGTCCTAATCATCACATTTTGATGTGTGGTTTTGACTAATGTGTACAGTTTTTGCAAGCAATTTTTCCTTGTATGATAGTGTGTGTTATTTTCAGGAATATAGTCATTTTTATGCACACGTCCCACTAATATATGCATTTTTATAAACATTGTTTGGTTGGTGTTCTGCACAGTAAAATTTGTATAAGTGCATATTTTGAAAGATAGCTGTGTTTTGGTTCGGATATTGTTTAGGAAAGTGCACACTTGATTGATTTACCTTTAAATGAGACCTGAATCGGATTTCTCCCCCACCCCTATGAACAAGCAGCATCTTGAATAAAGCAAGACTATGTATGCCTATCTAGAATTAAGTCCCATTAGTTTCAGCGGGAATAACTCCCAATAAAGTAGGTATAGGGTTGTAGTCTACATCGTTCAGTGGAGGGTGGCAGCATCACAGTGCTGGACCCTGTTGGGGGCATTGGGGTCCTGACAGGTTCCTGAGAGTGTTGCCTGTTAACGTAAGACCTACCTGACAGCCAAGATAGGCTGCACTGGGCTGTTTGGAGCAGAGGCCTGGCACAGTTGAAGTAAGCACTTTATACAGCTGAGAGCCAGTGCAACACTGTGGCTAAGATGCTCAATTGGGAACCAGGAAGCCCTTGCTTCAAATCTCACTTCTGCCATGACCCTCTGTGAAATAAGCCAAGGGCAGGGAACTCCATCCTGTCAGCCCACTCAGCATAGTCAGTGGCCAAAGATGATGGGACCTGCAGTCCTAGAATATCTGAAGGGTCGCATGTTCTGAGAGACGCCACTTCTATCTCAGATTCCCCCTCACCCATCTGCAACCTTATAGGGCTAATAATACTGACAATACGTCGCATAGCTGTTGTAGGGATCAGTGATCCTTGCTTCCAATGGTCTTATGCTGCCTTAAGTAAAGTAATCCACATGACATCTTGAGATGGCATGTGTATTGCTTTACTTCACTTAATTCAGAATGCATACCCTCCAACATTTCTCCAATGAAAATGTTGTTGTGTTGTTGTTGTTTAGTCGTTTAGTCGTGTCCGACTCTTCATGGCCCCATGGACCAGAGCATGCCAGGCACTCCTGTCTTCCACTGCCTCCCACAGTGTGGCCAGACTCATGTTGGTGGCTTCGAGAACACTGTCCAACCATCTCCTCCTTTGTCGTCCCCTCCATCTTTCCCAACATCAGGGTCTTTTCCAGGGAGTCTTCTCTTCTCATGAGGTGGCCAAAGTATTGGAGCCTATGGCTTCCAACGTATCTAAAACATAATAAAGCATTAAACATTAAAAAGCTTCCCTATACAGGACTGGGACGCGGGTGGCGCTGTGGTCTAAACCACTGAGCCTCTTGGGCTTGCTGATCAGAAGGTCGGCGCTTTGAATCCCCATGATGCGGTGAGCTCCCGTTGCTTGGTCCCAGCTCCTGCCAACCCAGCAGTTTGAAAGCACACCAAAAAGTGCAAATAGATAAATAGGTACCGCTCTGGCGGGAAAGTAAACAGCGTTTCCGTGAGCTGCTCTGGTTTCGGTGTTTCGTTGCACCAGAAGCGGCTTAGTCATGGTGGCCACATGACCAGGAAAAACTATCTGCGGACAAATGCCAGCTCCCTCGGCCTGTAAAGCGAGATGAGCACTGCAACCCCAGAGTCATCTGTGACTGGACTTAACTGTCAGGGGTCATTTACCTTTACCTTTTATACAGGGCTGCCTTCAGAGGGCTCGAGGCTCAAGTAACTTCATACCTTCCAGTGAAAACTGGGATATCCTACCATACCCTCCAACATTTCTCCAATGAAAATAGGGACATCCTAAGGAAAAGCTGGATATTCTGGGATCAAATCAGAAATCTGGGACTGTCCCTGGAAAACAGGGACACTTGGATGGCCTTCAGAATGTGGTGCACTAGCCCTCCTGCATTTTGGGTGGGGGGTGTCCTCCTGCTAAATCTGGGACCTTAATGTCTAGCCCCAAATTCTTCCCTGAGTTTACTACTGTATATAAACCACCTGTTCCTGGCTTAATGTGAATTGCACGCACACATATATACCAACGAGCATATCATCTCTTTATATCATTATTTGGTTACCCAATTTACAAAGCGCTTCACAAGATTCTTTAGAAGCAAGAAACTCCATAAAAAGCAATAAAATCCAATGAAAGCTGAAAGAATTCAACAGATGAACAGCAGCAGGTTGTCCTCTCTTTCTTTCAGTATTTGGCATTTGTATTTTCAAAAGCAATGGTTATAACAAGAACAATACTGCCCACATGTCCTATCTGGGTCACCTAGTAGGTCTCTGTGGAAAACAGATGTCATGTGACAGAAGTAGCTTGCTGGGTGGGGCATTTTCCTGGCAGGTGGGTTGGTGTTGCTTTCAGAGGCACCAGTTTCTCTGGACAATTGAGGGGGTCTGAGGCAATGTCCTGGTGTCCCGCGTGGGCCCTCTGACTATTGAGCCCCCTAAAAAAAATGGGGAGGCCATTGTGCCTCAGCCCCAGGAGCTGGCAGCCTTGGAGGTCAGTATCCTGCAAATGCAATGGCAGGAACATTGGACTGACTCCCCAGGTGCCCTTGTACCACATTTGCCTCCTTGCCACCTCCCTCTTCCCCCTCTCGTTCATGATAAACAACAGCGACCCACCAGCCAGGAAGCAACTCCACCTCACCTGAGGAGCTACTTCTGCTGGACAAGATGATGTTCTGATTCAACAGAGCTTTCCTTCTGTTTACCTGTCTTTGAAAGCCCGGAGCCAATGGGCCTTCATGTGATGGCCATTTCACGGTAAGAGGGTGGAAATGATAAAGGCCCTGTTTCTAGTGGAGGCTAATCTTAGTTTGTTGCTGTTGATATTGCTTCAGCACAAAAGGCACCCTGAACAGAGCTTTGGTGGAATAGTTGCAGGAGGGAGGTCATACAAGAGAAGATGCTTTCTCTGGGATATGCTAATTCCTGGCTATTTTCATCAGAGATGGGGAACCTATTTCCCTACTCACTCCATCCCTGATCATTGGACTTGCTGGTTAGGAATGATGGGAGTCTAATGACTTTTGAAGTGTAACAAGCTTACAAGCTTTGAAGGGTAACAACCCTGGTTGGTCAAAACATGCCTCAACTGCTGCAAAAACTTTGCAACATTCTTCAGACCATTGCAATAAACAATATTGTTTGCATAATCGATGGAATGTACATGCCCACACATGTCCCATGTGGACTCATGGATACTGGTTGAAACCCAGCGTTTTAATTTACCACTTTCTGGATCAACAGAAATATGCTACTTAAGTACAGTATCATAGTTAAGCTTCATAAATCAGTAATGGGTTTCATTCATTGTGATCAGGCACTAAGAGCCTCTAACTTGTATTCAACCCAAAAATTTGACAATAGAGTAATCTGGAAACGTTGCCTTTAAATAGAGACAATACCCCCCTCCCATGAGCATTTTTCTTAAAGACTGATAATACATTAGGAGATTTTGCATAATGAGAGGGGGTTTATCACCAAGCTTTTATGTGTATTTGCTACAAAACGTTTTACTTGTCATACAAGTTCAGTAAATGGGTACTGTCTTTGCAATGGATGGCTGGGTTTTTGCTGGAACCTCCTTCGATAAGCATTGCCATAAAATAAGGCTATTGTTCTTCCATGATTCTTCCATGAATCATTGCAGCTCATCCATATAGAGAACTTTGTGACTTGCCAAGTTAATAAAATATTGATTGGAGTATTGTCGCTGATACTATACCAGGAAGAAATACGGCGTGCACAAACATTTTTACATTTCTCTCCCACTCAGTACCCTCCAGAGTTGCTACAACTGCTGTCACTTCCAAAATCACATAGGTTTACACATAATGCTCCTGCTGTAAAAACATATCTAATTCAGTTACTCTGGAGGACAGAATAAAAGAAAGGTGTGTGGAGGCAGGGAGCACAAAGGACATCTATTAAGCACAGTGATTGGTTACATTGCAGAGATTTAAAAGGATGTGCTTTCCAATAGGAGAAGAAGGGGTAACAGCTTTTCAAACTGAATATACCTGCAACACTCTCACCTTGTTGAGAGATTCATTGCGTGCCGAGGCACCAAGAGGACCCCCCAATAACTCACACTGACACCATAATTTTTGTTAAGGTTTTTGGCATTAAATTTGGCCACAACTTTTTTATTAAAATACAATCAAAATGTGAGTGGTTGCTTAGTCATTGGTTCCCAGCCATCTGTCTCCTGCCTGGGACAGATCTGACTCCCTCTAGCCTAGTAGGGGAGTCAGTAAGTGAGCACCCCCTGAGAGAGGACGGGGCAGGGGGCACAAGCCCTTCTTTGTCCTCTCCCCAGATGCTCCCCGAGGCTCATGCGTGGTCCTGACCCCTAGCGGGGATAAACAGACAAACATGTGGAGCCCGGGATTCCTTTAACGGAATACTTCTATATGGCAGCAGCAATCACATGAGGGTCAGGCCCAGCCAAAATCCGTACCCCTCGACCAATTATTTGAACCAATGACTAACCGCAACCTTACAAGTTGTGACTAATTGCAGTATGGTAGGCAAAAACCACCTGACACCAGCCAATCAGTCAAGTGGCAAAATTCCTACCAGGCCCCTGAATACAGGTGACCCCTAGATAGGCACTGCAAGGTCAAAGCAAAGGGGCCTAAATAAAGCGGAGGGTGGGCGGGAGATTCGAAGCGAGCAGCAAAGAGATAGCACAAACTGCTCCTTCGGCTTAAACATAGCAAGGGCTGTCAATCAATAAATTGCAACAAGCAAAAATCCCCAGCAACAATTAAACCACCAATCAAAGCCCAATATCAGACCGCCCCCCGCAAACCCTGGGTCGTCTTGTTAGCCCTGCCGCAACCCATGTTCTCTCCTATGGAGAGAACCTGCTTTATGAAACATCTGGTACTGAAGTTCTTCCCTCCCCTGCCATATTGTCTAACAAGAATAAGCTTGCATACATGTAGTAGAGTTGTCAGGCCAGGAAAATCCCAGACCTGTAGGTCCCAAACCTGATACCTAGGGGTGGCCCCCAGTTAGGCCACAAGAGCTTGTCCAATGACATCTCCGCAGGCCTCCCTCGCATGGCACAGTATTGAGATAAGACATACTAGTTTTAGTTTGTTTACATTTGTGTTATAAATCTTGGTTAGAATCAGTGCTATATCACTTTTTGTGATCCCAATTTATTTCTGTTTTTTGTTTTTTGTTTAACTATTGTGCGTGTTGTATTGGGACATGCTTCAAATGCCAAACTATTCTGTTTGATTGTGTCTTGAACCCTGAATCCCTACCAAATGTGTCAGAGGAATGAATGGTTTTTAAGTCTGGCCACCACTAATTTTCCACCAGCTTCTTGCCTGAAAATGAAAAGAGATGTTTCAGTTGCTTGAATGAAAATGTTCCAGTTATAACGCAAAGAATAGCCATGCTCATTCCAGATGTCTGCTATAACTATGGTAACCTTGCAATGCTGTATTACTTTGCTAAAGGTTAAGACAGAAAACAACTCACTCAGAGAACAAAAAGAAGTCAGTAATTGTGTCCTAGTAACATGTTGGTGACTAATGGCATTCATTTTCCATTGACTGTTTCCTTGGGCTGCCTTCACTGGCTCTCCACATTTGAAGTTTTAATGATGCTTACTATTAAAACCATGGGGAGTGTGTAGAGGTGGGTTTGCTCTTATCACTCATTTCTGTGTTAATCATGTAGGTTTTCCTCCACTTCTCTGACCTTGTATATTTTTAAACTAAACCAAAACTGATTTTAACAAAACATGCTTTGGAGTTAAACTAGTGGAGCAAGGTGAACAATCCCCCGAATTGATGTGGCAAGATGTTGTTGTTGTTATTGTTGTTGTTCTTTCTGCCACTTCCAAAGACTCGGAGATCAGGTCCTCCCTTAAAGAGGGCACGTATTGCAGTGAGACCTGGAGACTGACCACCTGTGTTGTGGGTGGGTAAGATTGGTCAGCCACAACACCTGATTGGTAGGTCCCTCGATGTTGGGTTCAATCTGGCCAATGGGGCGCAGTCCAAATGGATCGAGGGCATACCCATGCACGTGACCCAGAGCTTCCTCTTTCGGTGTGTGGATTCGGAACACCAGCCCACCTCTCCCTACTTTTAGGGACCTTGCTAATAGCAAGTTGCTATGTCATCGTGTGTCATCTGTTGTTGGAACAGGGGCACGGCAGGAATTTCCCCCACTTGGCTGATTGTCTGGTTGCCATTTGGGTTTCTCCTGCCACATAGCAAATCGTCACAACCTGTAAGGTTGCGGATAGGCACTGGTTCAGGTGATAGGGATAGGAGAACGCTCTCACCATCCCTATGTGAAATGTATTCCGTTAAAGGAATCCAGGCACTCAAATGGTTTGGTCGACCCCTGCGAGGGGGTTGTGCCCGTGCCTGAGTCCATGGGGACATCTGGGTGGCAGACATAGCCTGTTTCTGGCATTCCGCCTTTCCAGGTGTTCACCCTTGGCTGACCTATGCTGCTGCCCTGGGTCAGTGCTACCTGCAAGGGTGCAGGGACCTTAGCGGGGAGGTCTCTGGGTCTGAACACACAACATTTGGCTCTGTAATTGGAATCCATCTTAACAGTAATTTTTGTTGCAAATGTATTGTTCTAATGAATAGCTCTGTAGCATGTTTTGCCAGCCTTGATGAAATCTCATTCCGCAGATGTGTTCAGAGAATCTTTTATATCTGGTTTCATTGACAAAAGAGCATATGGATTTTGCTATCGCAAATCTAATTCCAGCTCTTCACATTGTCCTATGCTCTAAATGAGGAGTTTACAGTGGGAAGCTAATAAAGCTGATTTGTTTTGGTTAAATTCTAATAAGAACTCTGGTATTTCTGTTGTGTTGCATTTCCGTTATGCTTATTTTTAGGTTCTAAAATCTAAGCAATTCCAGGCTGGAACTGTCTCAATTGTGGAGTAATCCAATGTTTTCACTACAACTCAAATAGTTGCTTTGAGTGTATATAAGACACATGTATAACCAATAGGACATTTGCACTTAAAAGCAGCAACATTTTTAATCAACGACTTATAACACTGATGGCTATGATCCAGCTACACCGTCAGAGGCTCTATGCTTCTGAGTGGCAGTTGCTAGAAACCACAGGAGGGGAGAGTACTGCTGTTCTTAGGGCTTGCTACTGGGCTTCCCATAGGCATCTAGCTACCTTTGTGAAAACAGGATTTGGGGCTAGATGGGCTGCTAGGCTGATCCAGCAGGCTCTTCTAACGTTCTTATCATCAGGAACCTGCTCCTAAATTAGTACAACTTGTTGCTTTCTGCTCTTAATGTTTATTTTCTATATTTTCTAGTAGTAATGCATTTTTTCTACAGCAGTGTGGAACTGGGCCATATTTCCTGATAACCTGAAACTGTTTTGCCTAAAAATGTGTCTTCTCCCTACCAACCCAGGTACACACTCAATGATCCATTGTACAGAACATTGATATGACCGCTGCTTTGGCTCAACTTTGCTTCTTGAACAGAAGTGGCGGTAAGAAGGACAGCTTCTCCATACACAGCATCTGGCCGTCATTGCAGAGTTTATGAATCTCCCTTCTTACACTCTATTGGAATGACCTCAAGTGAAACATCTGCTTGAGTAACAAAAACCCAGGGGTTTGACATTGATAACGGTTTGTTTTGGGCTGCTCTTAGCAACACCTCAGATGGATAGAAGGTAGCTTGAAAGTTACCAATGGGAGCATTCGATGGCAAATTATGGACTGATCCTACCAAGTCGCCAGGGTTGGCCCACAACATTTTGGCACATGAGGCTAACTGCAAAATGCCCACCTTCCTACCCCCCACCAGGGATGAAGCTGTGAGTGAAGATCTACATCAACAACAAGGGTGGGAAGAGACCATCAGCCCCTTCTATTCTTCAAAAGACCGCTGTAGATACAGCATGGGGGGAGGGCTGCCAAGAAGGAGGTATACCTGCCTCTAAGGAGCACATGGATTGGCAGCAGCTGTGGGCAATGCATTCCTTGGAGGGCCAGACCTGCTGCCCCTGTGGATCCTGCTCTCTATGGAGGTGGGCCGCCCCCGCAAATGCCAATAACATATAAAAATGGGGGAGGAATAGGTCTCAATTTTGTTGAACATTGATTCTGAACATGTCCAACAAATGACTGGGGCAACATGCAAAATATTGTTCCTTTTTCCCCCCTTTATGTGCAATGATATGGAAAGTAGCTGCAGGCAGAATAGTCAGCCATTTTTTTTAGCTCATTTCCAGCTGTTCTAGCTTTAGGAAGGGAATGCATTTGGTCTTTTAAGTAGTGCTGACAAGGCAATCGTTGGTGCCATCCAGGGCCTCACTCAGCAGAATGGCAAGAGGTCAACTAAGTGCAGCCATGTTTGAAGTGTGTGAAGTAATGCAATTTGCCATCAAAAGAGCCCCACCCTTCCTTCAGAACAGAGTGTGATGTTACAATATTTATTTGCATGTGTGGTTACATGACCTCATTTCAAGGCAGGACACTACAATAGATATAATCTTCTTTAGATTGATGAAACAAACACTCAACACCATCATTTGAGAGCAAATGTGTACTTAGCATGCAAGTGCTTTTTAGAATACTGTTTATATGTATTAATCTTCCATAGACAATTGAGTTTATATGTTGGAATGTTTGGGGGAATGAATTGCTCATTTCTATTGATTAGGGAGAATTGCGTGTGGAAGTCAGAAAATTATGTATTTATTTTGGGCATATTTATGCCCTGGTTTTCTATTTATTTAGATTTAAAATGACTAATCATCTGGCTAAAACCCTGCAATAAAACAAAACCATCAATAAAACCAAGCAACCAGAACCAATTCTGCTACCAATGTGGTGTCCAGGTTTGAACAGATGTGAGGATTAAGCTTCATGGAGGATAAGGCTACATTGCTTCTTGTTTCAGAGGCAGTAGGGTTCTGAAAATTGGTTGCCTAGGGAGCTTCCTAGATTTCCACTAAGACCAGGATCAGATTGCAAGAGAGTTTAACTGGACAATGCTAGAAGAGAAGTAAGACATTTTTGCTGCTCTCACCAACACTGAGTAGGTTCTAAGTTGAGTCTCAGTTGAATTCCATTAGATTTAGCTGCTGGCTCTTCACCACTCGCAGACTAGCCATCATTCGACCCATGGCTTCACTACTGATTAGGGATAGATGTAAGAAGGGATAGTTCCACCCTGTAGCCATCTCATCCTGCTCTGTTTCTATTCTATTGCAGTTCATCTTCTGCCAAACACTACATCATTCTTCTCACTTTCAGCTGTGGCAAAATTACATAATTTATGTAATCTCTGTAACTATTCACACATATTAAACTATGATTATATTATTTCACCCCATTCACTTCAGGGGAAAGGAATAAATGCAAATGGGTGTGTGTGTGTGTGTGTGTGTGTGTGTGTGTGTGTGTGTGAATGCAATCAATTATGTATCCTTTGTAGAATGCAAGCAACAGCGCCAATGAACACTGATCATATTTGCGGAATTGATTTCTGTTCTGGACATAGAACGAAAAATCAAATATTGACAATTCCCACTCCCATTTCTGTTTTCAGAAGAATTATCTGACATCCCTAGGATGAATCAATCAGTTCCTGGTCCATATCACATTTGCATGTTTTTTACTCATGAATTCATGGTGCCCTGTTTCTGAATTAATCTGTGATTTTTTTATGATGATATGAATTATCTCAAAATATTAATTTTAAAACCATTTTGATTTTTTTTTAAAAAAAGCTGGAAACTGTCAAAACATTCATGAAATTTAAAAAACTGCCTGATAACAAATCTGAACATTAATCCAGGAGATGCAGATCAAGTCAGTTCATACTAGAAATCACAAAGATCAGGTTAGTGAAGTATGCCCACTCCCAGCTTCTCATGTGTATTACTCAATTGCATACTTGCACTGTTTGCAGAATTCAGTAGTCTGGAATTCTTTTCCTTTCCTTTCCAAAAACAAGTCTCCAGCTCTTGTCACAGTGAACAAAAGGTTAAAATATGTAGCAATAGTTGGTAAACTCCAGGCATTAGAGCAGGCTTTTAGCAAAGTACCTTAATGGGTACAACTTTTAATGGTCAACAAATTCAGCGTTTCTGGTTACCTTGGCACAAAGTTTTAATGAGTTTTTGCATGTATTGGGGGTACACATCCCTGATCACCTACTTAACAATGTGCATCAGTCACATCAATTTCAAGCCTACCCTCCTCTCCCCACCCCCACTTCTGTATTGCATCCATTATCTGTATGTCCTCTATTCTGGCTGCAGCTACAGACAAGCCAAATCAAAGATAACATCCCAAAGGCCTTTATCAGTCATGTCCCACCTCCTATTAAATGAACAATTTTGTAGAGGAAAATCATTAGCATGACAGCAGTTATGTAGCACCTGCACAAAAAGACAGCAGCCATGTTGCTTTCCCTTGCATAGATATTTGCATTTTGAACTGTCACACCAAGCCAATCCTAACATTATTTGGCATAAATGCTGCAGTGATGAGGCATGGAGAGCAGAAGAGATTAATTACCATGCAGTTGGCATAGGATTACCTGCAGCACATCCAGGTAACAATGGGAACTAGCAGCTGAGTGACAGATCTCTTAGAATTCAAAGGTAAGACCAACACTCCATCTTAGTCGTGTCTCATTGTTCATTCTTATTGCAGTGCTTATGGATTGAGAAGCAGTATAATTCACTCATCTGAAGCAGCTGCATTGTTTAAGATGAGTGGAATGAATTAAAGATGGAGTGCCCGAGTTTTACTGTGGTTTCTCTTGTTCAGGAGAAGGTTTTGTTGCAACCTTATCATGTTCCATTGAAGTCTAATTTTGACTCTCATATCAGGGGTAAAGGTAAAGGTAAAGGTACCCCCGACCATTAGGTCCAGTCGCTCATCTCAGTGTATAGGCCGAGGGAGCCAGCGTTTGTCCACAGACAGCTTCCGGGTCATGTGGCCAGCACACGGTGAACCAGAGCAGCACACGGAAATGCCGTTTACCTTCCCACTGGAGTGGTACCTATTTATCTACTTGCACTTTGACATGCTTTTGAACGGCTAGGTGGGCAGGAGCTGGGACCGAACAACGGGAGCTTAACTCGTTGTGGGGCCTTGAACTGCTGACCTTCTGATCGGCAAGCCCTAGGCTCTGTGGTTTAGACCACAGCGCCACCCGCGTCCCCATCTCAGGGATATGTGCTACCATTTCTTGTTCTTCTTTGAAACAAAATATTGGCCTTTGTTATTTCTTTTTGTCCCTCAGTCAAAAACATGAAACGGGACTTCATGCTGCTGTTTTATTTCACATATTTTTGTTCTTAAATTATGAGCATGCATCTATTTTAGACAGATAGCCTCTCTAGCAAAGGACTCTACATATGTAGATGGGGTTCTCATACAGAGTTGCCACTGAAACTGGTTTCCTTCAATGTGCAGCATGGCTGGAGTGAAGCACAACATGGGAGTGGACTAGTCTCAATCCCATGCAAGATCCATCCATTGTCCAATTGGGGGGTGCTGAGCAGGACTTTGGGGGTTGCATCTTGCAATTAGTCTTTAGGTTCAACCTTTTCCCACCTACTCCACACTGAATTATTGGGTCTGCATGTATAGTGGCCTGCTTCAGTTATTGCATTTTATTTGGCTTTCATCACAATGAGGTAGGTGGTTTAGGAATGAAGATTGGGATAGACGGAAGAGAGTTCTTCCTTCCAAACAGTGCCCAGAAGGAGTGGGACAGATCAGTGCTTAGCTCACATTTAAATTAAGTTTGCAATGAAAGGCACAGATCTATTATCGTCCTGATACCTCCCTGGTGCTATGCATGATGGTTTCCTCCTGTTAGTTATGTATGCAGATTGTTTGTCAGCCCATTGCAGATCCTTGCTGATTTAAAGATGAATAAAGCCGTGACCTTTTATTCCCAACTGTGGGAAAACATCTGCCTATTTATTATATTGATTCCCCACTTTTTCATCAAGATTTGATGCTACAGTATTTAACAGTTAGAATACATGCAAAGGTATAATATGACATAGCAGTTTTGGATGGACAGTTACCTACTTATGTTTGGGTTACAGGTAGGTAGCCGTGTTGGTCTGGATCGAAGTAAAATAAAAAAATTCCTTCAGTAGCACCTTAAAGACCAACTAAGTTTTTATTTTGGTATGAGCTTTCGTGTGCATGCACGAAACGAAAGTTCATACCAAAATAAAAACTTAGTTGGTCTTTAAGGTGCTACTGAAGGAATTTTTTTATTCTACTTATGTTTGTTGAACGGTGATGGGTGTATAAGAAATACGACCCGGCGTATAAGACGACCCCCGACTTTTGAGAAGATTTTCCTGGGTTAAAAAGTAGTCTTATACTTAATGTTTGTTGAAAGGTGATGGATGATGGAGAATGATGGAATGCTGTTGACATTCCATCCAGAACAGTCATGTCTCCTGATACAAAGCAGGCAAAACCCCACTGTGTGCTAAACTGGCCTGGGGGTAATGGATCAGGTCCAATAACTTCAAGTGATACAGTGCTGGGTGTACAGCTCCAGGCTGCCTCAGTCTCTTACTACCACTGGAATGACCTGCACTGGGCCATGCTGCAGACTCCGAATAGCGGAACTTCACTCACCTGCTCATTTTTCAGGCAGAATTTGGAGCTCTGTACCAGAGGGTGGGACCCAGGTGGGAGGGACCCAGGTGGCGCTGTGGTTAAACCACTGAGCCTAGGGCTTGCTGATCAGAAGGTCGGCGGTTCGAATCCCTGTGACGGGGTGAGCTCCCGTTGCTCGGTCCCAGCTCCTGCCAACCTAGCAGTTCGAAAGCACGTCAAAATGCAAGTAGATAAATAGGAACTGCTACAGCGGGAAGGTAAACGGCGTTTCCATGTGCTGCTCTGGTTTGCCAGAAGCGGCTTTGTCATGCTGGCCACATGACCTGGAAGCTATACGCCGGCTCCCTTGGCCAATAATGCGAGATGAGCGCGCAACCCCAGAGTCGGTCACGACTGGACCTAATGGTCAGGGGTCCCGTTACCTTTACCTTTACCAGAGGGTGGAGGGGATGTTTTAGGTTGGGCAGAGGAAGACCACCATGGTGAATTGAAGGTTTGGATTACAGTCTTACACTTTAGCTTTATTTCATAATATTGATTTTAGTAATTTGTACTATTAAAATATTGTTGTATTTAGTTCATTAACTTCTCTCCCTTTTTGGAAGCCACTTTGAGATTATTTTACAAAGAAATGTGAAGTATTTCTTTTTAAAGCAGATAAAAATAATAAGGGTATCAACCATATTTATGGGAAGGAGTAGGAATCAGTTAAATGCTGAGGCCGAATGCTGATCCTTCCCCAGTCTACTAAAACCAGGTTCTAAAATCTAATATTCTTAATGTTTGGGTAGTCCCTTTCAAATTTAAACTGTCTCCCCCAACCATACCTGTTCAGTGAATTAAATAAATGTATTCTGCGCTCACATCCTTCGTAGTAAAGTAATTGTCCCTGGCAATACAATGCTGGTTTTCAGTTGTTATTATGCAGAAATGGTTCCATAAATCAGAGACTGGTGATGTATTGTATTATGTGCAAAGCCTCAAATTAACTCCAAGGCATATTTGTCATTAGAAGCTCTAATGCTATCATTAAAAAGTTGTTGGTTATTTTTACTAAGTTCTAAAGGAACTGAATTGAAGGCTAGCGATCATTAAAAGTAAGCCAACTGTTAGGCTTAACTCGAGGTGTCCCAAGAAGTGCATTGACATTTGATAATGAAATAAAGGTAAGTATTGGGGCTTTTCTTTTCCCTGGGCTTGCATTTGCAATGGGGGAGCTGAAGACAGAATTAATTAGCTAAGTCAGCCAACTATTCATGGCTTGTCCATAGGTATGTTGTAATTGTTTGCATATACCATCTTGCAGTCTATGCATGGTTTCTCATAAGCACCTCCAGAATCAATATTGATGGATGGTGAGCCCTGGGCCATGATTCAATATATTCATCTTCTTATGGCCATGGATTTGAAATTTTATTATAATGCACATTCACTGCTTCTAAACTTATGCTCATTCAAATGGAACAAGAGATTGTTCCAAGTCTTTATGTTTGAAGATCGCTTTCATATCTCCTCTCAGTCTCCTCTTTTCCAGGCTAAACATACACATCTCCTTCAACCGTTTCTCATAAGGCTTGCTTTCCAAACCCTTGATCAGGGGTCAGCAACCTAAGGCCCATGGGCCAGAAGCGGCCCACGGGGGTCATTTAACCAGCCCACGAGCTGCCACTGAACCGAGCCGCCTACTCGGCGAGTCCCCACATGCTGCACTAAACCAGTGCAGTGTGGCACGGGGACTCGCTTCCGCGGCACTAGAAATTGCGTCTGCACAGACGCCAGAAATCGCCGGCAAGCGCGCTCAGGTCCATGGAAGGGTCTCCACTGGAGTGAACTGGCCCGGGCGAAGTAAACCTTGCTGACCATCCCTTTGATCATCTTGGCTGCCCTCCACTGCACATGTTCCAGCTTGTCAACATCCTTCTTAAATTGTGATGCCCAGAATTGGACACAGTATTCCAGGTGTGGTCTGACCAAGGCAGAACTGAGTGGTACTATTACTTCCTTTGATCGGGACACTATACTTCTGTTTGGTGCCAGCCCTCACAACTGTTAAACAGGAGGCCCCAATCCTGCACAGGTGCTGCTTTGCCAATGGCTTTGCTGCAGGAAAACAGCTTGTGAAGCAGCACCTATACCCCACAGGACCATTGCCTCTGCTTAACAGCTTTTGAGTGGGAACATTGATCCTGTGGGATGCTGGTGAGGTAGGTTGTGTCTACATCCTGCCTGCCTCCCCCCCCCCCACACCTGCAGCCCCACTTCCTGCCTGCCACAGATCGCTCTGGGCCAATCCAATCCAACTCATAGTGATTTGTGGCTTTGTTGACCTGCCTGCCACATCTCTCCAGGTAAGGAAGAGAAGAGGCAGTATCAGAGTTCTAGGACACACTCCATACAGGCAGAAGCATGCAAGGAGAACTGGGATTGTCCCCAGTTAGAGGTGTGGCCTGAGGAGTGTACCAAGGGCCATACATACCATATAAATACATTTAATCCCTAGGTCTGAGGTTCCCTACCCCTGCTATAAAGACCCAGTGCAGATGTGTAAAATGATGAATTACTATCAGCCATAGTCGTGATAGGCCATCTCCACAGCCAATATGAAAGTGCAAGTTCCAGGGAAACAACAATGGGGCAGGGCATTCTTGCCTTTGAGCTCTGCTTGTGAACTTCCTGGAGGTATCTGGTTGGCCACTGAAAGACTAGATGGACATTTGATCTCATCTAACAGGTCTCTTCTTTTAGTCTTCTGTACTACACAATGTGGGCACGCGGGTGGCACTGTGGGTTAAACCACAGAGCCTAGGGCTTGCCGATCAGAAGGTCAGCGGTTCGAATCCCCACAACGGGGTGAGCTCCCATTGCTCGGTCCCTGCTACTGCCAACCTAGAAGTTCGAAAGCACATCAAAGTGCAAGTAGATAAATAGGTACCGCTACAGCAGGAAGGAAAACGGCGTTTCCATGTGCTGCTCTGGTTCACCAGAAGCAGCTTTGTCATGCTGGCCACATGACCTGGAAGCTGTATGCCGGCTCCCTCGGCAAATAATGCGAGATGAGCGCCACAACCCCAGAGTCGGCCATGACTGGACCTAATGTTCAGGGGTCCTTTTACCTTTACTACAAAATGTAGCTGAGTCCTGATGCTCCCAGCTGACATCTTCACTCCAGATGCCCAAAATATAACTGAGTAGTAGTATACCTGTGCAGTTCTGAATCACTGCACATATGATTCAGATTCAGTTACTGTGGGGAAGTCCACTCTTTCCACATTCCTTTCTTGCTATGCGATATAATTCCCACAAAAGGCTTTCTCTCTCTTTGTCGCTCTCTCTCTTTCCCAGTTGTTCCCAATTGCATTTATTGATCTTGGAAAATTTAGAGATCCATTTAAATAAGGAAGAGATCCATTTGCTGTAGGGAAGAGTGGCTGCTGGAGCTGTAGATTACAACAGGTTTTGAAGCAGGCTGGCGCTTTACAAGCCCCACGTGGCTCTTTTTTCATTAACTATATTCATTTACAGTCAAGCTTTTTATGAGTTTCTTCTCAGTGATAATCCTGGAAATGATGGAGTAAAACCGAGTCCTGTGTTTAATCTAGAGAGCAGCTCATTTCAACTCACACTTAAAAGATTTAAGGTGAGGGAAGATGGCTAGCAAAAAGATTTAGCTTCCCCCCCCCTGTCAAAACCACACACAACAACAATGGAAACGGCAGTCTCTGAATATTGAATGGATATGTCAATAAAGGCAGAGGAGAGAGCCTGCCTTAACTAGTGTTTAGCTGTAACAAAGGTGGTCTGTGGGGGATGCTAAACTTTATGTCAACCCATTACATTAGTCTGGCTTTATGCTTTCTATGTGTATTTTCTTCTAATTAGCTAATTCTCAGTGTCTTCTGTTTCCATCACACTGACGCCTTTCTTGTTCATGCTGGCACCTGAGACTGATATGAAAGTATCAAAAGTGTTGATTTTTCATGGATTGGGATTGCACAATGTTGATTCTTACATTAGGTTTTCCAGGCCCAGTATAATTTATTGATGGTTCCATCGCTTGTAACCCCAGTGAAGTTGCCTGCTTTCCTAATTGCATGTCAGTTTCATCTGCCTAGAACTGATAGGTTGGTAGGGAATTTATTCATTCATATATTCCTGTGTATAACATCATCTATTTTGTTCTGATTTTATATCTTTAAGAACATAAGAACAGCCTGCTGGATCAGACCAAAGGTCCATGTTGTACAGGATCCTGTTCTTACAGTGGAAAATCAGATGCCTTTGGGAAACCAGGGAGAATAAAATTACCACAAGAGCACTCACCCCTCCCATGGTTCCCAGCAATTGGTATTCAGAAGCAATACTGACTCAAACTGTGGAAGTGGAACATAGCTTTCTGAGCCAAAGTCAATGTGCTGGTGTTCACCTTTAAGGTCCTGCACCTTCTAGGGACAGAATATTTTTTGCTTATCTATTTCCATGTGACTCTGCCAAGTCATGTACTCTCTGAGATGTATGTTTGCACGAGGAGTTATTTGGCCATAGGATACAGAGACTCCTTCACAGCAGCATCCAGAGTGTGGAACTCTCTCCAAAAGGAGATTTGCTTCCTTTCTAGCACATGAGGCAGAAAATCCCACAAGCACATCTTCTTGAGATTAAAAATACTTCTTAATTTACTAGGGTTTTTCATGGTACTCTTTCATGAAGCAAATGCCCTGCTTTACCTAATGGTAGGGCCTGTCTTGTTTAAGTTATATTGCCGTTAATTCTGTGAGTAGTATAGGAATAGCTCCAAGATTGAGAGGTCCCTAGTTTTGTAATCCTTGGTGACTTCACCGAGTAGTAGTAGACAGCAGCAGTGGCTAACAATGCATCCTCCAACAGGTAATTTTGACCTATTGCAACCTTCTAACAGGCAAGTATGACCTGATTTAGCACTCTTATGGGACACTGTGGAAAATTTAAATGGAAAGAAACTCATAGGCCTATCTACCTGAAGGAGCGTCTCCACCCCCATCATTCTGCCCGGACACTGAGGTCCAGTACCGAGGGCCTTCTGGCGGTTCCCTCGTTGCAAGAAGCCAAGTTGCAGGGAACCAGGCAGAGGGCCTTCACGGTAGTGGCGCCCGCCCTGTGGAACACCCTCCCATCAGATGTCAAAGAGAAAAACAGCTACCAGATTTTTAGGAGACATCTGAAGGCAGCCCTGTTTAGGGAGGTTTTTATGTTTAATACTGTAGATTATTTTATTTCATTATTCTGTTGGAAGCCGCCCAGAGTGGCTGGGGAAACCCAGCCAGATGGGCGGGGTATAAATAAATTATTATTATTATTATTATTATTATTATTATTATTATTATTATTATTATTATAGCACAGGAGTGCAGGACCAGCATTAGTGCTGACAGGGTGCTGGGGAGCTGTCAGCTCTGCAAAGTTGCTGATGTCAGCTCTGATATAATGATGTTTTAAAATATACATCTGTATACTTGGCTTATAGGAGGAGCCTATTATGAGCACTCTTATTATTGCTCTTTGCTACAATAAGTGTATGTTTGTGTAAGCATGGAGAGGACTCTGTGGCATGTTGAGGAGCCACCCTTGATTAAAATCTAGAATGTAATAATGGGCCTGCCTGATGTTGATTCCAACATTGGGAGAGACTTGTGATGGTTCTGAGTGCCCTGTAAAACTGCAGATGCTCAGAATTACAGTCGTGTGCACACAAGTGCCGGGAATTATTCACCCAGAGCACACAGCCATGTTCCATGAGGTTTTGCTGACTTAATGCTAAGGAACAAATTGTGCTGCTTGAGGTTGCAGACATGGCATCTGGCCATGAAAACTAGTAATGTTGTATTTGCTGGCTGTGATATATGACATAGTAGATAACTGTATTTTTTAGCCTTGGGGTCTGATTTTACTTTTGGCTGCTGATTTCATTCATTTCGGTTTTATTTTATGAACCTGTTTTTAACATTGATTTGGATTGACAAATGCATATTTTATATTTCCTGCAAACCACTTAGAGGTTTTACCCACAGTTAAGTATTGCAAAAAAATTTTAAATAAATAGCAATGGGCAAAGGAGTCTGCTAATGTAGGGTTGCCACACCGACTGAAGAAACTCTGCAACGCAGCAGTAGAGAAAAAGAAAGTACATTTTATTGTTTGCTGACAGCAAACAATGGCTCAGAGGACACTTCCTAAAGCCGAACCCAGAACAATGGGTGTCTCAAACAATTATACCTTTGGGTAGCCATACATTACAGAATAACCAATCAGTTTGGCTCATTTAGAACAAAGAACTACCAATCGGTGAAGGCAAGGCCCATTCCGTTTACTATTTATGAATTTCATCTCCTCCTTCTTAGAAGAGCTCATCCCCCACCATATTTGGGAACATCCGGGGTTACTGTGACCCACTAAGTTACCTCTGTCCTGGATCCTGCATCTCCTGAAGGGCAGGCATCCAAGGCAATTTCAGCTTGGCCTATTCCTATGACTAAACGTCCCAGACATTCTATGACGAGATGGCTTTATGTAAACATAGGCAATGCTGACTTTCATAGGGACAGTATCTTAGTAGGGCAAAGGGAGACATAATATAGGATTTTTCAGAAAGGCAAAGTGGCTTTTATTCCTGAAGTTATATACCTGGGAAGCATATGCCCATTTCATGTACCCGTGGCCTATGCCCACTCACTTCACTATATAGAGTAAAACTGTTGGCCAACATCTGTAAGCCTCAATACATCATCTTGAAAGGGTAGCAGGTCACATCCCTGCTACCTCTCTGTCACCCCCAGCTCTAAATTCATGTCCACCAAGAAGAAGTTAGAAAACTCCAACCATCTCCCGAGCTACTCAAGCCCAATATTTTGGTTGGGAAAAGGAATGAATAGAGGAAAAGAGTATCAATTTTATTCTTCATTGTACTGGTTATGAGGATGACCTCTCAACCCCATTTTTGCCTATCTGCTGAAATACCACATCACTCACAGTGAGGAGATGTCCTGAGGTGCTGCCATCAGGGACAACCATTAGATATTCTGCTCAGCACCCACTGTTTCTGGCTGTGGTATCTGATTATATTTTCAACAATTGTCCCCAACATAAAAGCAGTTTGTGACAGCAGTACACGTCCCAAACCTTGAAGGCATTTTAGCCATTGTTCGCTTTTCATGGACAAAAATTGCTTGGCCACCATTTTCGGTGGCTTGGTAACATTCCATTTGGAATACTGTAATGTCTTGTACATGAGTTTGACCAAACTGCGGGAGGCAGTGGAAGACAGGAGTGCCTGCTCTGGTTCATGGGGTCACAAAGAGTCGGACATGACTAAACAACTAAACAACAACAACAACAACAACAACAACAACAACAACAACAACAAATGTATTGTATATGGGGCAGCCCTTGAAAGTGTTTCAGAAAGTGTTGTGAGTCTAAAATATGGCTTTGAAGTAGTCTTGTTGCCATATATTGTACTCACATCAGTTTCTGAAACTGGTGTACATAACGCATATTGCCAAGCTTTTTAATTGCATTAAAAACACAAAAGTTGGGAGAGAGAAAGAAACCCATCAGCTCACATCAATAATAGTGTTATGAGGTTTTGTTGTTGTTGGGTTTTTTTGGGGGGGGGGAGAAAGTAGACTGTAAGATCCTTCTAACCCAGGCATCCCCAAATTTGGCCCTCCAGCTGTTTTGGGACTGCAACTCCCATCATCCCTAATTAACAGGACCAGTGGTCAGGACAAGACCTTTTTGGGGTGTTAATGCTGTGAACCCCTCCATTGTGGTATATATGTAAATAAATGATAACCATAAAAACATCACAGTCACCACTGTGCCTCATTCCTGAAGGAAACACTACAAACTCGGATAAACACATGGAACCCCTGGGATCTCTCAACGCCCAGAGATTGGGGTGCTATGCAACAATAACCCAAGCAGTCCAACTATTTCTGCAATAAGTCCATGAGAGAAACTCCCTATGAGTATACTTGTGGCTGGTGCAGTCCCCACGGAACTCTGACAATGAGACATTCAGATTTTTACCTCTATTTCGTGAATCTTTTTCTGGTTGACCCGAAAAAGCAATTCAATGCTCCACCAAACAGATCAGCTCCAGCCTTAGAATGGTATTTTGAGTTGTGAATGTTATTATTATTTTGGTGTTGTTTATATTATTTAAGATTTCATTCAACAGAAGATGTTGAAATGCTGTACATTATTGTTAATCAGTTTTTGTAAACTATATTCAGAGTTGTTTAGTTTGTGATTTATCTCTCTGTATTCCTTGGGCGTGGTATTGAACAATATAATAAGCATCAAGACATCCATTTTAATTACTCATACAGATCAATATATGCTATCAAAATGTCAGAACAGGTATCCAAATGAAGTTGGTGTTTATAGAAAGGACAATCAAAGGTAGCATAGGTGTTCTTCAGACTGTGGTATAGTAGACTATTTATTCTTGAAGTATAAGTTTCTCAGCGACCATAAGGTTTATAAAATCCATTTTTGTTGTCCTGCTGTTAATCCCTATACTACAGGGATATGATTTAAAAGTACACAAACAACCAAAGATATCAAGGACTTCACCAATACAAGATTTATCTGGACAAGAGGTTCAGACCAAAAAAAGAAATATCACAGGACAAGCCCATATCATATGAACATATAGCCAGGCTTAAAAAAACAATTACATTGACTCCAAATCCATTGCCAGACTCAACTGAAAGCTGGTTTTAGCCTTTAAGTAAAGCCTTAGATATCTTATGCTCCCCTTCTTCTGTACAAACCTGGCTAGCTGCCAAGATCTTGCTTTGAGCCCTCCTTTTCGTGTCCTCCTTCAATAGGACATTCTTCACTGTGACACCCCAGATGGAATTATTTACTCTAGCTGTCCCACTTGGTGCAAAGCTCAAAGATTATATTTAGTGAATTCAGAGTTATATTTATAGAATTCAATTCCTTTTAATTTGCCATGCTAGCTATGTCAGGTGGGAGCTGGATTCCAACAACATCTAGAGCACCACATATTTCATCTCTCTCTCTCTCTCACTCACACACGCACACACACACACACTCTCCTTTTTTGCGTGTTCAGACCCAGAGACCTCCCCCCTAAATAAATTCAAACGACTCAAATTTTAGTTTGATTTTTGGCAGAATTTGGCAGAACTTTATTGATTACAGAAAGTGAGTGGTTGCATAGGCTTTGGTTCGACTAGCTCCCTGCACCCTTGCAGGTAGTGCTGACCCAGGGCACCAGCATAGGTCAGCCTAGGGTGAACACCTGGATAGGCGGAAAGCTGGGAACAGGCTATGTCCACCACCCAAATGTCCCTATGGACTCAGGCATGGGCACAACCCCCTCACAGGGTTTGACCAAACCATTTGAGTCCCTGGATTCTTTTAATGGAATTCCCTTCACATAGGGATGGTGAGAGCATTCTCCCATCCCTATTCCCTGAACCAGTGCCTATCCGCAACCTTACAAGTTGTGATGATTTGCTATGCAGCAGGCGAAACAAATGGCAACAGCCAATCAGCCAAGTGGGGAAAATTCCTGCCATGCCCCCTGTTCCAATGACAGACGACACATGGCAGCATAGCAAGGTCAAGTGCAACAAAGCCCTAAAAGCAGGGAGAGGTGGGCAGGTGTTCTGAATGCACGCACCGAAAGAGGAAGCTCTGGGTCACATGCATGGGTATATATAGGTCCCTCAATCCATTTGGACTGCGCCCCTTTGGCCAGATGGAACCCAACATCTAGGGACTTACCAATTGGGTGTTGTGGCTGACCAATCTTGCCCACCCACAACACAGGAGGTCGGTCTCCATGTCTCACCGCAACATGTGCCCTCTTTGAGGGAGGACACGATTTTCTGACAAAACTAGAATTAGTTGGGCTCACCTGTTGTTGGTCCCCCTGCCTTCCACCCTGCCAGTCCCAGTGGACACTAGCCAGCCACTACCACTAATTACAATAATAATTGAAAAATGAATCCCCAAATAGCCCACATTCTAATCAACATACAGGAAAATGTATTGATAATCAGTGAAAAATCAACACTGCATCATTCAGTCAAATTTTCTTCCTTTGACTCTGGATTGTGGTTTAATTATGTCTTCTTATTCCTGCTTGGTTTGAGAAAGAAAAGCCATTAATTCTGTTATTTGTATTGGGCCAAAAGGGAAAAATCTCTGACTCACTAGTAGACGCTAATCAATATGCCCATTGAATAGTGATAATTATTTAAATTGGCAGCTAGCTCCCAACTGTAAACATCTTCAAAATGAGATTTCAAGGTAAGGAAGAGGTTCTGTAAAGAAGTAAATAGGGAGAGGGAAGGAGGGAGAATCTCAAAATGGTATCAGCTCCAAGTTTTGCAGGCCCCTCAATCAGTGAGTCTATCTCCTCACTGCCATTTGGACCAGCTCTCACCAGCGCTCCTCTTCCTCATAATTTCTGCCCCTTACCTGTCACACAGGGAGCCAATTAGCAAGAAGGAAATAGCATCTAGGAACACAGAAGGGTAGGGACAGAGGTGAAAGCTCTGGTTCTGCTGGATCTCTCAACGGCTTTTGATACTGTTGACCACTGTATCCTCCTAGACCCTCTAGGAGGGCTGGGATTTGGGGGGGGGGTGTTATGTAGTACTCCTTCTGGCCACCGTGGCTGCAGTTCTTACCCCGCCCACTGTGGATGCAGTTCTCACTCAGGTCCACAACATGCAAATGAAGGATTGAAAGTGCTGTTCACTGATTGGGTAGCTTAGGGGAAGTTTGTTACTGTTGCAAGTTACTGAGCACTATATAAGCCAGTCGGCTAAGCTACTGTTCAGTCCAGGACTCAGAGCTGAAATAAAGAGCTGGTTGTTTTAAGAGCTGTGTCTTAATCCATCTTTCCCATGATTCAACAGGGGCACTGTTATGCAGTGGTTTTGCTTCTTACTCCTGAGTCGTGTCCAAAAAGTAGTGGGGAGTGAGTGTTTGGATCCCTGGGCTCTCACTTGTGGGGTGCCTCAGGACTCTGTCCTCTCCCCCGTGCTTTTCAACATCTATATGAAACTGCTGGGACAGATCATCAGAGGGTTTGGACTGGGTCTTCACCAGTATGCAGATGATATCCAGCTCTACCTCTCTGTTAAATTGGAACCAGTGAAGGCAGTGAGTGTCCTGTGTGAGTGTCTGGAGGCAGTTGGAGGATGGATGGCAGCTAATGGATTGAGGTTGAATCCCAACAAGTATATATACTGTTTCTAGGGGACAGAAGGTGAGCAGATGTGGGAGACTCCCTGGTCCTGAATGAAGTAACTGTGCCCCTGAAAGACCAGGTGCATATCCCAGGAGTCATTTTTAACTCACAGCTGTCCACATTAATTATGTGTCCAGGGCAGCTGTCTATCAGCTCCATCTGGTACAACAGCTGAGACCCTGCCTGCCTGTGCACTGTTACCAGAGTGGTACATGCCCCAGTTAACTCCTGCTTGGACTACTGCAATACACTCTGTGTGGGGCTACCTTTGGAGATGACTCAGAAACTACTGTCCTGCCAGGCTTAGCCGTATAGCTCCCACAAGCTATTCTTGTGTTCCTGTACCAATAATTTAGGAACATTCACCACTTTGACTAACTAAGCCATGTTTTTTCTGTCTATGCAACTTTTCTAACTGATGTATGGAAAAGCACATGAACCTGGCCTTTGAAGAGTTTGTAAGTAAACCAATTTTTAACTAACCAAACTGTGTGGTCTTTTCCTGTGTTTGGGAAAGAGAGAAGTTTTAGAACTTACAATAGCATATTTTAAAGATTTAATAGCTTATATTTCCATGCTTTACTTTGCTACATATTTTGTTATTTCTAATCTCTGCTGGGATTATCTCACCAAAGAATACTTGCCCCAAACCTGGATCTTGACATCCAGGGAATTCTCCTTTCTTTATATATATACTTTCCCACCAAAACTAATAGGTGTGTGTGTTTGCATGTAAGTTCCTATGCCTCCCCATTTTTAGCCCACATGAATTCAGGCTGACACCTGAATAGAGAAATACATTAAACCCCACAGACCAAAGCCCCTTTTTCTTAATAAGAAATCGTGCCTCATGGCAAATATGGTAGCTTATAAGAAGCTTCTCTTTTGAGGAAATCTTAATTTTCAGTTTTGGGTGAAGAGAAACTCCAAAGTAAGAGATGTTATTTCCTTTTCTCCTTTTTCATCAAGTAGGGGGTGTGGGTAGGCTGAGAGCAGTCCCTAGGCTCAGCATCACATCCATTAATTCTGGGAGCAATGCTGTACCACATGGTTAATGATCCACTGTGTGGATTCATTTCCTTCAGTTTTTGGCAGCTTAGGTTTGGATATTAGAATGATGGATTTCTCCTCAGCCTAAGAACTTTACCTTTGAAAGTCAAAAAGTGTGTGTGTGTGTGTGTGTGTGTGTGTGCGTGCACACACATGCATGTTCTTGTTTTCTTGAGTGGGTGGTATTTAACACTTTCCTAGGACAAGTAATCTCATTTCCTTTTTGTAAAAGTTGCCAGACATCTCTTACATTGTATTATTATATCCCACCTTTCCTCCTGAAGGAGCCCAGGGCAGCACATGTCTGTGTTTTTTTCTGTTTTTTTTTCTGTCTGTTAATTTTGCTTTCTCTCCATTTCTAATTTTTCAGTCTTAAATTCATTTTCAAATGAGCTTGCAATTTATTTGTTTGTTTGTTTATAAGTCATGAAAATTAACCAGCATTTTAGTGCAGGTTTCTCCTTTTGCCTGATATACAGTCTTGAAGACCCTTTCCCCCCTAATAAAAAACATTCTAATATGTTATTTTTGCATATATATGCATTTTATACACACTTTTCACCAAGGTACCCATTATTTGATAGGAGAACTGCATCAACAAAATATGGGTAAGTGCCAATTTGGTTTTGGTAACAGAGCTAAATTCACAGTCATGTTATAGAGTACAGTACCTTGGTTAGGTAATTAGGTAGGTTTGCAGTCAAATTTGATCTTCTCTTCTCGTATGCATGGGTTGTTAATGGGCCTATAATAATAATAATAATAATAATTTATTATTTATACCCCGCCCATCTGGCCGGGTTCCCCCAGCCACTCTGGGCGGCTTCCAAAAAAAACAGAAATTCTAAAATACAGAAATCCATCAAACATTAAAAGCTTCCCTAAACAGGGCTGCCTTGAGATGCCTTCTAAAGGTCTGGTAATTGTTCTCTTTGACCTCTAGTGGGAGGGCATTCCACAGGGTGGGTGCCACTACCGAGAAGGCCCTCTGCCTGGTTCCCTGTAACTTGGCTTCTCGTAATGAGGGAACCGCCAGAAGGCCCTCGGAGCTGGACCTCAGTGTCCGGGCAGAACGATGGGGGTGGAGACGCTCCTTCAGGTATACCGGACCGAGGCCGTTTAGGGCTTTAAAGGTCAACACCAACACTTTGAATTGTGCTCGGAAACGTACTGGGAGCCAATGTAGGTCTTTTAGGACCGGTGTTATGTGATCTCGGCGGCCGCTCCCAGTCACCAGTCTAGCTGCCGCATTCTGGATTAGTTGTAGTTTCCGGGTCACCTTCAAAGGTAGCCCCACGTAGAGCGCATTGCAGTAGTCCAAGCGAGAGATAACTAGAGCATGCACCACTCTGGAGAGACAGTCAGTGGGCAGGTAGGGACTCAGCCTGCGTACCAGATGGAGCTGATAAACAGCTGCCCTGGACACGGAGTTGACCTGTGCCTCCATGGACAGCTGTGAGTCTAAAATGACTCCCAGGCTGCGCACCTGGTCTTTCAGGGGCACAGTTACCCCATTCAGGACCAGGGAGTCCTCCACACCCGCCCGCCTCCTGTCCCCCACAAACAGTACTTCTGTCTTGTCAGGATTCAATCTCAATCTGTTAGCCGCCATCCATCCTCCAACCGCCTCCAAGCACTCACACAGGACCTTCACCGCCTTCACTGGTTCTGATTTAAAAGAGAGGTAGAGCTGGGTATCATCAGCATACTGATGGACACCCAGCCCAAACCCCCTGATGATCTCTCCCAGTGGCTGCATATAGATGTTAAAAAGCATGGGGGAGAGGACAGAACCCTGAGGCACCCCACAAGTGAGCGCCCAGGGGTCTGAACACTCATCCCCCACCACCACTTTCTGAACACGGCCCAGGAGGAAGGAGCGGAACCACTGCATGACAGTGCCCCCAGCTCCCAAGCCCTCTAGACGGTCCAGAAGGATGTTATGGTCGATGGTGTCAAAAGCCGCTGAGAGATCCAGCAGAACAAGGAAACAGCTCTTACCTTTGTCCCTAGCCCGCCGGAGATCATCGACCAGTGCGGCCAAGGCAGTTTCAGTCCCATGATGAGGCCTGAATCCTGACTGGAAGGGATCCAAATGGTCCGCTTCTTCCAGGCGTGCCTGGAGTTGTTCCGCAACCACTCGCTCAATCACCTTGCCCAAGAATGGAAGATTTGAGACTGGGCGATAGTTGGCCATATTGGCCGGATCTAAAGATGGTTTTTTAAGAAGCGGTTTAATAACCGCCTCTTTCAGCGGGTCTGGGAAGGCTCCCTCATGGAGAGAAGCATTTACCAACCCGCGAAGCCCATCGCCCAGCCCTTCCTGGCTAGCTTTTATAAGCCAGGATGGGCAAGGATCAAGGAGACAGGTGGTTGGTTTCATTCGTCTAAGCAGCCTGTCCACATCCTCGGAGGTAACAGATTGAAATTGATCCCACAAAACTTGACTAGACAGGACTCTAGCACTCCCCCGCCCCGGCCCTGCTCCCACGGTGGAGTCTACCTCTTCCCGAATCTGAGCGACTTTATCTGCAAAAAACTTTGCAAAATCATTGCAGGAGATCATGTGGCCCGTACTGGGCCCGGATGGAGCAGGTGGTTCCGCTAAATTGCGAACCACCTGGAAGAGTCTCCTGCTGCTGTTTTCTGCAGATGCGATGGAGACGGTGAAGAAGGTCCTCTTCGCCGTCGCCATTGCCACTTGGTAGGCTCGAAGTTGAGCTCTAGCCCGTGTCCGGTCTGATTCAAAATGAGCTTTCCGCCATCGGCGCTCTAGCCGTCTCAACGACTGTTTCATTGCCCTCAGCGCCGGGGAAAACCACGGGGCTGTCCGGGCTCCATGCAATCTGAGAGGGCGCTTCGGAGCCAGACAGTCAATAGCGCTGGTTAACTCCGCATTCCAGCGGGCCACCAGGGAATCAGCTGAAAGGCCATCGACATGGGATAAAACATCCCCTACCACTCTTTGGAAGCCAATTGGATCCATTAAGTAGCGGGGGCGGACCATCCGAATCGGTCCCACCTCCCTGCAGAGGGAAAGGGTTGCGGAGAAGTCCAGTTGCACCAGAAAGTGATCTGACCATGGCACTTCTTTTGTTTCGCTTTTACTTAATGTCAGATCACCAACATCCATAGAGGTAAACACCAAGTCCAAGGCATGTCCGCGGCTATGAGTTGGGCCAGACTTATTCAGGGACAGCCCCATGGTGGCCATGCTTTCCACGAAGTCCCGAGCGGCTCCTTGTAAGGTCGTGTCGGCATGGATGTTAAAATCCCCTAAGACAACCAAGCTAGGTGTCTCCAGGAGCACATCCGACACGACCTGAAGCAGCTCGGGCAGGGAATCCTTGGTGCAGCGGGGAGGTCGGTACACCAAAAGGAATCCTGTACTGCCTCTATTGCCCAACTTCCAGAACATGCACTCAGAGAACTGGGTCTTCCCAATAGGACGCCTGGTGCAAACTAATGACTTCCTAAAAATCACTGCAACCCCCCCTCCCCGCCCAGATGGCCTGGGTTGCTGTGCATAAGAGAAACCTGGTGGGCAAGCAGCGCCAAGAACAGGCCCATCGGCTTCCTCCAACCAGGTCTCTGTCACACATGCCAGGTCAAATCCTCCATCCACAATCAGGTCGTGAATGGCGGTGGTCTTATTCATCATCGACCTGGCATTGCACAGCAGCACCTTCAGGTCATGTGGGTATCCCTTGCTGATTCCAATATCCGTCCGGTCAGGACCAGACCTGGAGGCAGGGATAGTCCTCAGACAACGACTAAGTCTGCCTCCTCGGTAATGACATGGTCTGGTCTTAGCGTAACTCCTCCTCCTACCCGTGACTAAGTTGTGGGAGGATACATATGGGTCTGTGAGAAGCAGCATATGGTAGGGTTGAAGACCCTGAGTGGGAGAGCCTTGACTTGCCCCCCTTCTGGATAAAATTAGCTGAAATTGGGCATTGCTCTCTTGTGATCTGTTATGTTATGAAAACCCTAAGAAAAGAGAAATTCCCCTCTAAATGCCTGTGGAGAAAGCTTGCAACAATTGAGCTGACTCTGAATTAAGCAGAGTTCATTTCACCCATCACTATATACCGCTAGCACCATCATCTACCAGGGGTTTTCCTCCCTCCCACCCACCCACCCAAAAAACCAAAACAGTGACCCAATAAGCACTGCCTTAAACCTGCTTCATTCAGAGAAAAAGAAAAGCAGTGAGCACTAGATATTCAAAGTGCATCCTCTCTCATTGGCAAACGAAAGTTGTGCCATCAAGATCTAATCTAGCTTGCAGTGTTATGCCCATTCCCAGGCTGGAGGACAATTTCTTTATATATTTATTCTCTTTATTATTTTTCTTTGAGTGAAGGAAGTGGCTGCCGTCTAACTGGGAAGAAAATTGATAACACGGCAGCGCAGCCAGTGGGGTGCTTCTCTTGGAGTCATTGATTTCCTTCCCTGCCAGGCAATGGCTGCACCAAGCTCCTTGCCAGAATACAGAATTCCTCCTTCCTACTTATTGTTATCATGGCAGTTGTGCAGCAGACCTTGCCACTAGATTCATTAGGGAGAGGGTTGTATTTTTCAGAAACACATAATTCATAAACTGTAAAGGCTACTTCCACAGATGAAAAAAGCCATTTCATTTAAGCAATACCTCCCCTTTACATAGGAATCTGCCTTATACCGAGTCAGGGCAGTGGTTTGTCTCGCTCAGTGTTGTTGACAGTGGCGCTCCAGGCTTTTAGACAGGGCTCTTTCCCTACCTGGAAATGTGCGTGATTCGACTTGGGATCTTTTGCATGCAAAGAACATGCTCTTCCAGTGAGCTGTGACCATGGCTGGCCCACCCATGAGCCAACATGAAGTTAACTGCCTCAGGTGGCAGGATCCACAGGTAGAGCTGATCCTGATGTAGATCTTTATCCCATTCCTTGTTCCTAATGTAGATCTTCACTCATATCTTCTTCCCGGGTGAGGAGTAGGGCACCATTTTGTGGTTCCCTTGGGAGCCAAAATGTCTTGACCAGCGCTGGCTGTGACCCATGCTTAAAAATCAAAGATTGCTGCACTAATCTCAGAAACACAATTGTCATTTTGAAACACAACCAGGATTCTCAAAGAGTCACACTTTGGATCAATGACCTATTTTTCAAGGATGAACTGGTCACTGTAGTTTTGAAATATGATCTGATTTTGCATTACTTTTAGCTCTACTGATACCTAACTAAACCCAAGGGAAACTAGAGATTTCCAGTGCTATTGCACTCACGTCTTTTTTGTGGACTTCCCACACCATGACAAGAGCAGAATTCTTCTTTGGTCTTTTTCAGGAGGGCTCCTGTGTTGGAGTAGATTTGCTGCTAGTGTGAAACAATGGAGAATTTGAGAGCGTCTCTTCAATAAAGCTAACTTTTCACAAGCATTGTTGGGCACATTGGGCTGGTTAACATATTTTTAAAAACCCTAAGATCTGGAGTATAAAGGAGAATAATAACTGAATGATAAAATGGCATAGCATTTGATCCTCAATATCTTCATTAATAATGTTTATTATTTGGCATTATATGCAGTGGGTAATCATTTATCTTAAATCATCAAGAGTAATATCTCCATCCCATCAAGGAAACATTGTGTGAGTTAACTTTCCTTTAAACATCTTGCTCAAGACTTTCAGAGTGATGTGTATCCGGACATTACAATTGCCATGTGATGATAAGGAAACCTTATTTTAATTCTTGAATTTTGCGGGACAGGAAAGTCACAAAATGTGCTTTCAAAAATAAAAATAAAAATTGAAAAACAAGAGTAAAAAGAAGGTTTACCTGAAAAGAACACAGTTTTATTGTCAGGGATCACTGACACAGTGGCACAGTGTATTTTGCAGTTATCAAAGTCTGGTGAATGGTGATGTGTGAGAGGTATGGGAATGCTTCTGAAGAATTCTGTGTTTACATACAAAGAGATTACAAGGGAAAGGAAGTGGAGGGGAAAGGTGGAGTAGGGAGATCAGTTTGAGAATCCAGGAGTGAAGAGATGAGTTTTTAAGAGGCATTTAAATGCATGGACAGAAGGAGCCAGATGGATGCCAGGAGGTAAAGAGACCCAATGGGAAGTCACAGCAAGGGAGAAAGGGTGCAATCAGGCAATGGAAGATGCCGTTTTGGGTTTACAAGGACAAGAGTACCAAAGGAGAGGGAGAGGGAGAGGGAGAGGGAGAGAGAGGGAGAGGGAGAGGGAGAGGGAGGGAGGGAGAGAGAGAGAGAGAAGAACATACACAAATGAGTAGAAGCAAAAGAATGAAAGCAGGGGTGGGATTGACAAATATGTCACTCCCATTGGTCCCCCCCCCTTCAAATTCAATTCACCCCTTTTGCATATCAGTTTGTGATTAAAAAATATTCCCATAAAAATACATGTGTATGTTTTCCTAATATATCATTTTTTTGCATGCCTAAAATAGATTTTCCCGTAAATATAATGCATTTATATACACCATTTAAACTAATATATGCATCTGTGTGCATTCTTTTGGTTTGGAGAACTCCACCACAAAAGTTGAAGAAATGTGAATTTTGAAGGATAGCTGCATTTTCGTTTCAACATTGTTATGGTAAGTGCAGATTTCCATAAATGTAAAGGTAAAGGGTACCCCTGACCATTAGGTCCAGTCACAGACGACTCTGGGGTTGTGGCGCTCATCTCACTTTACTGGCCGAGGGAGCCGCGTACAGCTTCTGGGCCATGTGGCCAGCATGACAAAGCTGCTTCTGGCGAACCAGAGCAGTGCACGGAAATGCCATTTACCTTCCTGCTGGAGCGGTACCTATTTATCTACATGCACTTTGATGTGCTTTCGAACTGCTAGGTTGGCAGGAGCTGGGACCGAACAACCGGAACTCACCCCGTCACAGGGTTTCGAACCGCTGACCTTCTGATGGGCAAGTCCTAGGCTCTGTGGTTTAACCCACAGTGCCACCTGTGTCCCATTTCCATAGGCTTGCATTAAAATGAGAAATATTTCTCCTTGATTCCTATTTGAAAATCAACATTAAATAAAATGCAGGAAGAAATAACTAACTGCACACAGCCATTTTTATTTTCCCCATCCCAGCATTGTTAGGACAGAATCTCTTCCTTGAGTTTAAAAGACCTTGAGATCATGTTTCTCTTAAATATTACAGGTCAAAGAACAGATGTCTGGCTATTACACTGGCCATCATAGGAGAGGGTAGGTTACGACAATAAAAAATCTAGTAATAAAACACATAAAGCCATTCCAAATGGAACACAGCAGTGTACATCCAGCAGAGGAGGAGGTCCCTGCAGAAGGAGAGCCACTGCCAGTCAGCATAGGAGGTACTGAGGCATATGTGCCCATGTCTAGTTTAGTATAAGGCAGCTTCTGATCTTCCTATGTGTAACACCCTTCAACAACCTAGAATCAAATAGTAGATGGAGAACCAAATTTTATACAAGTAGACAGATCTGAGCACTATTCAAAGGCAGCCTCAATGCACATCACATTATGGTAATCCAGTCTGGGTGTGAGAAGTACATGGATAACAGAGGCACAGTCCAACCCTTCTAGGCAAATTGTTACACCAACATATATATTATTTACATGTCGCTCATGTAACTGGGTGGCCTCAGACCCTCTAGGCGGCTTCCAACAAATTAAAACATCAAACATCAAACACAGTAAAACATCAAAAATTAAAAACTTTCCTATACAGGGCTGCCTTCAGATGTCCTCTAAAAGTTAGGTAGTTGTTTGTTTCCTTGACATCTGATGGGAGGACGTTCCAAAGGGCATGAGCCACTACCAAGAAGGCCCTCTGCTTGGTTCCCTGTAACCTCATTTCTTGCAATGAGGGAACCGCCAGAAGGCCCTCGGAGCTGGACCTCAGTGTCCGAGCTGAACGGTGGGGGTGGAGATGCTCTCCTGGTCACCACCACCAGCTGACCTTCAGCAGACACGATGAGTCCAGAGTCCAAACTTGAGTGGAGCCCTATCTAGGGCAGGTTGCATACCTCTAGCCAGTATCAGCAGTCTTCTGTGAGTTCTGCTTTTGGCTCATTTATAAGCCAAGCTGGGCTTTCTGCTTAGTGCTTGTTAAATACTTACATGGTCTATACAATATTAATCTATTAAGAATAAGTGTCTAATTACACCTTTATGACTCACATAATTTTGAACTAATTGTTCTATGAGGAGCTCGATACCGGATGTAGCTGCTATACTGACAATAAATACAAGGGGGTGGTCTTTTGGTGTGATTTTGAAATATTGTAGGGTCCTGCAGGAGCCATTAAAACTGTGCACATAAATTAAAGGTTTGTCTTCAGTGGCTCATTTAAAATGTTAAATTACATGTGATCAGTTATTGCCCAGAGCAGCATTTTTAAAAGTGACTACGGTCCGAAGAACTTGAAGGCTATCGCAGAATATTAAATGTTTATATAAAGTGCAGTTAAAGCACAGCCTGATTTCCTGGAGCATTAAGCCCCGAGAGCGATGGCTTCCAGTAATTCTGGAATATAAGAATGTGTCAGCAACAGAAAATGTTTCAGAAAGACATATGCAGTTATTAGCAAAGTATAAGACTATTGTTGAACAATCAGGCATCACACCAGGGAAAGAAATTAGAACACAATCACATGACCAGTGTTAAGTCATTTTTAAAATAATTTCACAATTCTACACTTCCCAGCTTCCTACCTTACTTCCTGGTGGTTCCCTGTGCCTTTAGAAATCCAGCATATCTCATGTTCAGAGCCTTAACATGAGTGCTCCTGCCTTAATTCACCACAAGTAATGTTGCTTTCTCTTTTTCTTGCTTTAGTCAGTTTCACACTCCCATTTCTGCCTGCCTCCATTTGCCTTTCCTGTCTACTAGCTGGCTCTCTGCATGTTCCTACTTCTTATGTTTCACACTCACAAATTCACACTCCCTTCCTGTCCTCCCTTCCAGTCTACTTAGTCTTACTCTTCTCTTCACAATCTCCTTCCCACACACACACACACACACACACACAATACATTAAAAACACAAATTCAAACAATTAGTTTAAAATACATTTCAAATCACATTTAAAATCAAAATAAAATAAATTGGGAACCCACGAATCATAACTATAGGGGTAAGGAATTAAATGTTCACCAGGCCCTGCCACCAGTGCTGGTCCCATATGGGCTGATAGAAAGAGCCAAGGAGGCCAATTACATACAGGGTCCCAAAGGAAGGAAGGAAGGAAGGAAGGAAGGAAGGAAGGAAGGAAGGAAGGAAGGAAGGAAGGAAGGAAGGAAGGAAGGAGTCAGACTGGGTCCCGACCAAAGGCCTGTCCAAACAGCTCCACCTTACAGGCTCTGCGGAAAGATGTCAAGATCCCGCAGGGCCCTGGTCTCTTGCGACAGAGCATTCCACCAGACTGGGGCCAGGGCTGAAAAGGCCCTGGCTCTGGTCGAGGCCAGTCTAAGCTCCTTGAGGACCTCCAAAGTATGAATTCTGCATATAAGTAAAATAAGCAGGGAGACAATATACAGCCTTGTCGTACTCCTTTCCCAATTTTGAACCAATCAGTTGTTCCATATCCAGTTCTAACTGTAGCTTCTTGTCCCACATAGAGATTTCTCAGGAGACAGATGAGGTGATCAGGCACTCCCATTCACTCCCATTTCTTTAAGAACTTGCCATAGTTTGTTGCGGTCGACACAGTCAAAGGCTTTTGCATAGTCGATCAAGCAGAAGTAGATGTTTTTCTGGAACTCTCTAGCTTTCTCCATAATCCAGTGCATGTTTGCAATTTGGTCTCTGGTTCCTCTGCCCCTTCGAAATCCAGCTTGCACTTCTGGAAGTTCTCGGTCCACGTACTGCCTAAGCCTGCCTTGTAGAATTTTGAGCATAAACTTGCTAGCGTGTGAAATAAGTGCAATTGTGCAGTAGTTGGAGCATTCTTTGGCACTGCCCTTCTTTGGGATTGGGATTGGCCACTGCTGAGTTTTCAAAACTTGCTGGCATATTGAGTGTAGCACCTTGCTCCCATACACAATGTAATATCAAGATATATGGGGGAATGTAAGGGGTTTGGAGGCAAAATTTAGCACCAACATATACACCTATTTAACTGCTTCCTGATTGTCTCTGTGTCCTCAGTTTATGTTTACAAGCAGTTTAGAATAAACAGCAAGCTGAATTAATAGATGAATGACCTGGAAAGCTTTAAAAATCACTTTCTTTCTAGTTTTTATTCACACTAAGCAGGTTTGCACTGCAGAGTGAAACTAATGTGGCTTTCCTTTGAACTGTAAATACCAGAGACAGCTGAAACTAGCAATGTTTGGCTGAAACCATGTATCTTCTCATATTTCAAATCTAGATTTTGCACAGTGCTGATAGAATTTGAACTTAATTCTTTTTGAAGCATATACACTACTTATTCTGTATAGGATTGGACTAGGAGTGCAATTTTGGAACAGAAAATTTAATCTTATGTTCCAGATTCCCCAATGGATGAAATTGCCTTTTCTTGTCTTTTAAAATTATTTTTATATGTTTATGTATAATATTCTGTTAACACAAAACTCACAATATGGATGTAATATTCAATTCAAGATTAATCAACAGTGTTATATCCTCATCATATAAAATAACACCATATTAATGCGGTGGTACCTCAGGTTACAGACGCTTCAGGTTACAGACACTTCAGGTTACAGACTCCGCTAACCTAGAAATAGTACCTCGGGTTAAGAACTTTGCTTCAGGATGAGAACAGAAATCGTGCGGCGGCAGCGGGAGGCCCCATTAGCTAAAGTAGTACCTCAGGTTAAGAACAGTTTCAGGTTAAGAACGGAGCTCCAGAACAAATTAAGTTCTTAACCTGAGGTACCACTGTATCAAACATATATGCTAACAATGCGAACGAAAAAGGTCTAAACGAAAAAGGCAAGCGTACAATTTAATCCTATATCAATAACCTGCTCCCTTGGTAAACCTATTACCAAGCTTAAAACCATGGAGAGACCAGGTCTGAATAAAGACATTGGGTTCTTATTTCATTATACATGATAAAGTTATCTTTAGCCATCTCACCCCTTTGCTTTTTCCTGTAAGACCAATTGCAGTTGTTAACAGTTGTCAACAGCTATCAGTCAGTCAATCACCCACTCCCACCTCAAGGAGGGAGTAATACCCCTCCCCACCCTTCTCACTATATATAAATATCTGGTGATTTCTGTTTCAGTGTATCTGAAGAAGTGTGCATGCACACGAAAGCTCATACCAATGACAAAATTAGTTGGTCTCTAAGGTGCTACTGGAAGGATTTTTTTAAATTTTGTTTCTGCTCCCTTCGAATATACATAGCTATGATATCCAATTAGTAATTTCTTTACTTTATGAGGTTGCATCCTTGCCATTAGATTTACAGTCTCTATTTGCTCCTATATTTTCCTTACTAGCTATGACTTACTTCGTCCTCTATTCAGTCTATATGTCTTTGCAAATACTATACTGGCAATTGGCATTATATATGAGATCAGTGATTGATATGTATTTATATCTTCCTGGCTATGTTGTTTCTAAGCGAAATATTTGTGCTGGGATGAAGTATTTCATCTTTACTTTTTCAGTTATTTTAGAGCGGGGAGCAAAGGTTTTCAGCAAAACAAAAACAACCAAAAGCCCTTCTGTATTTGGGGGACACAGGTGGAAATATTTTTTAAAAAAAAAAAAAACAGAGGAAGGAACACTGTGTCATTGTGGGCCAGCATCCCCCCACCAATGCATTTGGGAGATGTATTATTGGATAACATGATGTCCCAGCTGCCTGCTGCCGCCACCACTTCAAATGGCCAAGGAAATTACTGTTTACAAAACACACACACACACACACACACACACACACACACCAATTTTAAAATAGAAGCAGCTGCCCCCACATTTAATGTAAAGGCCCCTTTCAATTAAGTTTCAGAAACTTTTCCTACTTTTCAAGTTTGGGATGGGGATAAATTCAATAATGTTCACATTTAAATGCATGTATTAATTAAAAAGAATGTACAAAATGCATTCTATTGCTCTGCAAAAATGTGTATATTAGGGGAAAGTGCATACAAACTAGCATAATAGGAGAAATTCACAGTAAAATATTGATTAATATTCATGAGGACTTGTTGAAATAAATAAATTGCAAACTGATGTTGGAAATATAGAGAACTGAACCTGAGATTGGAAAAATGAAAAACTGAGAGATGCTGGACCGGACAGATTCACTCATCTCTATTCCACCTGTCGTCAGTACCCTGTTTCTCCAAAAATAAGACGTAGCCATAAAATAAGCCGTAGCAGGATTTTTAAGCATTCAATGAATATAAGCCATACCCCAAAAATAAGACATAGTGATAGGCACAGCAGCAATGCCGGCCGAGGCAGGAGAAGGAGGAAAAAATAAGACATCCCCTGAAAATAAGCCATAGTGTGTTTTTTGAGGAAAAATAAAGTCCTGCCGTCTCCATGCAGTGATCCTAAAGCTGGAACATCACAAACCCAAACACATCATTCATTCACAAGCAAATTGGGACCTTTCATTTTCAAAGATGCAGATCATACATATAGAGACCTCATACATGCAACATATATGCAAGGTCAACTCTGAATTTACAGTGGGTGTAATCCTGCTCTCTTACCTGTACATTGGTTCTATGTATTATAATTGAGTGGCAATCTATGCAATTTTCACCAAATGAATGCAATATAATGAAACATTAAATTTTAAGCTAAATGTTGAGACCCATTTATTTCCGAAGAGAAAGAAAAGTTACGTGCAGAAATTCCCTATGAAATCAACAAAGCTTAAATGTGCTTATATTTGGCCATAATGTACACATTTTTGTTTAAAACAATTGGGTTTAAGATGCCTCAGCGCTGATGGTTCCAAACTTGCCTATCATCTTTACTTTACAGCTGATTTAATGGATAACTATCCACTATGAACTGTCTGATAATGGAACTACTTATCTGGTCCAGTTCATAAATATGTGATGCTTAGTTTGAAACCTGTACCTACAGTAATGGTTAACCTTAGCATCTTTAATTTGAAGATCTTAAAGTGTATTGTGAATGAAATATGAGCTAGGGGATTATTATTGACATTAAGCATTTAAACAGAGGGAAAAGTTATAAAGCAACCCACTTTTCCATCTACCATAAAACACTTACGTTTCTGGGTTTTCATGGACATTTCAGCCTGATAGTTCTAGGCCTAATCTGTGACAGCTTTGCCCGATAGTGTGGGGGGCCAGTCGAGCAGCAAATAGGATGGTGTTTTGCCTTACATCTTGGATCCTGTAGGGACCCACAGAAGAAAATTATCCTGTTGGCCCTTGCAGGAGGGAGAGGGGAAGAGTTCGGGGCCATTTCACCCCATGTGGCATTGGTGAACCCCTTCCACATTTAGTGCTGAATCAGAACAAACAGCAATCTGGCTTTCCATAGCTTGCTCTTTGTTCCAGTTTAGCACTAGAGAGCAGATTTCCCCTGGAGCAAGGGCACAGCCTCTTGGACCCATTCCTAGAAAGCACGGACAAGTGGAAAACTTCTGGCATCCATGCTTTCTAGACACAGGGCAAGTGGAAGTATGGGCAAGCCCTGAACCTGCTCTTTTGCACATTGGGGGGGGGGGGTGATACCTTCAGCTCTTCTGAATGGGAGATTTGGGGACACACCCTACTGTGACAAGTGATGTCCCTGTGGTTCAGAAGAAATAGAAACAGTAAGCCACATCTTACTATTTTGTACCTATTATCAAAATTTCTAGAAGGTGTTGTTTAATCTAGTAACCACTTTACGTTGTGGGAGATCATCTGAATATTATGCTTTTCTTTTTTCTGGCACAAGTAAAATCATTACAGAAACTGAACCTAAATTCTTCAGGAGATCAAGGCAAGCAAGGGTAAAAATATTACCCAAATAAATTTGATCCAAAATGTATTTTTCCTGTCTGTTAAGAGATATTCCCTGATACTGTTTCTTATTTTGCATGCTAATAGATGCACACATTTTATTGTGAAGTCTGTTAATGGGAGCAAAGAAATGATTGATAGAAACATGAGTGAACTTAGCAGTAGATGCTGCAGTTAACTCTTGAAGTAGGACGCTTGCTAGGGCTGGGTGAACCCCCTCTCCATTTTATCCCCCATCTCTCATGAAATGTAGCAGGAAATAATTTTGGCATTTTGGTGAAATGGGTGACATATTCATGGGAAGATTTACTGGAGCACTACAATTCTCCATCAGGCTGGTGTTGCAGAGAGGTGTTTGGAAGAGAGATTCCCACTCCCAAGTAGCAGAGTTAGAACAATGGTGATTTATCCAAGCATATATTATCTTGGTTAGATTTACATCTACCCTCGTCCACCTTTAAACAAATGTTTCCTGCAAAAAAAATACTTCGGCTAGAATAAATCACAGACACTTAGCTTTGCAAATAAGTGAATGTTTTACTAGCAGAGTTTCTGGAAGTAACAAGTCTCCATCTTGTTACAGCAAACAAGTCTCCATCTCTGGCAGTAAAACAAAGATGAAAAAGGTTTAAAACAAATTAAAAAGAAAAGTATTTCATTTGCTTACAAAAGGATCATGCAGTCTTCAGGTTAGCAAAGATGCATGCAATAAGATCACCTTTTAGAGAGATTCAGTTCTCTTCCAGGGAGTCATTGGCTGCATGGCTCCTTCTTTGTTTGTTCCAGGAAGCACGAAGGTGGGGGGAAGAGTGAGATGGAGAGCACAGAGGTTGCTGAGAGCCTGCTAAGCCACATCCACTTGCAACCTGAGCTCTGGGCTCAGGTTAAATCTTTAATGCATGCAAGTGTAAGTCAGTAACTATATATTACAACAGCATAGCTGCCAAGTTCTCCCTTTTTTTAAGGGAAATTCCCTCATGCTGAATAGGCTTCCTCGTGAGAAAAGGGAAAACTTGGCAGCTATGCAACAGCTGGCACCCATCTTCTCCAATTTGCTTACCTATAGACAAATTAGTATAGATGGAGTCCAGCACAGGCAGGGACATCATTGGTGATCTTTGATTCAGGTATCCTTGCATGGACAACAATTTAGCACCTTTCTCAAAGAAAAGAGTGACATTCTTGCATAATAGGCCATTCCCTATACATAAATCTATTTCCCATCAAACAATGGCATGTCCCTGCTTATTCAGATTTTACAGTTTTGACAGTCTCTTGGTCAGAAGATTCACCAGTCCTGCTTTAAGTGGTTTTAAACAGTCAGATAATATGAAACCATTGTGCTTCACATTACCTGCCCATTTACCCATCCTCCTCTGTGGGACATCAGCTTTGCCCCATAGTTGCTGGTGGATGAGTATATGGGCTGGAAGTATCCTTGCCTTGGAACATCTCAGGTTAACAATGGAAAGTCTATCTTTGGATGATTGAGCGGGGCATAGAACTTATATTATCAGATGTACAAAAGGAGGCATTTGCTTATGGGAGGATCCAGATCAGGCAAGCAAGGGAGTAAGAGGGATCATTTGAGTTCTTCTCCATCTTAAATTAAATTCTGAGTAGGAGTTTTAAAAACAACAACAACACCAAAACCCTCCCTTTTGAGGTGAGCATGTCGAGCCACCAAGGTTTGCATTCTGAGCAAAGGAAGCATGAAACCTGGTGACATATTTGGACTCTAGAAACATGTTTAAGCAAATAGATTACTTGGATTATAACTCAAAACAGACTGTAGTGGAGGCAGATACAGCATCAAAGCAGAAATGTGAACTGATGCCACAGCTTGATGTTAACAAATCCACAAGAGCTTAATTCTTTTCTCGATTACCATTTGCTCTTCTCTTTTGGATCCTGCAGCCCCAGAAAAATCTCCCATAAAACTTATTTTTAAAGTACCAATGAAATTAACCCCTGTCCTGCATCTGACAAGAGAATCTGTGCTTCATGATGATGACACTTCAAGATAGGATTGGTTCTAGCCATGAAATTGATCAAGTAGTCTTGATATCCTCTTATCCATCTGTCTTCTTCCACTTTAGAGTGAAGAATGAAAAGAAACTACCAGAAGTAATTGAAAAGAGTAAAATCATTTTCCCTGTGAGAGCAAACATTTTGAATCTAAACAGAGTAACAATGGCTTTTTCACACAGATACATTGACAGTGGCATGTGTGGTTACGTAACGGAGAGCCCTGCTATATCAGACTTAGTGACCCAAGTAGTCCAGATTTCTAACCACGAGCAGCTGGTGGTACTGATAACACCAAGGTTGCACATTTAATCCCCATATGGGACAGCTGCATATTCTTGCATTGCAGGGGGTTGGACTAGATGATCCTAAGGATCCCTTCTAACTCTGTGATACTATGATCCCCAACTGGTGCTCAGAGTGATACCACTCACAGGCTGATAGATAGGGGCACCATGAAAGAAGCAAAGAAAGAAACCCCCACTTAACACTATCTCTGTAATAATACAGGAAGCCAGATTGAAAACACTGTTAAGATGACACTCCACTCCGTCTATCTAGAATTGGCAAAGACTATTCCAATTTATGTTGGTGGGGTTGTGGACACACTGGAACATAGCTTCCTATGTCATGGGACTGTTGCATAGTTCAGAGATTCTGGATCCAAACTTTTGATACTATTTCCATCCTCACCTCACAGGTTCTTTTCCTGGCACTCTGATCCTTGGAGTGTGGAACCAACTCATCTAGCATGCACAAATCTCTTGTGCTCATGCTTCTTGCATCAGCCAGATTGACAGTGGCTGCCCATTGGAAGTCCAAATCACCTCCTTCCCAGGAGGACTAGCTATCAAAAGTATGGGACATTGCAATGTCAGAACACCTGACAAATACATGGAGAGTCCTTAATGGTTTATCAAAAACAGATCCTTTTTCTCGATATGGTATCATGGGTGTAGCCAGGTTTTTTGTTAGAGGAGCAGGCTTTGGTTAGGGGGGCAGAACCTCAGATTTGTATTGATTTTTTACTGATATAGGGGGGCTGCCCCTTGCCCTTTCTTGGCTATGCCCATGTTATAAGTTTCTCTCCTATGCTAACTCATTAAGCCCCCTGCTCTACAGACAAGTATGTGAAGAGGTTTTATTGTGAACTGAATTGACCCACCTTTTTCTTCTTGTATGCAACAATGGAATGTGACACTATATTTTCAGTAGTTTATTGGTTTTTTACCCCTTCTCTGTATTTGTCTTTTATTTTTCTACTTTTACATTTATTTTTATTCGCCATATCCATCATTTTTCTTGTATTCTGTATGTGTTTATGCCAATAAGCTTTTAATAAAAAAAGAAAGAAAATGAAGGAATGAAGGACATATGATCCAGTCCAAACTTCTGGTTGTATCTAAGTAATGCAGGTCACAATTCTAACACATTAGTAAAACCCACTAAAGACTGTAAACATACATAGGATTGATTTGTAAATATGTGCATCTGCACAACTGTGCATAAGTATAGGGGTTCCTAGTTAGGCCCTAGTAAGGCATGTAAATACACAGGTGGAGGCCTGGGTTGGAGGAGAAGGACTGGGTGCATGATAGCATCATTCTCTTATGGAAGATACACTGCATTCTGTTTGCAACCATGTGAATATGCTAGGGGTGTGCCAGGACACACAGGGCTGGCTGGGAAACTGCAGAGAGCCATGTAGGAATCTTTGGTTGCTTAAAGGTACACCAATTGGCTGGGAATCAAGAAAGAGAGTCATGATTAGGGTTAGGGAATAAATCCAATTAATTTTTGCATTTATAAGTGCACCTTCCTAATTTGTACTATCCAAAACAATATGCAAACTGAAGTTTAGCCATTTTTTGACAGTGGTCTCCAACCGAGTAATGTGTACAATAATTCACACACTAAAGTATGCATAACATGTATATTCATGAAAATAACGTAGTAAAATGCAGCCTATTAGGGAATGTTGCTTTGCAAAAAATAAACCAAAATTGAGAAATCCACCCACTCTTTATCACAAGGTTGTTTTGCTGCTCAAAGAAAAAGGGGGACAATGGTAGATCCAGGAAGCTACTGGGAGCCAATGAGGGGGAAGGTAATCCTTGGCCACCTTGTAAACTTAAAAGAGATGGACAGCACTCCCAAATGTTTGGAGAAATTTCTCTCATTCACCACTCTTCAGGTTGGTTTCAACCCCTCCCCATACATTCAAGCATCCCCTCCTCCCAAAGGAAAAGCTGAGCTGAAAATTATTTAAATGTACTTTGAGAAATCAGACCCAACATCTTACATAGAATTGAAATGTCAGGTTTAGTCTTGATGCCCTCTTTAAATGCAAATAATAATAATATAATAAAATGTTGGGGTGGGATGCTGATGGGTGTCAAAGACTGTAAAGGGAGTCTAATCTAACTCTCCCAATTTTTCCATTGCAAAAAAATCTTTCCTATCCCATGGTAGAAGCAACCAAAGGGGGTTTTCTTGATAGCCAGGCAGCTGGCTCACTCCCTCCTGTGACTCAAGACAGAAAGGAATTGATGGCTTTAATGTGAAAAAGATGTAGGCGTTTTCCTCCTTCTTCTCTATAGGGTAATTTCCCCAAGTTTTTCTTTCCTTTCCTTTTCATCAGAAAATAGCTGTGCATATGGGTGACAAGAAATAGGTTTCCCACTGGGAATGATTGTCACTTGTCTGATTTCACACACAGGGAATTTCAACCGGAGAAGAGATCACTCATGCAGCTTGGTGCACAATACTGCTAAGAGAAAATGTGTTTTCTATCAGCTCGCACATTTACCATAGAATATCCCTGCCTGCTCTGTTCTAAAGTAAACACTATCATCATCATAATTGCCACCATCACACTGGAAATGAGTTAGGAGGGAGTGGAGGGGGAGGCGCTGGTGGCAAATGGAAGTAGTGAAATGAAGAGAAATTTATAGTGTGTCAGATATGCTTGTGTATCCATGACCTAAAGCAAGGTTAGACAGCTAGTATGGTATCACAAGCACTTATCAATTCCTGTTGAACATTCAAAGGAACGTTGTGTTTTGAAGCACCATAATCCCTAGCAGGAAATTACGCTTAGAGCATGGTTTTCAGGTAAATCAAGAGCATGCAGGTTCCCTCCTGTGTAGAGACATTGGGACATCAGAAACTGTCTTGTACAGAGTCAGAGCTTTGGTCCATATAGCTGAATAGTCTCTATCCTTCAGTTCCAGGCACTTGATGTTTCCCAGCCTTTACCTGGAGATGCCTGGAATTGAATCTGGGATATTAGGCTCACAAAGCAGATACTCTTTCGCTGAGCTAGGGTCCTTCCTCAGAAATTTGCTACAGTATTTGCAAATTATTATATGAAGCGACCATATCTGGACCTCTCAGTCTAATGAGCAGATCAGGATGTATCCAACAACCAGCTGATACTTCTCTGTAAATCGTGATACAGTTCTCAGGATTTTAAATGTATCAGATTATATCTTTAAATAGGTATTTTGAGAAATTGCACATTTTGATACTATTTTGAGGGGGGGAATCTTTTGAGAAGATTTTATTTTATACAGCACGTATATTTGCAAATTTAGAAATAATTACTATAATTTAAATAGAAATACAGTGCATCTTATCATATTTGAAAAAATGCTGGCCAAATATTGCATCCAACTAACTTCTACTCAGAATAGCCACATGGAAATGAGTAGACCTAGGTTAGCCAAGTCTATTAATCTCAGTGTGTCTATTCTGAGTAGGACTAGCATTGGATACATTGCCAGGTGACCCATGAGCCTGTTCTGTCTGCTGTCCTGATGCTCACTATTGATGCACAATTCTCCCTTCATATGGTTTTTTGTTGTGGATTTGAGAGCCCTTCAAACAGAGAACACCTTTAAATAGAGGGATGGCATCATGACTGCTCTTGAAATACAGAACTGTACTGTGTTAAGCAGAACACATGGCCAACTCAGGATCCCATTAGGGTTGGTGTGCAGCTTCCCTTCTGCCTGAATCTGTACACACTCAGTGCCAGGGGCCAGAGGATAACAACATGGACTTGTTCCCTTCTCCATGGATCTGCTGTATGTGTGCAAAAGGAAGTCGGGATAGCTCTTTAGTGTGTTCTGCACTGCACAAAAAAGCAAGAGAAGTGGCTGGACTATTCAGCACTAGGGCACTGGAAAGCAGACTTGCTTAATTGCTACTAAGACTTAACCACCCTCCTTAATGCTCAGTTCCTTCTGAACTCCTCCCAAATAAAGATAAAGGTAAGGTAACCATACCACATTTTCACTGAAATGAAAGTCAAGATATTGACATTGTGCTGGGTGGGAGGGGGCTTCTCTGATATTTTCACTCATTACAGCTATTTGCTTCTACTCCTTGATCATGTGAACACAATGACACTTTAATGGGTTCTGCTCTCTCAGGAACCCTAATAAGTGCAAACAAGCTCTGGCCGGTGTGTATCTGCTTCTGATTTCTCTGGACAGAGAGAAATTAATGTGATTTCCCATCTCACAACATTATGTCCCTGACCTCCTTCATAATAGCGCCCAAACCTTTCACATTTCTAGCTGTAGGGTGGAAAAATGAAGTTGGTTCACACAGACAATTGGCCCCTGCTGGGAGCCTGATTACATCCAGGAGACTCCAAGCTTCTGCCAACAGCATGATGAGGGAGGGAAAGTATTTAAGCTGAGAGGAAGTGAAAGGAAGAAATAAAACTGCATATACCCAGCACAGGCAATGTGGTGCCCTCCCGATATCTGACTGTAGATATCTGCATACAATCTATACATTTAAACTACATTTAAAGCACACACACCCCAAAAAGTATCATGGGAACTATTGCTTACCCCTCACAATTCCCCTTACCTTTAACAAATTACAGTTCCCAAGATTCTTCGGGAGAAAATAGGTGCTTTACATGCAGGGTGTGTATGAAGTCTTTGATTCCCATCAGACCAAGATATCAGGGGTGGTGGGAGTTTCAGTCCAACATACAGGGGGCATCACATTGTCTGCTATGTGCTAAGAGTTGGGTTCATTCAGGTTGCAAGGCCAAAAGGAAGGTACCGGTAGATCAAAACTTGCAAATGAAAACATTGTGGATTACACAGCATTAATTATATGCATATGGAATGTATAGTCTATTGCAATAATTATAAAGCAAAAAAAAAAAACCCTCACAACCCATCTTTCCCCAGTTCCCACTTACATCCAACCTAGAACATAGTGTGGTTGTTTAGTTGTCTTAGTGGTGTTCGACTCTCTGTGACCCCATGAACCAGAGCATGCCTTGGAAACTCTCACTTCTCAAAGCTTCTCCTTTTTTGTGTCCATGGAGTTTCTTGGCAAAATACTGGGGTGTTTTGCCAGTTCCTTCTCCAGGTGGATCACATTTAGTCTAAACTCCCAGCTATGACCTGTCTGCCTTGGGTGGCCCTGCACGGCATAACTCGTAGCTTCTTGGAGTTATTCAAGCTCCTTCGCCACAACAAGGCAGTGATCCATGAAGGGGAAAACACAGTGTACAGTAGTTCAAAAGAGGTATGCAACATCTAGAGAATATTCTAAAATAGGGGTGAGGAATCTCTTCTCTCTTTCTCTCTCTCTCTCAGCTCATCCACATTTCCACTTGTACCAGGCCAAGAAAGTCTGAGAAGTTTTATGCTTGCCCCATGATTTCTAGGCGTGGGTCTGAATGGTTTTGTGAACAAACATACCATAAATCCACAGAAAAACCGATTGACATTTGTTCCAATTCAGTGGTAAGCAGTGGGAAAGTAGTGGGATAGTGAGAAGTGTGGACTTCCTCTCTGTTTTCATTCCTTTGGGGATAATGTATCAGAGGATATGTGCTGACACCTCTTTCTCCATCTTTCCTTCTCTCCATCACTCGTTCTCCCCTCCCTCCCCACCTACCTATTCCCACATTCCCCCCTCCTTGTCACTGACATAAAATGGGGGCAAGGATAACATGAAATTAGGGTTAGGGCAGCAAATTCACCACACTTGGTTTTAAGGCATATAGCACTATTTTTCTCTGTAGCTAAACAGATCTGTCCTGGATGGAAGACAGCCTGGAACCAGGGCTTCTTTTCAGCTGGAACTCACTGGAACCCAGTTTCAGCACCTCTCTGGGGGGGTGCCATTGCCATACTAAGAGAACAAGGGAGGTGTTCATTGTGAGTTCCGACACCTCTTTTTCTAGAAAAATAGCTCTGCTGGGAACTGCTCTGAGCTCCTTGGGGAAAGAGCAGAATATTGAGCATTTACTTTAGGGGTCTCCGGGACGTGGGTGGCGCTGTGGGTTAAGCCACAGAGCCTAGAGCAGGCATCCCCAAACTTCGGCCCTCCAGATGTTTTGGACTACAATTCCCATCTTCCCCAACCACTGGTCCTGTTAGCAAGGGATCATGGGAGTTGTAGGCCAAAACATCTGGAGGGCCGCAGTTTGGGGATGCCTGGCCTAGAGCTTGCCAATCAGAAGGTCGGCGGTTCGAATCCCTGTGACGGGGTAAGCTCCCATTGCTCGGTCCCAGCTCCTGCCAACCTAGCAATTTGAAAGCACATCAAAGTGCAAGTAGATAAATAGGTACCGCTCCAGCAGGAAGGTAAATGGCGTTTCCGTGTGCTGCTCTGGTTTGCCAGAAGCGGCTTTGTCATGCTGGCCATATGACCTGGAAGCTGTACGCCGGCTCCCTCGGCCAATAATGTGAGATGAGCGCCACAACCCCAGAGTCAGTCACGACTGGACCTAATGGTCAGGAGTCCCTTTGCCTTTACCTTTACTACAGGGGTCCGCAAACTTTTTCAGCGGGGGGGGGGGGGCGTCCACTGTCCCTCAGACCTTGTGGGGGGCTGGACTTTGTTTTGGGAAAAAATATGACTGAATTCCTATGCCCCACAAATAACCCAGAGATGCATTTTAAATTAAAAGACACATTCTACTCATGTAAATAGCATGATGATTCCCGGACTGTCGGCGGGCCGGATTTAGAAGGCGACTGGGCTGCATCCAGCCCCAGGTCTTAGATTGGTGACCCCTGATTTACTACAATCCGTCTGTGGTAGGGTAAGTTGACCACTTATATGTGATCAGCTTGCTGGATCCTGACCTAGGATCCATCTGCACTATACATTTAAAGCAGTACCATACCACTTTAAACTGTGATGCTTCTTGGGAGCTGTAATTTGTTAAAAGTGAGAGTTAATAGGAGATCCCTATTCCCCACACTTATCTACCATTCCCAGAGTGGTTTAACAGTAAAACCCTCTTCACAGGGAACAACACTAAATAAAGGGTGGAGAAGCATTTACAGCCCGGGGATTAGATCACCTTCCTGGAGCCTTATGACACTGTTGGGCAGAGCCAGAGGCAAAAGTGAACAGAGAAATGTGTGTGAATTTTACCTTTTGTACAGTAGGCTAGCTCCTACACAGACATAGACACTTCTCTCAGTCCTCCATCCAGGCAAGCAATATGCATTCTTATAGCTCAATGACACATTCCAGCCAGGCAAAAACCCTTTGGGTGTGAAGCAAGGTTGACGAGGGGTGTGGCTTAGGAAGGGGTGTGGCTAGGAGAGAATCCTGAGGGTCAGATAGAAAGAGTTAGAAGGCCACATATGGCCCCCAGGCTGAGGTTTTCCATCCTTGATCTACATGTCTCCTTGCTGTCCTTGTCAATATAACCCTGGGGAAATTTTTTATTCTGATTCCATCTTAATATGAGGCTTGAAAACACAAGAGCTCTTCAAGCATTGTGAACATCTGGAGAAGGCTCTAGATTTAGGGAGCAGAGAAATACCACAAAGACATATTCACTCACAACTGGAAGAAGATTCTACAGCAATTCATTGTTTGAAAATTGATGGTTACAAAGTAGGAACCCCCAAGCTAGTGTCCAGTAGACTTCATCAGCACAGCCACAGATCTTCAGCAGGTCATTTATTTGAACAATGGATAGGAGTGCTTGTGGTTTCCAATGTCAGCAGAACCTGTGGCCTGAATAATAGCTGTGCATTCAAACAAGTAGGAAGAGATAATCTGTACATGAGTAATGGGACACTGGGCAAAGCTGAAATATTTGAAAATCCCGATGTGCCCTGGCAAGCATAAGACACTAGTAAGACACAAATGCTATGACTATTACTGATACAGTATATATCATTCAATATTTCACAGATGACAATTAGGAATGCTGGCTAACCTTACTGGGCTTGTGCCTGGAAATGATTTTACTGCTACAGGCCTAGATGTGCTTAGCTGAAAATAAGCCATTTGAGCTCAATGGGACTTTGCTTCCGAATAGGCATACATAGGATTATTCAGCAAATTAGTGAAATTCAAGTGAGAAAAGAATTCCTTCAGAGCCCTGCTACTGCAGATTCTAGACCTTCCAAATACCCTTTCCTCCTCCTTTAAATTCACGCTTACTAGTTAAGGAACAAGATAGAAGGGAGGATTTCAAGTTTAAGAGATGTAGCATTTCGGCAAGTTCAGATTCTATTTTTAATAATATTTTTATTGGTTTTCATTATAATTAACATCTTATAACAATAAACATTAAGAAATAAAAAATAAAAATTTGAACAACTGTATCATTTTGCATAATGTTAGTACATTCAATACAGTACCAAAATATGGGATTTCTCCAATTCCCCAACTTCCCTCTTCCCCTCCCTGGTTCCATTATTTCATTGCTAAATCGTGCATGTCCAAATCATAGTTCCATCCATTTGTATCTATTTTTATCTATTATGATAGTATTGCAAGTGATTTTAGAATCCTGCTGATATATTTACTTGTATACAATGCTTTGTCATATATGCAATAAAAGTTTCCCATTCATTTTTAAATTTGTTATCATCCTGATTTCTAAGTCTGCCGGTTAGTTTGGCCATCTCTGCATATTCCATTAACTTAATTTGCCAATATTTTTGTGGGATTTTCTCCTCTCTTTCCAGCATTGGGCTGTCAATATTCATGCGACTGTACTTGCATACATGAAAAGATTTATATATATATATATATATGTATATATATATATATATATATATATATATATATATATATATATATATGTATATATATGGTATTTATATTCCTATAATTCCTAATAGGAAGGCTTCTGGTTTTTTAACGAAGGATATTTTAAACATTTTCAAGTTCAGATTCTAGATTTCCTTTCTTTAAAAAATAAACACTGCAATGGATCGATCTGAGTAAGTTTTAGGCAACATGGGAACACACACACATTTACTCCTGAAAATCCTATTTTTTTTACCTCCTGTTATTTGTGCTGCCCTCTAAGATAAGAAGCTCTCACACTTAGGGTTACTCCATATATGGCTAGGTTTATTCTGAGTCACAATTTCACCAAGCGTCACCCTTTTGTAAAAAAAAAAAAAAGTCTATTACAGTATCCTTCTTTCTCATCTCCAACTTTTTATTTATGGTAGTCATGGGGAACCTTTGACGCATGGGCCTAATTAGATCCCTCAGACTTCCCACATTTGGCTCATGAGACCATTTGGGGCATGCCATAACCACCTGCCCCACACCTGATTTTATGTATATGAGATCAAGCATATGGCAGGTAAAAACATTGATGAGTTGGAAGGGGGTTTGCAGGCATTGTACTTTGCCAGTGATTGTACGGCTTAGCTTGCCTAGGACAGTGTGCTCCTCAAATGCATGCAATCAGCTGATAGTCTGTGGGGTCGAAAACGGTTCACCTGTCATCATTGTGATGCCAGGTAACTGACCCACATGTGAAACTTCACTAGCAGAAGGTGTGGAAGATAAGAGATTCATGAGGAGTTATTCTGGAGGTTGAAAAAAGTCATGAACATGGAAGTGGAGAGCTACTGCAGTAAACTTGTGAAACACATACTAGACAGACTTAGGCAACATCCAGACTAATGCAATAGTTTTACTGGTTATAATGCTAGTGCTTCTGTCCCAATTTTGAACCCTTTTGCGCAACAGTACCTGTTGCCTTTTGGAACCATGGCTTTCTGAATGACATACCACCATGCCCCACTAATGGTGGGAAATAACTGTAGCTAGGGATACCACCCCAAATTTCATATTGTGAAATAACAATGCAAAACTCCTGAGATTTTCTGAGTTAAGAGGGCTCCTGATTTCTTTTTCTGGAAACAATTAACATGGAACTTAGTGCTAAGCTTCCGCTAGATTCTGTTGGGTTATAGAGATGGATTGCATGTCATGTGGAAGGTCACATTTAATGTGGAAAGTATCAGGTAAGGAAACACCAGGAAGATGGAATAAAATGGCATCTGAATGCAGCCTCATATTTCTTGTGACGTAGGAAGCTGCTTCATATCATGCAACCTTTCTCAGTTATTGTCTGCAAATATTGACCGTGGGCATCCAGGAGTTTCAGGCAGGGGACATTCTTAGCCAATAACATTTGGCATGGAAAGGATGTGTGAGCAATGGTGTATTTATGCATTTATCTATTTAGCTATACTATGTATGCCTGCATCCAGCTATGCATCATGATTTTGCAATGTACATCTTTCAGGACAGTGCTTTAAGGGACAGAGGAACAGAAATGCTGCAATAGGGAGGAGGGAAGGGAAATCTTCCTGAAATGTGAATTTTGAGAATGCAAATGCACGCTGTATATCTAATCTTCCACTGCAGCTAATGTGAAGATGTGGCAAACAAATACCCAAGGAATCCCTAGTGCAATCCTCATGTGTAGCTGTTTGAAGGGAAATGTTCCAAGGCTCTGCGTTCATCATTTAGCACTGTTTTCCCTTGTGCCAAAGGCTGTCCCTGCCTTGGCATGTGTAGGCAACACTCTGCTGCCTCCAGCGAAAGCAACTGTTTACACAAGCAGCGAAAGGGTTGAATAGGAGATTGGCATCCCATATGGAGTGGTTATGAATGGAGCTGGATGTCATTCCCATCATGTTGGGAGGGCGATAATATTTTGCATGATCCAGCCTGGCATTTGAAGAAAAAGGAACAATCTGGGGTGGTTGGCTTGTCAACATTTCCATTTCCCCCCCCCCGAATGAGGCTTTCAAAGAGCTTTGCCCAGTTTTGCTTACATTGTCCTGCCCTGAAACATCAGTCCTGACTGCTTTCTGTTTGGATGTGATGATTGGATTTCTATGGTTTATTTTTTTTATTTGGTGGCTCTGCTTTCCTGTTCATCTCATGTTTCTTCTATACACAAAGCAAGAGGTCTTTGTGTTAGTGCTAGAGTTAGAATCAAATCAACTCTGGCTTTTGTATTTTGAAAGTGAGAGAAGACACTATACCACTTTCAGTGAATGCTGAGGACATGTGTCTTTACCCTGACCTTGAACACGTGAGGTGTGTGCTTCCAGGACCTACCCTATTATTGTGACTGTGATTTGTTTTAGCCATTTATAATACTGAATTTTTTAATGAGAAACCCGGGAAACTGTTGCTTCAGATGGAGTGGTACAAAGATAACATTTGCACTCCTTGCTCCATCTCATTTTGCCTCTTGACCCACCAACCACCATCATGTGGCCCTCAGATGGTTGTTCATTAGGAATGCAGCCCTTTCTCTGAAAAAAGTCACCCACCCCTGCATTTAAAGCCACCAAGCCTGTCACTGTGGCTTTTAACAGCACATCCCACAAATTAAATATGCACTATATGAAGTACTTTCGTGCAGTGAGCCACTGTGGTGTATTTTGGATGCAAAGGGGGTGGGGAATAGGTATAAAAGGAGAATTCCTGAATGCTAAGATCCAAGTTTGGGACAAGTACTCTTTGGTGAGATTTTAAATCACAAAACATGCAGCAAAGTAAACCATAGAAACATAGGGTGTTAACTTCTTCCCCAGCATAAAAAAGGCCAAAGGTTTTGCAAGTTAAAAATGGTTTACTTGCAAACTCCTCAAAGGTCAGATTCATGTGATTTTTCATACAGCATTATGAGAAAGTTGCAGAGGCAGTAAAAATTGGTTTAGTTTCAAAGTGGTGAAAGTTCCTAAATTATTGGTATAGGAATTCAAGAGTACCTTGTAAGAGCCATGCAGTCTGAACTGCAGCAACCAGCTCAGACCTCCTACCTGTTGAGCTTCTCAGGTGGACTGAGGGGGAACAAAGGATTGATTCCTTAGTCCCTCCCAAGGTGAGCTAGCCGGACAGGACAGCTTACTCTATGGCAGGCATCCCCAAACTGCGGCCCTCCAGATGTTTTGGCCTACAACTCCCATGATTCCTAGCTAACAGGACCAGTGGTCGGGGAAGATGGGAATTGTAGTCCAAAACATCTGGAGGGCCGAAGGTTGGGGATGCCTGCTCTATGGTTTTAACCCCTTCATGCTTTAATTAGACTTAAGCATGCTGGTTATATAAGGCTAGTTATCCCACAGTGTAGAAGTTGAGTGTTAGACTAAGAGTAACCATAGCTGCCAAGTTATCCCTTTTTTTAAGGGATTTTCCATTATGCTGAATAGGCTTCCTCGCGAGAAAAGGGAAAACTTGGCAGCTATGAGAGTAACTGAGACACCAGACTTCAAATCTCACTCAACCATGAAACTCACTAGGTGGCCTTCAGCCATTTGCTATCTCTCAGCCTAACCTGCCACAGAAGGTTGTTGTAATGATGAACTTGGGAGGGCATAGACCATGTATACCACCAGCTTGAGCTCCTTGGAGGAAAAGTGGGCTATAACTGTAATAATAATAATAATAGTAATTATTTTGTCTGTCCTTAATCTATTCACCTGCCTCATATAGTTAATGAAGGCTCAAGCCCATTGACCTTCCCAGATAGTGTGTGTTTGAGGGTGGGAGGTGAACTGTACATTTGATGTTGTGGCTTCGAGGAGAAGGAACTAGATTAGCAAATTGGCTTTCTGACTCAATTTATTAGTGAGTTACTAAAGTAGCATTTTTTTTCCTCACTGAGGTTTTTTTTTAAAAAAAAAACTACAGAATTGGGTGCCCTGTCAATGAGCATAAATTTTAAGGCATGTAGGGAGAATGGTCAGTGTAAAAATCTTATTCATGAAGGAACTCTGTGTTTACAACAGAATTTACTGCCTACCTCAACAAATCTATTACACAGCCAATGGAGTTTTTCAGTCTAGGGACAGCCTGTGTGTGTGTGTGTGTGTGTGTCTGTCTGTCTGTCTGTGTGTCTGTCTGTCTGTCTGTCTGTCTGTCTGTCTTTTCATTTGGAATCATTGATTTAAGAATTGATAACCTGTTTTGCCTGGAGGATTGTGCTAAGAAAGTCGATTCCTCCAGGATGCATGCTTCTTGTGATTTAAGAAATTATTTAGCCACTTCTACCCAACAATGTAGCTTTTACTTTCTCAGATAGGCCTTATGCTGGCCTTCAATGTGTTAAGGGCATTCATTTTCTGAGACACAATGTGTTGCTTCTCAGTTACTTGTTACCTTTAACAGACGGTAACAAAGAAATTGTTTTCTTCAGCAGGGGAAAGTCATGTGGTACAATCCACTGGCAAGCACTCATTCGCAAGCCTCGCTGAAAGCAATGGGACAATGAAGAGCAATATAAGGAGAGCCTGGCTGCTGGATCAGGCCCATGGGCTGCCTAGTCCAGCATCCTATCCTCACAGTCATCAAACAGATGCCGTTGAGAAGCTCCAAACAGGACCTGGGTCACGACAGCCCTCTCCTCTATCTTCACATACAGCCTCAGACCACGGAAGTAGAACACTGCCATGGCAGCAAGGAGCCAAGTTGGTGGTCACTAACTGCACCCTGCAGGTGCTCCACAGTTGATAGGCATAAGGACATAAAAAGAGCCCAGCTGGATCATACCAAAGGTGCATCTACTTCAGCATTCTGTTTCTCTGGGAAGCCAGCATAAGCGAGTCCTGTTCAATGATCCCCACTAAGTAGTATCCGGAGGTGTACTTTCTCGGATAGGTAAAGGTAAAGGGGCCCCTGACCATCAGGTCCAGTCGTGTCCGACTCTGGGGTTGCGGCGTTCATCTCGCTCTATAGGCCGAGGGAGCCGGCGTTTGTCCGCAGACAGCTTCCAGGTCATGTGGCCAGCATGACTAAGCCGCTTCTGGCAAACCAGAGCAGCACACAGAAACGCCGTTTACCTTCCTGCCGGAATGGTACCTATTTATCTACTTGCACTTTGTGCTTTCGAACTGCTAGGTGGGCAGTAGCTGGAACCGAGCAACGGGAGCTCACCCCATTGCAGGGATTTGAACCGCCGACCTTCTGATCAGCAAGCCCTAGGCTCAGTGGTTTAACCCACAGCGCCACCTGGGTCCCTTACTGTCTCTGATACTGCAGGGCAATACATCCATGATGGATTTATGCTTTCTTCTCTGATTTGCTTTGAAGCCACTCTTTGTTTTTGTTTTGTTTGTTTTTTCAGTTTGAAAACAGTGGGTCAAATAGGAATTGTTGGGGGGGCAGGGTACTGGGGAAAAGAGCATACAGCCCCCAAAGGACTGGGGTGGAGGAGAAGGGACCCTTTTACTCAAACCATCATTGGTTGGGGTGGGGTTTCTGCATATGGATCTTTGTGGATGCAGCTTCTTAACGCCTGGAAGACAGCTCTCTCTCTCTCTCTCTCCATTAAGTTGCATAGAAGAAGACAGTGGTGGAGATGGGGAAATGTCACCCCACAACAAGGGCTTTATTAACCCAAGGTTCATTGGTGAGAGGTGAGCCACAGACTTTGGGGACTTGCAATGGGGAAATCAATGGATCCCTGTGAAAGAGGGGGCGAAATCAGCCAGATTGAAGTAACATTGCATGCTAGCAGAAGTCAGTGCTAGTGCAATTTGGCTTCCCCCCACACCTCCTCCAAATCCACTCTGGAAAGTCAGGAGAAGCCCCAGTCTGTGCAGTGGGGTAGGGGTGGGGAGGAGAGCAGGAATTATTCCATCTACCAAGCAGAAATGCTTATGCCGACACAGCAATCAGAAGAGCACAGCACTGAATTCCTCCCACCATTTTTAATCCCTCCACCAAATCACTGTGATTGGAGTGCTTTTGGGGGTGGGGGTGGGGGTGGGGTGGGGGTTAAAGCTAGATCTGTTGATTAAAATGAAGAATCCCCACACCTCTCCACCCTGTCCCTGTATTTTTCCAGTCGGCTTGGTTTAATTTCTCAGGAGAAAAAGAAATATTGTGCTAGGTTGTTGTTGTTGTTTTGTGCAACAGTGGCCACAGAAGGTCCGGGTTGCTAAGGGACTCTATGATCAGCCTGTATACAGATTTTTATACAGCTGATGGGTTTTTTTTCTTCTTCTTCAGATTGTTAGATCACTTTAATCTCATGTTTTATGGGAAGCAGCTAATAAATGAAAAGAATTAATAAGTAAGTTGTCAGACCTAAAGTAGCAAAAAATAAAAATAACATGTATATACATAATAATCATAATAACAAAAATAAAATAAAAACCAAAATCCATCATACACCTCTGAGTGCTTTATAAAATATTTAAAAATACTTATAAAAATCAACAGACTTTAAAAACTATAAAATTATATATTTATGCAAAATTGCATGCTTTTCTAAACAAAGAAGTGCCTGGCAGGCATCAAAACCATTTCAGCAAAGGCTTCCTGCCTCACATTAATTTCCTTTGGCTCCTCTCATTTTGGATTTCATCTCTACTGTTATCTCAATGCACACTTGGCTTTTCTTGCTGATGATGATGAGCCCCCCCCCCCAATGTAGTGGATAAATATTATTCAGGTAACATGCCTATCTTGCTGTGCAGATAATCTGAAGCAAACAAGGCAGAAATAATGTCCAACATGACAGTTGCTAGCATTTATTTTATTTCATTTTTTAAAGAGAGGGATATCTAATTATTTTGTCAAAGAAAAAACTATAAAAACGTGTATTTGAGCAGTTATTTCATGAGTCCCTTTTTATTGCAAAGTTACAGATGAAAAATCTTGTGCAGATAAATGCTTTAATAATTGTTCCTGGTTAGTGCCTGATCAGTCAAGCAGTTCACGAAAGCAGCAATCAAAGCAAGCCAATCTCCTTTATTTACTCCCCCCTCCTTCTTTTAGTCTGTAAATAATATTTAAGTTTGCTATGGGGAGAGCAGCATGAAAGATTATCATTAGCAATCATAATGATATTTGCGAGATCAGAGAATTAGAAAGATTATACACGAATCCTCAGCAAATTAAAATGAGTATTTTAATCTGAGCTTGGCCCTATCTAATTTGTCACATCTTTGAAGACTGATGTTGCCATTGAATTTCATCCTTTTATTGGCATTCAGTTTGTTGTTACTGCTGCTGATTTATTTTTCAACTCTTCCTCTAAGGCAATGGTGGGGAACCCTTTTCAGCTCAATGGCCACATTCCCTTCTCGGCAGACTTTCTAGGGCCACATGGCTGAGCTGAAGTGAGCAGAATGGAAGATGCAAAGTTTAGGCTACCATTGTGTAGAAGGCTGGTTTCTGCACAACTCATATACTCAGGCAAGCAAGAGGTATTATCAGAGTTATAAGGACACCTTCTAGCCAGGCAAAAACACTTGCATGGGCTGTGAAGGGTGCACCTTTGCCATGGGGCTGCATTTGTCTGAGTTTCCCCACCCAGGCTTTCTAATGAGCTGAATACCATTGCTGCACTTCCCCAGTTTTTTCCTCACAACAGCTCTGTTAGGAAGATTCAGCTGATGGGTGGTGCTTAGCTGCCAAGTATCCCGTTTTTCGCGGGAAACCCCCGGATTTTAATCAGTTTCCCGCTGTTCTCCCGAATGGATAAAAATCCCGGAAATCCCCCGGATTTCCTACCTGCCAGGGAGCCTCCATCTTGGGTGCCGCTCTTCCCATGTGTGGGCACCAGAATTCGGGCAGAGTGGCACCGGAAGTCGCTTCTACACGTGCCCGGTGGGCGGTGGCCATCTTGGTGGTGGCCGCATGGTGGCGGCTGTCACCAAGATGGCCGCCGGGCATGCGTAGACTTCTGGTGCCGCTCTGCCTGATTTCTGGTGCCCACACATGGGAAGAGCGGCCCCAGAAGTTGCTTCTACGCAACTTCCGGTGCCGTGCCGCTGCTGATCCCGCATTTTTCAGCGGGAGACTTGGCAGGTATGCCGGGTGCTGACCTTTTCAAGGTCATGCAATAAAATTAATGAATTCTAAACTAGGTCCTCCCAGCTATAGTCTGACACACAAAATACTACATCAGACTTAGTCTCAGTTCAAAGCCATGTGAGGCCAAAGGTGGAGGTGGGGAGAAGTCGAAGGAGAGGACAATGGCTTGGGCGCTTTTCTCTTTCAATTCTTATTTATTCTCTGAAGTTCCTCTTTTGTCTATTGCAGTTGAACACTGCATTTTAGAAACCCCTCAAATGCTGCATGATCAGAATGTAACGGAATAAAGGCAAATCTGCATGCCGGAATAGGAATGCTGTAACATTTTGTGCCCCACTTCCATATTGTGGTGGCAGCATGATACAATTTTCCATTGACACATTGCTGTTGATTTTTATTTCCCATCATTTATTTGCAAATGCTCATCCGAATGAGATACTTCATTTTCTGTGCTCAGCTTGATTCATCAATATGCTAAGGGATGGTGTGGAATCCAGAAAACATTTATCTTGCCCCAACCCCCCATTCCTCTTCCTCTGCAACCAGTGGAGGCTGGTCTATTTGGACAAAAAAGACACTTCCCCACCAACCTCCATCTGTCCTCAGCCAACCCCCACCTACCTGCCTTCCCACTGAACAGTCCATTCAGGTGATGGGTGGTCATATCAGCTTCATCCTCCTTAGTCTTGCTGTTGCCGCTGCAGAACCAAAAAGGAGGAGGATTGCAATGCAATTGAAATAAGTTGTCTGTGCCTGTCATTGGCTCTGGGCCCACCTACTGTTGGGCTCCCTGTTTTTCACCCCATCATCCCCAGAGAGCGCTACCAACTGCTGATTGAATCTCCAGAAAAAAGAGAGGGACAAAGAATATGCTAAATGTGCAGAGTGCAGCTATGCCTGTGGCTTTTCTTTAATTAATTAGAAGCTTGAGGGGGTTATCATCTGGACTGCAGAGCACACAGAGAGAAGATTTATCATTTCCCTCCCCAGCCATGATCTGCAAGAAAATCACACTCATGTGACTATGAGGAAGAAAACTTGTCATTGGAAGGGGAGAATCATTGCTTGTATATAAATCCCTAATAGCCCTAGACTTGCTTAGCTTAGAGTCCACCTTTGCTTAGAGACTCTTAGCAAAGAGTCCTTTACCATACTGTTCAAACCCCCAGGGTCAACAACATGCCCACAATGTGGTCACACCAGGGATGAGGGAGAAATGGGATTCCATTTAAAGATGACTCTGTTCCACACTTTCTGAAACAATATGTGAACCAAAACACAGCCAGCCTTCAAAAGTCCTAATTCTCTGAATTTTGCAATGCATAGCACTCTAACCAAATAATGTGTAGGTCAAAGTGTGCTTACGTATGTACATATTGAAAATAACATACAATATTGCAATATTTTAGAGGGGGTGGCTTTGCATCATTGTGCATATTAGAGGAAAATACTGATTAATTTTCATGAGGGAAAGTGAATTTCAGATTTCAACAATGAGAAATTGAAATGTACACAGATCCACCCAACCTTAGGTGGTGTTTGAAGGGCACTCCCCCTAGAAGTTAAGATGGTATCAGCAATTTGTTTTTGTTTTTTTATGGCAACCTTCATTCAACCAGGCTTCTTCAGAATAGCTTTGGTAGCTATTGCTTATGTTGGTTATACAAGCACATTTAATGCATTTTTATTGCAATAACGTACTTTTTATTGCTTGGAACTTTGTGGTTTGTATTTCTTGTATCCCTTACTTGAATGGACAGAGGTGTGTGTGTGTGTGTGTGTGTGTGTGTGTGTGTGTGTGTGTGTAACAACTGGCTTACTATAAAAAGGCCAAATAGAAATTAATTGCTTGGGCTACATTTTATTCTGTCTCTACCCAACACTGGGATGCCCCCCACTGAAGGTTGCCCAGAAGGGAATGTGCCCTGTGGGCTGAAATGGGCTCTGCAACTCTGCTGTTTTATATCCAGTCTTCTACATGCTTACTTGGTAATAAATCTGATCAATAGAAATGGATAAACAATGCATAGGACTGGGATGTGAGAGTTGTAAAATGAACCTTTTCTGTGCAGTTCACATATTGTTTCTCTGGATTAATCCATCATCTGGCACCTCACTCCCCTCTTCATACCAGACACCCACTCATCTCAACAACATTTGAGAATTGCACAATTGCTCAGCGTTATCTTACTTCAATGTTATTGATGGATGCCAGGGCAGCTTTAGCTGAGAAACAAATTTGACTTAAGATCACAATGGGCTTCAGTGGGGAAGTGAAGTGTTAAAAGCATGAAAGGTGAGAGCTGTGTTGTGTTCTGGAAGAAAATAATTTGTACAAGGAGAGCTGAGTAACCCCCTTCACCTTCTCCCTGCTGCGCTCTAATCTGCGGTCCTGGCCATATGGAGTCAGCTGCTCACACAGAGAGAATGTAAATAAAGCTTTTCATTGTCTTCTGCATCAAAGTCAGTTTTATGCTTCTGTCTCAGCAAGCCTTTCCATTCCCTCCAAGATACAGTTAACATAAAAGCCATCCTACTGTTTAGAATGCATTTAGACTAAATGTTTTTTCCCCCTCAATATGAAAAAAAAAGTTTGTTGAAAATAATATTGCCTAGAGGTTTTCTTTAAAAAAAAATAAAAAAATCTTTGCTCTGGAGTAGATTTCCTGAAATATCTTTGCCCGCTGTTTGCAAGGACTGATTGATGGAAGGTTTGTCCTGCTCCAAAGCAGAGTATGAGGGCCAAGCTAGATGTGTTTGTGGGAAGTCCATGATTTGATCTCCTAACATTATGTTGTATCCAGTTGCACTAAATTATAGTCACTTAGAGGTGTACTTGTTCGGCTGTGGAAATGTTATGTGATAGTGAAAGATTAGAACCATAGAATTGTAGATTGGAAGGGACCTTGTGTCATACAGTCTAACCCAGGCATCCCCAAACTGCGGCCCTCCAGATGTTTTGGCCTACAACTCCCATGATCCCTAGCTAACAGGATGCCTGGTCTAACCCCATGCAACGGAGGAATCTCGGCTAAAGCATCCATGACAGATGGCCATCCAATCTCTGCTTAAATACCTCCAAGGAAGGAGAGTCCACAACCTTCTGAGGGAGACAGTTCCACTGTCAAACAGCTCTTACTGTCAGAAATTGTTCCTCATGTTTAGTTGGAATCTCCTTTCGTGTAACTTGAAGCCATTGGTTCGAGTCCTACCATCCAGAGCAGGAGAAAAGAAGCTTGCTCCATTATTATTCCACTAAGTTTGTAACTCCATCAAAAAAAGAAATGAGATTCATTTGACATGACTTATTTTTGAGAAAGCTATGCTGGGTCTTATTAATCACAGCATCCTTTTCTAAGTGCTCACAGACGGACTGTTGAATTACCTGTTCTAGGACCTATCCTGGAATCAATGTCAAGCTCACCAGCCAGTATTCACCTGGGTCTTCTCCCCCCCCTCTTTTGAAGATGGGGACACTATTTGCCTGCCTCCAGTCTGCAGGGACCTCACCTGTTCTCCAAGAATGGTTCTCCATGGAAGATAGTAAGTGGGCTATCAGAATAATCATCCACAATCAGTAGTCTTGGATCTGACGGGGTTAGGTCAGGAATTTCATCTCTTCCTGTCTCTTTCTCCTCGGGACGGTGGTGGCAGGAATTCTGTGCACTGTACCTTTCACAGCCACCTTGGTGTATTATGAAGTCGGTAACTGCTATCCTAGCTCCTCTAGCCCACCCAGAATCAGTGTCCAAGGAAGCAATTTTGTTAAGCTTGTGGTCTACCAAGACTCCTAGATTGTTTTCACATGTACTGCTAGTAAGCCAGGTGTTCTCGATCTTATATTTGTGTAGCTGGTTATTCCTGCCTAAGTGTAGACCCTTACATTTGTCTCAATTGAATTCCATTCTGTTTGGGCCCAGTTATCCAATCTGTTAAGGTCATCTTAAACCCCAATTCTGTCTTCTGCTGCATTAGCTACCCCTCCGTTTGGTATCATCTGCAAATTTGATGAGTGTCCCCTCAATTCCTTTGTCCAAGTTGCTTTTAAAGATGTTGAGCTACGTGCACTAGATTCAACTGCTAGTTGAAGCCCATGCAATGACTCCCACTAGTGCAATGGGGCTTTCCCCTCTCCTCCCCTTGTGTGCCCCACCCCCAAGATTGACTTGGTGGGGGGGTATTGGGAGAACCCCAGAGCAGTGATTGGTGGGAGCAGAGCAGAGACCATTCCATTGGGAAAGCAGAAGTGCTTGTACTGAAAGAACTTTATAACAGTGAAATGTTGAATTCCTCCCTACACGTTTATTCTGAAACCTGGATGTCCAAACATGCTTAGTTCGAGCATCAAAGTCCATGGCAATGCAACCCAACATTACCAGCCAGCGTTGCAGGTATATATTTCAAATAAATTACATTTTTGCAAATCAAATCAAAATTTATTAAACGGTCACAGACCAAATCAACTCATACAGCTATTCAACAAAGGATAACACAGAAATAAACAGAGGACTATTTCAATACAAATTAGGCCATAACAGCACTTTAAAATTAAGGACATAGATAAAATTAGATATTCGCATTCGCCTGCGTATTGACATTGGAAAGCTCTTGTTTCCTGCGTCTGATAGCAGAGACACAGAATTTGGCAACATTGATCATAATTTCAGGGACCTTGTCTTCTACCACGGCTCTCAGACGTTGGGATTCTGGTTCATTTTAAAGCTTTTGTAAGGCTGGGGTGATAAAGGTCAGGCGTAGATCCTTGTAGAAACTGCAGTGCAGCAAAACATGCAAATTTGTTTCCACTTCTGATGAGCCACATGGGCAAACGCGTGACTCATACGGTTTACCCTCATACCTGCCTAGCAACAGGGCGGAGGGCAACACATTAAATCTGGCCAAAGTAAAGGAATGTCTATACTTGGGTATTTGCAGTTTTGCCAGGGTGTTTGCGGGTGAGAACCCTCTCCCAAGATCTCTTATTGTGACATGTTTGTCCATTTTGCCCATATGACACTGCAGCTCCACGTCCCTAATACGTTGGAGCACTTGACTTCTGGCTCTCTCGTATCCTGCCACAATCAAGATCTGCGGAGAAAATCCCAAGCTTCTTATCTTTTCGAACAGGGAAACTTTCCAGTTAGAATGATAGGTGTCTAACAATGTTAAAGGTGCCAACCCAGCCGGGAAGAAGATAAGTTTTAACCAGTAGTGTATCTTTAAAATCCACAGCCATGCGTTAATGGGTAGTTGTCCAACTTCTAATCGGACGGCTGTATTAGATACACAGGGGGGGGGGAGATCCCCAATAGACAGCAGTAGAATTTGGTTTGAAATGCCTCCACCGGCGTGAAATTTTTAAAACTGCAGACCTGGGATCCATAGGTGAGTTGGGGGAGTATTTTTGTAACAAAGACCTGGGAGGCTGCCGGAACATATTGACCCCCTTTCCCGTAGAAAAATCTTGTTAGGGCTTTAGAAATATTTTTGCAATATTTCATCTGCCTAAAAAAAAAATGCCCTTCCTTGCTTCATAGATACGATAGCGAAGTGAAGAAGCATTAAAATGTACTTTGTTGCTAGATATGTAAAGAATGCAGGCCAGATACCAAGCTGCAATAAATCAGCTTTGCTCCACTGGTGCCGATGCAGCAGCTGTGATTTACAGAGCGTAAAAGTGTGGATATTTTCTTCCATAACCAGAAGGAAGCGGATCTGGGAATGAACACAAATCCCAGCTTGTGTGTGTGTGTGTGTGTGTGTGTGTGTGTGTGTGTGTGTGTGTGAAATAATCAAGCTTTGAAAAGAGAAGAATTTCCCTTTGTGTGATAGTTGTGAAATTCCACAATTGTTTACTGCACCCACTCAGGCATTACTAGACTCCCTTAGATACTTTCAGTGCCAATGTAGGAAGCAAAAGTAACTGGTGTCTACTGAGACTGATGGGGTAAAAGCCATGGAAACCAGAGGCACCAATTTGGGTTCATGGGTGCCCAGAAGCACGCACATGCCACATGCCATCACTCGCACTATCCCATGCACACTGCTCGGCTTCCACCTGCTGCCTTGCCTCTGCTGGCTCAATTAATCTACTTGAAAACAGATTTCTTGGCTGAGCATGTGCTCAGAGGCTCCCTGTTCCTTATGGTCACCATACAGCCCAGTCATTTTTTCCCACCTGGCTATAGCTAGAGAATCTTGAGGTTTATTTTTGGTTTTTTTAAGAAGCAAAGTGGTCTGAGGTTTGTCCCTGCTTTATGGAATATTATTTTGTAGATTGGTCGTTCAGTGTGAGTAACTCAGGCCTGAGGCCCAAATGCAGACTTCCTCTCTATATGGTCCTTAGGATGCCACCAGAACAAGCCCCTCCTTTGTACTGTCCTTGAATGTTTTTGGCTGCCCGGTGTCCTCTTGAGTCCTAATGATGCTTGCCTGGATGAAGGCTAGAGATGGGTGTGTCAGTGTGTGTGTAAAAACTACCCTTCTGTACCAAGGTGAATTTTGCATTAATAGCTCAGGCTTCTGGCCCCTCCACACCATTGGCATGTGGCCCTTGGAAGTTAGCTAAGAAGGGAGCATGGCCCTTGGGTTAAAAAACTGTTTCCCATGCCTTGTTTAGTGTGTTTCATCTGCTGCTATGTATCACATACCTGGAGCAGGTCTGTTGCAGGTTCGGCGTATTCATTTGCCAGCTTTCTTCTAGAAAACACAAAACTGGATTTTTTTTGCTTTTGGTTTACTGGGATTAATGGAATTCAATGATGCTGAGCAAAAAGATTAACATACCCTCCAACACTAATAACAATCCCTATTCTCATACAAAAGATTGCTGCCTTCACCCCTCACCCCACTATTACTTATTGCTGAAGGCTCTGTTCCACTTGCTGTATACTGTATTCATTTACTCTGTAATAGCCTGTCCTCCATTGATTTAACAGCAAAGACAGTGATATGTCTTCTTGAAGATATACTAGATTTTAAAAAGAACAGAAAAGTGTTAGAAATTACGGGTGGATGAATCTGCCAATTTAAAGTTCTATCGGTTTCTCATTTTTCCATTCTTATGTTCTGTTTGCCACATCCACATTTGTTTTGATTTTTCTTTTAGAAAATCTTCAGGGAAATTCATTCGCATTTGCAGGCACATTTATCCTAATCCATGCATTTCTGTATGCAATGTTGCTTAGTATACACTTTTTTTTTGCAAAGAATTTTCCCTGGTATAATGCAGTTTCATACATTATTTTCATGAAAATATACATTTCTTCCTGTATACATTAAATTGCAATGCTGTTGTCATCCTGCAGTTCAGATGACTGTCAATAGGCAAGTATGCCAACTCCATTATAATGATAGAACAGCAGGTAGGTAGGTAAATGAGGAAGAAGCTTGCAGGTCGTTGAGGGTGCTGGGAATTGTAGCTCCATGAGGCATAAACTATAACTCCCAGGAATCCATACAAAGGAGTGTGTGGACTTTAAATGTGATTTAAGTGTACGTTGTTTATGCTGACAAAGACATTAAAGTCAGATAAAAACAGCAATAAACAAAACTGAGGAACTCATTGGAGTACATTGCCAATTCTCACCTTCCAGGCTCTCACCCACTAACATCCCACTTCCCCACTCCCATACCCTCCAACACTAAGTCTTACAAAGGCCCTGTTCCTAGCCAACATATTTTGTTCCCCATATACAACAACTCTTTTTCATATGAGTTAAATTGAAATACATGCACAAATACATGAACTACTAACATGGTATCTGAAAAAGTGTGCATGCACACGAAAGCTCATACCTATGACAAACTTAGTTGGTCTCTAAGGTGCTACTGGAAGGAATTTTTTTATTTTGTTTTGACTACGTCAGACCAACACGGCTACCTACCTGTAACTTGAACTACTCAGTTTCTTGACATGTCCTCTCCCATCTAAGGCAGTCCCACCTCTGTAGAACAATGACAGTAAATGAACCTGTAAGTTATATGGGTCATGTGACTCTCTGGGGATAGTTGGACTGCAGTTTCCATTATCCCTGACCATTGACCATATTGGCTAGGCAAGGGCTGATGGGAGCTGGAGTACAACAGCATCCAGACAGCCACCGGTTCCACATTCCTGCTTTTGTGTATCAACCACTGGCTTCAAACAACAAAAATCCGAATGACTGTCTGATATTGGATTAGGAGTCAGTGTTTCTAGAACAGAAGGTATTGCTTTCAGCAACTTTGAACACCTGCTCCTCCCACTTTTAAGTGTTGGTGATCAATATCTACATCGACATGTTAGGAAAAGTGTCTGATTTGATTTCAATGTTGTGGTTTATACTCAATAAGCAATCAGCAACTCACTTGTGTGAGGCAAGGCAGCCTTCAGAGTGCCTCTAAAGCCAGCTTTTAATGAGCATTAGCCACTTCTGGGGTTGGCTACAAAGAGAACCTTTAATTTCAAGGGACCCAAAAAGTTTTGTTGTCCCTATTGATGACCTTTCAGCAGCCCTGTGTTTTGCTATTATTTCTTGAGCTCTCAGAGTGGGAGGTTGCAATACAGCAAAAGAGGGAGGGCAGGAATAGCTTTTATCTTTGCTAATAGGAATCTAATGGACACCACCGTCTGCCTGTAATTGGATTTTGCTTCAGATCATGATTAGGAAGATTGCTAAACAAAGTGTATAGAAACTGCTTGCAGAAGTTATATGCATTCTTTGGCTGTAATTGAATGAAGAGATGGGATAAAGGAGATCTTGGAGTTATCGGGTAAACTGAAATGGAAGCAATAAATGCAAGAGGGGGTTGGAAATCACTGTCTTATGGAAGAAGAAGAAAGATAAACGTGGATAGCACTTCACAATCAGAAACATCTACTGAGACAAATAAATAGGCACAGTTTGTTGCCTATGCCTTATAACATTCATAGCTTTTTATTATCATGTGGATACCTGATTCACTCACAATATGAACCATTAAGAAGATGCAGAATTCAATTCTTGTTTCATCACACCCCTTAAAGTAATGATAACAGAAGAATTATAGAACATATATTCAATTCAATTCAGCCTGCTTGCAAGACACATTTGATAGGATTCACATAATTCTGCTTGAGCCAAATTTGTCAGGGGTGGTTTGTGTTTGCAGGTTAGCAGTGCCTGTAATGACATGAATGGCAAAATTCAAAGCTGCCTCGTGATCCCACAGGAAGCTCAGACCCTCCAAGTGTCCTTATTTTCCAGGTTCATCCCTGATTTAGAGAAGCCGTCCCAGTTTTTTATTTGATCCTGGAATGTCCCACTTTTCCTTAGGATGTCACTATTTTCACTGGAGAAATGCTGGAGGGTTTGGAGTTATCCTACCCCTGAGCTGTCTGAAAGCAATCCTTTATAGCAGTGTTTCTCAACCTTTTTTGGGCCATGGCACACTTGTTCCGTGAAAAAAATCATGAGGCACACCACCATTAAAAAAGTTTTAAAATTTAACTCTGTGCCGCCCTATATTATAATTATGACTCTAAGAAACACTTGCCAAATATTGCTTTCCGGCGGGTCAGTGTTGTGTATTGGCAGCCACCAGGCTCGTTTGCACTGAGCTTTGGGAAAGAGGAGGAGAAATATTGCTTTCCGGTGGCTCAGCGTTGTTTATTGGCGGCCGCCAGGCACGTGACAATGCAAATCACCCTTCTCGTCGCCGCACGTCGCGGCACACCAGCCAGCGTCTCGCGGCACACTAGTGTGGTTGAGAAACGCTGCTTTATAGGGAAGGGTTTTTTTTTTTAGGTTTAATGTTTTATTATGTTTATATATATGTTGGAAGCTGCCCATAGTGGCTGGGGCAACCCAGTAAGATGTGTAGCGTATAAATCGTAAAATTATCATTATGGAATGGGATGTCCCTATTTTCACTGGAGAAATGTTGGAGGGTATGGACATAGCTGCCAAGTCTCCCGTATTCCCCAGGAAACCCCCGTTTTTCCAGCCATTCCCAGCTGGAAAAACAATTTTTTTTTTGTTTTTTCCCGGTTTACTTATCGCCCGGGGGAGGCTCCTTCTGTGCATGTCTGGAGTCTCTGGACATGTGCAGAAGCGATTTCTGGCACGGTGGCCATTTTGGAACTGGGCAGAGCAGCATCGAAAGTCACTTCTGAGCATGCTCCGCCCAGTTCCAAAATGGTGTCAGCGCTACTTCCAGTCTGCCGATCCCTTACTTTTCCGGCAGGAACTTGGCAGGTATGGGTATGGAAGCTGTCATACTAGGCCAGACTATTTCCCACCTAGCGATTTATAGTGATAATCTGATATTTTAAGTGCTCTTATTTCAATGGAATTTAGAAATTTATGATTTTAGATATGTATTTTAATTTTATTAATTTTATTTTGTCATATTTGCTTTGTTGTACAATGTATACCGTGTTTCTCATATTATAAGACACGTCTTATATTTATTTTTTCCTCAAAAAAACACACTATGTCTTATTTTCAAGGGATGTCTTGTTTTTTTCCTCCTCCTGCCGCTGCTGGCATTGCTGCTGCACCTATCACTGTGTCTTATTTTTGGGGTATGGCTTATATTTCTTGAATGCTTAAAAATCCTGCTATGGCTTATTTTATGGGTATGTCTTAAAATATGAGAAACAGGGTATTGGTATTGAATATGGGCCTATGGCCGTAATAAACTATCTATCTATCTTTCCCACCTAGCCCAGTACTGTTCTAATCCAGCTGTGGGCAATTTGTGGCTATAGGGCTGTATGAATCTCAGCTTAATTTTGTGCAGAACCTTGGAAAGGACCATCACTCAATGGTAGAACATTTGCTTTGCATGCGTAAGGTCCCAGGTTCAATCCCTGACATCTACAGGTGGGGTTGGGAGAGAACCCTGTTTAAAACCTCAGAGAGTTGCTGCCACTCGGTGTAGACAATACTGAGCTACATGGACCAATGTTCTGAATCAGTATAAGGCAACTTCCTATGTTCCTAATTCCAGAGCAGCCATTGTTCCATGGCTTGGATGCACATCTCCTATTCATCTGAAGTAAGGCGTTCAGTACAGTGGTACCTCGGGTTAAGAACTTAATTCGTTCTGGAGGTCCGTTCTTAACCTGAAACTGTTCTTAACCTGAGGTACCACTTTAGCTAATGAGGCCTCCTGCTGCCACCGCGCCACCGCCACAGAATTTCTGTTCTCATCCTGAAGCAAAGTTCTTAACCCGAAGTACTATTTCTGGGTTAGCGGAGTCTGTAACCTGAAGCGTCTGTAACCTGAAGCATCTGTAGCCCAAGGTACCACAGTATTGTGGGCCCAATTTTATGGTTCTCACAACTGAGGTAAGACACACTACCATCTTGTTCAGCTTCCAGCACCAACCAAAGACTTCTTTTTTATTCTGGCAAGCATTTTAACTGAATTATGATTTTAGGTTTTTAACTTAGTATTAATATTTTTGTGTACTGATTTACTTGTACACTACTACAAGATTATTGAAATTAGGTGACATATAAATGGTTGGGATTGTAAATAAATAAATGCCAATCTGCAAAATTTCACTTGCATACTGTGGCAGGAGTAATATGACCCTTCTCTGGAGATCCACTGGTGAGGAGAGAAGGCTGCGGAGAAAAGGAGAAGGCCCACTCGGTTTTGCCCACCATCTGCATGCACTTCCTCACAGACTAGCCCTGTGAAACTCATTCTCAGTCTACTCATTCCTTTCCCACCACCTGTCACCTAAAACTAGAGAGCCAGGATTGAACCCAGGACAATCTGCATGCAACGCATGTGTTCTATCACTCAACTATGGTGCATCCTCAAACATCTACCTAACAGCAGATACCTCAATGAGGGATACGGGTGGCACTGTAGTCTAAACCACTGAGCCTCTTGGGCTGGTTGATCAGAAGGTCCGTGGTTCAAACCCCGGTGGCTGAGCGAGCTCCCGTTGCTCTGTCCCAGCTCCTGCCAACTTAGCAGTAAGGTAAAGCATGCCAGTGTAAGTAAATAGGTACCGCTGTGGCGGGATGGTAAACGGTGTTTCTCTGCACTCAGGTTTCTGTCATGGTGTTCCGTTGCACCAGAAGCAGTTTAGGCATGCTAGTCATATGACCCAGAAAGCTGTCTGTGGACAAACGCCGGCTCCCTCAGCCTGAAAGCGAGATGAGCACCGCAACCCCATAGTCGCCTTTGACTGGACTTAACTGTCCAGGGGTCCTTTACCTTTTACCTTACCTCAATGAAAATTAGATTGGGCCTTCTGACAGAAGTGGTACCGTATATTTCCTAAGGGTGTGCACAAACCCCAAGGTTTCCAATGTATCTGTGCTAACAAACAAACAAAACAAACAGGATATTTTTTGGAATCCCTCTATGTTTTGGCCACTTCAGTCTTTTATTTGGGTTCTAAGCTGCTCTGTATTTCCCATTATTAATTTGCTGGCACAGGAGCCTCTCTAGAGTGGATTAAGCCTGTGAAATTACAAATCCAACAGCTTTTGTAGGGAAAGTGAAAGGGATTCCCTTTCCTTCATAATCAGTATTAGAGTAGTATCTTTATAAGACCAACTACCCCTCTGTCTCTCTGTCTCTCTGTCTCTCTGTCTCTCTGTCTGTCTGTCTGTCTGTCTGTCTGTCTGTCTGTCTGTCTGTCTCTCTCTCTCTCTCTCTCTCTCTCTCTCTCACACACACACACACACATTGCTGGTGTTGTATCTTTCCTAACCTAAAAATAATTAAGAGGTGCCTGAGTGGTGGGGATTCTTGTTTGTATTAGCAGCTTCCTAGAATCTACCTTAGGTTTCCAGTGCTTCTTTGTGTTGGAAGAAGATGTCTTCCAAAGGGTATTCCAAGGGGAAGCTGTCTGAATGCTGCCTGCATTTATTTGTCACCATTCTTCAAAAGATTCCACAGTGTGCAAAAAGAAAAGAAATATAAATATAAAGACACTTTAAAGCCATCAAGTACACATAACAGAAGATAAGACAAATGTAAAAGTCCTTTAAAAAAACAATATATAGGCAAAAAGTAATCAAAAATCAAAAACATCTGGACAAATGGACAGGTCTTTAACTGGTACTGAGAGGCTTGTAATGTTAGCACCAAGTGTGTTATCTTGGGAAGGGCATTCCAAATTCAAGATACCATCACAGAAGAGGCTCTCATGAAAGTATGATATACCTCTGCTGAAGAGGAACCTGAGCAGGCCCTATATGGAAGAACTTCAGCCATGGGCAGGTCAGTAGGTGAAGAACTACTCCTTCAACTATTTGGGCAAGCATTAATATTCTGATGTGCAGGTCCATTTGTGGGCATTGATGTCAGGACTAAGCTGTGGGCAGCAGAACAAGGTGAGTTTGGAGCCGTGAGCCAAGCCAGGAGGCAGGACCAATAGAACAAGCCAGAACTAGCAAACCTTGTGCTCAGGAAGATATTTACTGCACTAGAGATTGGAAGCCTTTTTATATTCCTTCTAGCCAAGGAGTCAGTTCAGAAGGTTCATCTCTGGAAAGTTGGAGTGACACCACCTTCCACAGGGGGGTATGCTTGCCGATTTGGAACCTGATAGTTTGGGCTAAACATTTCTACACATATTGTTTCCCCCTGTGTTGTATTCAGTAGAGTGGCCCTAGTTCAACTCCCCCGTATTGCATACCCTCCAAGTGTCCCTATTTTCCAGGGGAAGTCCCAGAGTTATGAAAGCCCTTCCGCCTTCTGATTTGATCCTGATTTGATCCTGGAATGTCCCTATTTTCCTCACCCAGTGCCACTGTTGCCAAGCTTGGGGAGGAGGATGAGCTGGTGTTTGTCTCTCCATGGCTGCCGCTGCCGGCCTCCTCCCGTGAGCAGCTGGGCAGGAAGAAGGAGGGAGCGGAGCGCAAGGAGTACTGATTTTCTTTATATAAAAAACAAAACTTTGCCGCTTTCTAATATTTATTTATTGGAGTGTACTTTTCTTTTTGTAAATCTACCAAAGAATAAAATAAAATAAAATAAAATAAAATAAAATAAAATAAAGAGGATTAAAGGTTTTTCTCAGGACTGTGAAGTGTGTGTGTGCGCTGTGTCCCTTTGCTGTAGTGGTGGTAGAAATGCTCGGATGGGGGGGGGGTTGAGACACACACAAAATGGGGGGGGGGTCAAGGAGGCTCAGTTGGAGTTTTTATTTTTTTGAAATTTCCCTATTTTCATCTGTTGAATATTGGAGGATATGATATTGCCCCTTGCCTCTTTATTCCATTATCCTTACACAAGTATTTCAAACCCATTTAGAGTGACAATGGGATCTGGAAAATATATTCCCTTTGGTTCCTTAAAACACACACCAGAAGTTTCAGTTATTGTTCTCTCCTCCCCCAGTCCTTACTGCAATGGCTTTGGAGAAGAAGCAGCGCAAGGATAGAACTAGGGTAGCATTTGCAATTGGGAAAGCTATTAGAAGTGTACCTTAGTAGCTCCAGAAGCAGTGATAAATGCTGCCTGAATTCAAGCTATTGTTTTTAAGTGGTAAGGGAAATAAATCCAAGATTTCCATAGGGGCAATGCTTAGATTAGACTTAATCTTTCAAAGAAAGAAAGAGCAACAAGAATTTTCTGTACCTTAAAATAAATGCATCGAAGGGAGCAAACCGTGACCTGAGCATTCCCTACAGCTTGACTGCAGAAGGCTGTTCTTTCAGATAATGGATCAATGCCGCAAAGTTTACAACCCTCCTGGACTACGAGGCAGAAATACCATCTCAAAGGCCTACTCACTCTGAGGGCTGCTGATTTGTGTGTTTGTGTGCTGTGAAACACTATCCTGATGTGATGTGAAAAGCTCACTGGATAAGACTCTCCCCCTCACACACCCTTTTAGAATGCCTCTCTGTACAAAAGAGAGAAATTTCAAATAGCATGTGTGCTGATTAACCCTGCAATATAATTTATACTTCTACTTATTTAATCACTCTGGAGTTTTCAGAATTTCCTGGCAGTTGCTAGATTGCTTTTTAAAATTTAGGTTGGGTAGAGAAGAGTTTATGCTCCATCACAATTTGGGAGGGGGGTGTTAAATATTGTTCTATGTAAATTATTGCATTCTTTGCTCATCTGCATACAAAGCCTTCCCATCTTGGTGTCTTTAAATCACAGCTAACATCCTTATTACATCTCATCTCAGCCAGGCACCCAAATGACTGATCTCCACATTTATACATGCTTCTTTTAAATCAAGGGAAGAAATACACTGGATTGTTGTGAAAGGAAGCAATTTTGAAAAAAGACAAATGCTTGTTTTGCTAAGCTTATGGGATCCAGAAGTATAAAATGTGATCTATTCTTTCTTTCTCTCCCCCACCCCAAAAAAGTTTAAATGACATTAAAAATAATGTTATGAATTAGTGGGATTGTGTTTGCAAGTCACTACCCTACCTCTATCAGGTTTCTGCTTTTTGATTTGTTTGTTTGTTATTGTGAGTTTCATATTATGTATTTTGTGATTTTTATAATTTATTTGTAAGCATTTATTGGGCAGTTTTGGGAAAGCCTTTCTTTGACAGTTATAATATTCAATCTTCAGAATACACCCTTTTCTAAATAGGTGGGTTGCATGCAACTAAGTTCTAATCAGTGTAGTCCAAATAAATCAATGGGCATTGCTACATTAAGTCCATTCATTTCAGTTAGCCTACTTTGAGTAGAACCTGGTATATTAGGTTGGCCTTGCATGGAATTATAGAAGACAAGGAAGCTGAAATGAGAAAATCGCTGCTGACAATCTACACTGCAATGCAACAGTGATACAAGGTTGCAATACTATTCCCAGCATTTGAGGACAAAAATTGTGATGCGTCAAAACATTGTTACCTCCTGTGCCTTTCTTTAATTTAAAAGGGTGAAATGATCCCAGCATTTGTATTTTTTCATGGCAAGTGGCTGTAGTAAGTTTTCAGACAATGTGGAAGACAACCAGGGTGCTAGCACGTTTTCCCTTGGCATTCATCACTATGAATGATGTTCTAGTCACTACCAGATGAATTAATAATTTTCCACTTCTCATGAAGTGCATTGCCAACTTTTATTTCACCCCATCTTATCCATAATAATATTAAAACTATTCTGCAACACTCCATAATGTGCAGTAAGTCCTTATTATTTCCTTTGGTCTCCAATTGTAAAAACATTAATCATAGTTAATACAAAGCTATCCAAACCAGATAGAAATCTATCATCCCTTACAAATTTCAGTGATTTAGCTCTACGGTCTTAATTGTCTAAGATATATGATGGAATTATTGCTTAGCACCTATAGAAACATGTGTGGCTGCAAATGTCTGCCAAATGAAATGGTTAAAGGCAAAGGTAAAGGGACCCCTGACCATTAGGTCCAGTCTGACTCTGGGGTTGCGACGCTCATCTCGCGTTATTGGCTGAGGGAGCCAGCGTACAGCTTCCAGGTCATGACAAAGCCACTTCTGGCAAACCAGAGCAGCACACGGAAACACTGTTTACCTTCCCGCTTGAAGCGGTACCTATATATCTACTTGCACTTTGACGTGCTTTCGAACTGCTAGGTTGGCAGGAGCTGGGATTGTCTAAAATATATGATGGAATTATTTCTTAGCACCTATAGAAACATGTGTGACTGCAATGTCTGCCAAATGAAATGGTTACAACCAACTAAATTACAAATGTAAACTGGATAACTTCAAAACAATTAGAAACATTTGTAAGTCGAAAAAAATTGTAAGTCGAATCCCATAGGAATGCATTGGGAGAAAAAATTCGTAAGTCAAAGCAACCCTATCTAAAAATTCGTAAGTAGAAAAATTCCTATCTAAACCGCACCCAAGATGGCGGACGGAGCTCCATTCGAAAGTAGAAACATTCGTAAGTAGAGTTATTTGTAAGTAGAGGTACCACTGTACTTTGGTAGTAACTGCTGTTGTGGAAATGCCTTATTGGCTGAAGACAACTTCTTATTGAGTCCTTTCATCCCATACCAAACTGTGTTCTTCTTCATTCTGGTGCCCTCCACATGTGTGGATTACAGCTGGGATCATCAGCCCCAGCTATCACAGTTGTCCTGGGAATTAATGGAAATTGTAGCCCAAAACTACAACTTCTGAACTGTATCAAGTTGAAGAAAGCTGATACAGCATTTTCAGTTATTTTCATTGTTACACAATGGAGATGTTTTCATACTACCAAAAATAACATTTGCAAAACTCCCAATACAAAATGTGGAAGTTTAACACATGCAAAGGCAGAATCATAATAACATGTATATCTCATCACAAGCCTTTACAGAGTTTTCTGTGTGTAAGAAAACTGTTCTAGGCAATGCCAGTCAATCTTGTACTTATCTGTGTTGATTTTGGTTTGAACCCCAACCCCCCCCCCCCCAAAAAAAAATCAATGGCAAAATTTGGGACTTCTCCAGCTGCAGTCAGCTTCTAGCTGGCAAGTCCTGTGTTGATGCAAATCCACCTCTCCTCTGACTGAAAGCCAAGCTCATTTGGTTATACAAGCCTCTGTAGCTTCTACTAGGCCACATAGCCCTTTGAATACCATGCTGTCAGGCCTTCAGAAGCCACTTCTTCATCTTCCTGCAGGTTCTTATTTCTTACAACTGTGTGTGGCCTGCATGTAAGACACTGAAGCAGAATGTCAGGAGCTGAGAGCCAAAATTGTGCATGTAACGGTTATTCAGATTGCACTCCAATGTCCTCTGTAAGCAACAAGTTGCCTAGATAAATGGAGTGCATCAGATCTAGAAGTTTTGTGAAGGAAGAGGAGGAGGACTGGCTCTTTCATATCATTTGATTTCTCAGGCCAGAATGATTTCAAGCTGTTGTGTGAGTATCCAAGCTTGAGCTGATTATAGACTCATACTGCAATCAGTAAGTGATCCAGGAATTCAGTAACCTCTGTCTGCTGTGCAGGGCTTCACACTTGAACCAAGTTTCACCTGACAGCAATGCAAGGGTGTCAACAGGATTTTCTGTATGTGGATTGGCTTTCCAAACAATTTATGAAGGAGAACACATATTGCATTAAGTTTTCATGTATGTTGTGTCATGTGTAAGTATGTGTCCTCTTTTTCATGTGGAGAGGAGGGCCCCCACAAAAAACTAGTGAATGACGACATACACATAGTACGATGACTGATTGACAGAATGTGGGCAGATAGAGTTTTTCCAATAATTGTATTTCTGTACTAGACAATGATTAACCAGTTCAATTTATGGCTATCTCACAGCTATTAAAGACACAACAACCTTTTCACCAAAGTCAATCCTAAATAAAACCCTAGGTTGCAATCTTGAACTTACTTAGCTAGGATTAACTCATTAAACAAACAAAAAAAATGACTTCTAGGGAGCACCAAATCTCAGAGAAACTCACAACAGGAAAGATGCATCCTAGTTGCTAGGGAAAAAGGAAGAGGAAACTACTGAGATTACAAGGACTAGAAAATGATACAGAATTTTTAAAAAATGCTAAAAGGGAGGGACCATAGCAGCATTTCCTGTCTGGTGTCCAAACAACTCATTTATCCATCATAGCTATGACCAGGGATGGAATAATCTGTCTATTTCAGTTCTCTCAGTTTCTCATTTTTTCCAGTCATGAATTCTGAACCACTTTGGAGGAAACTCGGCAACAGCAAAAGCCAGAGGTGGGGGCCCTCAGGACCTGGGCTCAAACACAGTCCTCCAGGCTCTTGGGACTCTTCCAAGGCCACACCCCTCCTGGGATCACACCCTCTTCTCCCAGGCCACACCTCTCACTGGCCCTTCTTCATAACCTCCTTAAGTGCTTTTGCCTGTCTGGAATGTGTCCTTGATCTGCAATAAAGCCTCTTGCTTGCTTGCCTAGATGAAGCGAAGGGTGTGTGTAGAAATCTCTGATTTTCATCGCCAGAATATAGCTTTACTGTAATAAGAGTCACATCCATTGCTTTGCTCACTTGCACATCTGACCACCTTTGCCTCTTGCCACACCCACTGCTACAATGTTGTTTACATTTTCATGGCCTCTTTAACTTATCGGGAGACATTCATTGTGAATTTCACAGAAAAGTGCCTCATACAGCCTGATGTCGCCTGCTCAGACGGGCAGTTGATCTTCCAAGTTTCAGGCACAGTACGGACTCTTTCCCATCACCTGCTTCTTGCTTTTTAACTGGAGATACTTGCATAACACTGAGCTTGGCTCCCTCCCCCAAAAGTAGATGAATTGAGGAAAAAGAAAGAGGAGAGTGGCTGGTTTAAGCTTGTTTTTAATAGACGCTGTACCAGTGGAAGGAGTCGGTCCTGGACAGAGGTGAAGAGAGAAGCAGTTGCAATGGCAAGGACCAGCCAGGGGGAAATGATCCTACTGGATTGATTGCATGGTTTGGCTCCTTAATTTGGAAAACAGCTGAGCTTTTAGCTGATTTCCCTCTCGCCCTGTGCCGGGTTCTGACCATTGTCTGCATATACAACTGACAAATTTCCTTTGAATTACAGGCCCCAGTGTCATGGGAAATTTCATTTTTGAATTGCACTAATATGGAGAGGAACAAAAAGTGTCAGCTCACATTATACATCCACAATATGCCTTCCTGCACTCAAGGCTTTGACTGCAGCTAACTTGCTCTCGCTCATGAAATGCTGAGAGTGACAGTTACACTATGACACTTTAATACCGCGTTATAAATCACTGTCACCACACTCCCAATCACACCATGCATCCGCCACAGCGGTACGTTCTCATTTTTCCATCCTCCTCCTCCATCCTTTCTCCTGATATTACCCATGTCGTACAGGGCCATTTCTAATCTTCTCAGGCTAAGCATGATAAATATTCATTGCTGTCGTATTATCACAACAAATATCCACCCTACGATTAATAAGCAGGGGTACTCCCGTACCAATAAATAAACATTGGATTGAATTTGCCTTTTTTTAAAAGAGAGGACGGCAAATTGGAAAGTGTTGTGCAAGTCACAATCATTGGTTTTTCTTAAGCTGGGGGAAAAATGCTTCTGGAGCCCCTTGAGCTACTGCACGCAGGCAGACACTTTTGCTAATTATGTCCTATTTGAGCTTAAGGTCAATGCAGGCAGGTCTATCAAGACCAGGGGACAACAAACATTTCTCCAGCAGGGGGCCGGTCCACTGTCCCTCAGACTTTGTGGGGGGGACACACACAATATTTTGGAGAGAGAAAATGAATGAATCCCTTTGCCCCCAAAATAACCCAGAGATTCATTTTAAATAAAAGGACACATTCTGAAGGCATCTGAAGGCACTCCTGTTTAGGGAAGCTGTTAATGTTTAATGGATTAATGTATTTTAATATTCTGTTGGAAGCCGCCCAGAGTGGCTGGGGAAACCCAGCCAGATGGGCGAGGTATGTATGTATGTACGGTATGTATGTATAAATAAATAAATAAAATTCTACTCACGTAAAAGCACACTGATTCCCGAACTGTCCACAGGCTGGATTTAGAAGGTGATCTGGCTCCCTGCCTTAGTTTGCCCACCCATGATCAAAACCAACCCCTTATTGAGATCAGCTGCAAAAATGGCAAAGGCTGTCTAAGCAGATCATTAGGTGGGTGGTAGATGAACCAGTGGCCTGATTAACCCTACACAGGGAGGGAACATATTAATTGGGCTCCTTTTAATTTCCTTTAAAGGAAAGCATATTTCAGTGGTAGAGCACATACTATGTGCGCACAAGATATCTGATTCTGTTTCTGCTAGTAAAAGGTATCTCATCATGCAGGGTGCCCAAAGCCATTTCTGTGCCTAAACCCCAATTGAAATGGATTTAGAAAATCAGTTTCCTCCAAGAACGCCTGGATCTAGTCTGCTACCACTCACTCAAGAACCTTGCCCAAGAAGGGGAGGTTGGCTAATCAGATGGGAAAGAAATATTGATAGTTCTATCAATATAATTTTCTGGGGTGTGGTGTTTGCAAGATCACATGTGCATCAGTTGGACATCACATGGAAGAAAATATTGATTCTGTCATATATACAATCATATCAGGATCATTATTTTGCAGCCTTTAATCAACACATTGGTAGAGTGTGGAAAGATACTAAAGAATTTAATGAACTGAAAGCTGTGCAAACTGTCTGTGCTCCTGCACTGGAATTAAGGCCCCACCTGCAATATACATTTAAAGCTGCATCATAGCACTTTAAGCAGTCATGGCTTCCCCCAAAGAAACTTGGGACATGTAGTTTGCCAAGAGTGCTGAGAGTTTTTAGGAGAATGCTGTTTTGCTCACAAAGCTGCAATTTCCAGAGTGGTTGAACAGGCCATCCCTCTTCCCAGGGAATTTTGGGAATTTTAGTACTTAATTTGTGGAAGATCTGTAGTCAGTGATAGGACATCTGCTTTCCTTGCAAAAGTTCTGAAATTCATTCCTTGGCACCTGTGTAGAGTGGGGAAAATCCCATCTGAAACCCTGAAATTACTGCATTGTGTGTTGTGAGTGGAGCCTACACATTTTGCTTGCATACAGCCAGTAAGGAACACTGTCCCAGGAACCAGGCTTTCCCTTTGACCTCATTTGTTACATCCATTTCAGAATGCAGGTGCATGCTGATCATAGTCCACTGCATTAACGCCAATACTGTATCTTAAAATTATTTGTCTGTCTCTTTTTTATTGTTGATTCGATTATTCTATACTGAGATTTCTGCATTGCAGGGGTTGGACTAGATTACCCTTGCGGTCCCTTCCAACTCTACAATTCTATGATTCTAAGGCTTCTATGATTCTAATGATTACAGACTTTGGTAATTAACTGTCCTACTAGGGGTGAGTGAACTCTGGTTTGTAAGAGTTCTGCACTTCGTCTTGTGATCTTTGATATCGCAATATAGGATCAGGAAGTCTTAATCCTAGGATTACTCTCTGGATGGGTGATTTCTTTAAATGAGGCCTTTCGCTTTCCTTTAATGTAATGTTAAAGTAAACCTGGTCTGTTCACAAAGCAGAAATTCCTTAAGTCGCTACTACATAGATCTATAGATTGTGGCTGTAGTGCAATTTTTTAAAGGAGAAAAATCAATATTTTGACTTTTCCTCTCTCCTGGAGTGAACCAAAGTTCACATCAAAATTATGAATGAAACTGCTGAAAACTTGAAAGCTTTCTAAAATGATTTTTTCAAAGTGGAAGAAAGTTAGCATCACTTTAGCCTGGTCAAGGAGGGGTCATGTGCCCTGGGCACCAGGCTGGAGTGTGTGTGTGGCAAAATTACAGGCTTTCTAAGAAGGCTGCCCATGGATGTGTGGGGGCCCTGCCCTGCCCCACCTGCTTGGGAAAATGGAAGCCAGGGCTTTGATAATAATAATAATAATAATAATAATAATAATAATAATAATAATAATAATATTTTATTTATACCCCGCCCATCTGGCTGGGTTTCCCCAGCCACTCTGGGCGGCTTCCAACAGAAAAATAAAATAAAATAATCAATTCAACATTAAAAGCCTCCCTAAACAGGGCTGCCTTCAGATGTCCTCTAAAAGTCTGGTAGTTATTTTTCTTTTTGACATCTGGTGGGAGGGTGTTCCACAGGGCAGGTGCCACTACCGAGAAGACCCTCTGCCTGGTTCCCTGTAACTTGGCTTCTCGCAGTGAGGGAACTGCCAGAATGCCCTCGACACTGGACCAGAGCGATGGAGGTGGAGACGCTCCTTCAGGTATACTGGACCAAGGCTGTTTAGGGCTTTAAAGATTAGCACCAACACTTTGAATTGTGCTCGGAAACGTACTGGGAGCCAATGCAATTATTCAACACACCCATCCCAGCATCTCGGAGTGCAGGTGCTGCGCTTTGCCATCTCTCTAATTACCCTCTCTGTTGTGCATGTATGTGCATGACAAGTGTGCCTCTGCCCAAGACCCCAAAGAACTGCTGCCAATCAGAGCAGTTACTACTGAGCTAGATGGAATATATAGAAACATAAGAAGTGTCTGCTGGATCAGGTCTGTGGACCATCTTGCCCAGCATGCTGTTCTCACAGAGGTGACCCAGCCATTCTCCTCGCATATGATTCCCAGCAACTGACATTCAGAGTGGCTGAAGAACATAGCTGTTCTTGCAGCCATTGATACCCTTATCCTTCACTATTTCTCCCATCCTCTTTTAAAGCCTTCCGAGTTGGTGGTCATCACAGCTCTTTGGGTGGCTTTAAAAGGGATTAAGCAAATTATAAATAAACCATCTGACCTGGTGCAAGGCAGCCTCCTCGTTTGTAAACTTTCCTACATTTTGTTCTGCTATGTAATTTTGATTACGGTATATACAACAGAGGATTGTTGAAACTTGCTGCCAAGTAGCATTTTAATGATATTTTAAAGTGTGTGTGGGGAGGGGAACAATTCCAAGTTGTTTGCTCCAAAATATATGTTTTCTTAATGACCCCTGGTGGCTCTTTAGGCTGAAATAAATCCAGTCTATCTGTCAACTTGAAGACCATTCATAGATTGGTTCCCATTAATGAACATTAAAGTTGGAGATTGGCAATCAAATATTAGCCCACCCTGTGACTTCATTATATTTGGTTAGATTCCCTACAGTAAAAAGTGAACAATTAATTTGCCTGTGTCTGAATTTCAAGTTCATAAGGATCTGTTCTCCAGTTTAATTAATGGATTTGTGCATGCGATGGATGAGTAACTACCCTTCAGTGGGTGCATGCTACATTTCTTGCCCACCAAAGTTGAGTCTGCTGAGGTGGATGAAGACATTAGCTTCCATTGATAAGCAGCAGCCAAACATTCCACAAGGGCTGAATCTATACAGATATTTAAAAAGCACTATACAGTAGGAGAGGGAAGCTCCCAAGGCAATCTGCCATTGAGTTTGAATTCTGCTCTACAGTGCCATCCGGTTTCACATTTTTATAAGGCGTATTAAATGTTGTAAATTGACCTGTGTAGCTGAGTCCAAGGTCTCCGTTCATGCAGATTCTTTGTTGCAGTTCTGCACTCCAGCAGGCCCATGACATCTTCCACTGAAGTCACTAATTAGGCCTAGCAGATCTCACAAATTGACTCATCAGAGCACTTTGGCCAAGCCATGGCAACCTGACCAACACTTGTGATGTCAGCTGATTGTCAGGACTTGCAAAGGATGCCACCTAGATGACAAGCATAGCCATCCATCCCTTCCTCTTTTTATCCTCACACAAACCCTGCATGCTAGGTGAAGTTGAGATTGCTCAAGGTTCACAGGTGAACTTTGTAGGAGAGAAGGGATTTGTACTCCAGTTTTCCCAATCTCAACCTGATGCTCAAACTCCACTCTGAGTCAGGAGACGGCGATTTCATCTAGTTCCATCAGAGTTAAAGGTTAAAAACACAGCTTGTTGTTACAGCTTGTTGTGCATTGTATGATCACTTATTTCAGTCTCAGCGGTTGATTCACTTAACGTAACTAGCGGCATTTTATTTCCAAATCTGTGACATACATAGTTCTCCCTCTCCTCATTTTATCTGCACCACAACTCTGTGAGGTATGTTAGGCTTAGAGATAGTGACAGGCCAAGTTCACCCAGTGAGCTTCATTACTGAATGGGGAGATGAACCCTGGCCTTCCACCTCCCAGTCCAGCACTCTGATCACTACATGATCCAACCATCAAAGGGTCTCGTGCCTTTATTGTTAGTGTTGTGGTACCTAACAACAAAACCCTTTGTAAACACCCTAGAAAAAGGTCAATTTTTATAATAATATATGTACACAGCATAGCAATGTTTTGGGGTGCTTTTAGAAATTACAAACAACGAGGTTCACTATGTTGGTGGTGATAATAATGGCAAGATGTAGAAGGAGATGGGAGGGGGAAAAGAGAATGCAAGTTGCTGGATATTTCAAAACACCTGGGGATGGAAGGTGCGGCAAGGGGTTTACAAGAAGAAGTTAATGAGGTGTAACTAATTAATTGTAAGGGCGAGGAGCATGAATGAAATGTAATACAATGATAGAGGATGCCAATAATGATTTGGCCTCAGCTTGATTTAAAAATGCTATTGCTCCCTTGGTAATGCAATGGCATTTTTCAGTTGCGGAGGGTGGAGACAACTTACATCTCCAAGGTTCCATTGTAATCATTCATATGTAATAATAATAATTTATAATAATTATTTATTATTTATACCCCACCCATCTGGCTGGGTTTCCCCAGCCACACTAGGCGGTTCCCAACAGAATATTAAAAACATGATAAAACATTAAAAACTTCCCAAAACAGGGCTGCCTTCAGATGTCTTCTTAAAAGTCAGATAGTTGTTTATTTCCTTGACACCTGGTGGGAAGGCATTCCACAGGGTGGGCGCCACTACCGAGAAGTATTTTTCTTTCACTGTAAACTACACTGTTGGGTGCTGGAATGTGGAGGATGAAACCTAAGTAGCTCTGATGGCATGAACCTTGTTTGCTAAATAGTGAGCCAATAACATCCTAGTGTAGGTATCTTGTTTAATGTATGCCTCCTCCACACCAAATCCCCTCCCCCATATGGAATAGGCACAGGGATAAGCACTGAATATGTCAATTTTGGGTTCTCTCTGTTTCTCACTTTTCTGATCTTAAATTCAGTTCTCCACATTTCCACATCAGTTTGTGATTTGTTTTTTGAATGTCCCCCTGGAGATAGTGTGGATTTCTCCTAATGTATACATTTTTCTATGCAATGTTGCTTAATATACGTAATTTTGCAAACCAGTTTACCCTAATAAAATCCATTGTTGTGTGCTGTTTCCTCCAATATATGCATTTTCATGTACAGTGGAACCTCGTGTTATGTACCGCTCCCCCTTACAAATGCTTCGGGTAACAAGCTCCACCATCCCGGAAGTAGATGGCCCTAGTTGCAACCTTTGCCCTGGGATGCAAGCGGAAGTCGCACGGCAGCAGTGGGAGGCCCCTTTAGCGAAAGCACGCCTCATATTAAGAACAGTTTCAGCTTAAGAACGGACCTCCGGAATGAATTAAGTTCGTAACCAGAGATACCACTGTATAGGCTCAGCATCTTACAAAAAATGAAATAATTCCAACAGACCTAGAAGCGGAGGTTTGTCTCTCCCCACATCCCAGCTTCCATGGGCCTTAAGCTGTTTGTGTGGAGAGCTTCATTTACATCCTCACACTCACAGAGCTTTAGAACAAAGAACCAGCCGCCACCCTTCAAGATGGCGAGTTTGCAATTCAGTACTTCTCACATGATCTAAGGTTAATCACTCACATGTTAGCTGCTAGAGAACAGCAATCAGGTAATTATCAAGTCAGTTAAAGCTCAGAAGGGGTCTTGCTGTTCTTTAGCTTCAATGGAATCTTCTTAAACCCTTTCACCAATACACATTTCACCATTCCCCATTTCAGTGCCAATTAAACCAATTATACTTAATACAGGTAGGTAGTCGTGTTGGTCTGACGTAGTCGAAACAAACAAACAAACAAAATCCTTCTCTAAGCTGCTACTGGAAGGATTTTTTTGTTTGTTTGTTTCAATTATGCTTAACACAGGGTCCCTTCTCCATATCAATATGTTCACGGATTTGACATGATAGGGGCACACAACCCTCTTTGGGGAAGTGCAGTGATTAGAGGTGGAAACTTTAAAATTGTGGTATATTGCTGGGTGTGGAAATTCAGACCTCTAGTTGTCATTTCATGATAAAAGAGATCACGGGCTTACCAATAAACTGTCTCCTTTGAGAATTACAGTATTAACTTCACAGTCGGTGCCCTTTGCTCTCTGCAATCAGAACTATTTAACTGTCTTTTACTCCCCTTCTCTCCCTCTCACCCCTTCTTGCCACATAATGTACCTCCCCTAGCAAAGATTATTAGAGTAGAACGTCTGCTGGTGATTTTAAGGCATAGGCAGGTTGGGACAGAGAGGGATTTAGAGGTAGGTATCAGCATCATCAGCAAGCCCTAGGCTCAGTGGGCTATCTATCCATTCTTAAGGAAATCAGCCCTGAGGGCTCCCAGGAAGGACAGATCGTGAAGCTGAGGCTCCAATACTTTGGCCACCTCATGAGAAGAGAAGAATCCTTGGAAAAGACCCTGATGTTGGGAAAGATTGAGGGCACTAGGAGAAGGGGACGACAGAGGACAAGATGGTTGGACAGTGTTCTCGAAGCTACGAACATGAGTTTGACCAAACTACGGGAGGCAGTGCAAGACAGGAGTGCCTGGCGTGCTATGGTCCATGGGGTCACGAAGAGTCGGACACGACTAAACGACTAAACAACAACAACAAATCAGCATCATGGATTTGGTTTGAAAGTGAATAGGTAATGTTATAAGAATTTTAAGGTCTTAAATAGATGTTCATAAATGTACCAAGCAAACACATACAAATATATAAACCACATGTCTGAAACCCACAGAAAAGTCCTGAAACCATTTTCTCTCTCCCAAAATGACCTCGAATATTTCTCTGCAAGGTCCAAGGAAATGAACAAACCTCCCCATTGTGTCTGTGCTCATCAATCCTGCCTTAAGGGCACATTTAAGGTGTGAATAGGGTGAGCCTGTGGCCTGTGACCTGGATTCGGGAATTAAGTAGTTATAATAACAAAAGAGTGGCCAAAACCCAGATAATGCAATCAGGTAACCTGCCAGACTCAGGACCCAGGTGGCGCTGTGGTTAAACCACTGAGCCTAGGGCTTGCTGATCAGAAGGTCGGCGGTTCGAATCCCTGTGACGGGGTGAGCTTCCCATTGCTTGGTCCCAGCTCCTGCCAACCTAGCAGTTCGAAAGTACATCAAAAATGCAAGTAGATAAATAGGAACCGCTACAGCGGGGAGGTAAACAGCGTTTCCATGTGCTGCTCTGGTTCACCAGAAGCGGCTTTGTCATGCTGGCCACATGACCTGGAAGCTGTACGCCGGCTCCCTCGGCCAATAATGCGAGATGAGCGCGCAACCCCAGAGTCGGTCACGACTGGACCTAATGGTCAGGGGTCCCTTTACCTTTACCTAACCTGCCAGACAGGAGATAAACAACACACTCAGGATTCTGTTTTAGACCACCCCCTGTGATGTATGTACGGTATGAAGCTCACTGGGGCCAGTCACTGTCTCTCAGCCTAACCTTCCTCATTATTATTATTAATAATAAAATGTTTCAAATAAATTAAGACATCCTTTCCCTAAAATGACCTGCTAACAAAGTGTAGCATTTCTCTAGCACTAAATGCCTTCTACCTGCACCTGGGGACAGTGCAATTTCCTTTTGCAGATAGTTCCCCAGCAGGCCATGAGATAAAGTCTTGAGTCAAATAGGCTTCTCGAGTGAGATGTTCTTTGTCTCCCTGTTATATGACATTTACAGATGTTTTATGAAAATTACTACCCTTTTGTTCCCTGTTAGAATTATTTATTATCAAGGCAGATGCTGCTGGTGATTCATCATTAAGCCCACCAGAAAGTGAAGCTTCCATAAACCTCAAAGATTGTATGCCAGGATGGTAGAGATTGTGGAATGAACTGAATTGTCAGCCAACCATAACAGCTTGGACTATAACATTTCGAATTCTTTGCTTCGGTACATTTTCTTAAGCAAAGATCATAGGGCTGAGGAGGCTTTTAAATCCACAGGAGGGATAGAGGCAACATTTTTAAAGGGTTTGAAGCTTCATGTAGAGATTAAGGAGAACCCATGTGGGAGAGGTTAATAGAGTAATGCCTTTGTTAGTGTCTACTGCTGGCATGGAAAAACAATCTTTTGCATTTTCCAGCTCTAACCTTTCTTTCCTGTGCACTCTTGTATACCATTTTGTCGTTGCAGCTGTTACTAGAAAATCTTAAAGACACTGGAGCTCAGTTCAAACAAACATCTAGGTCTAGACACCTTATGGAAACTGAATGTCAGTTTTAAAAATGATTACAGTCTTTATGCTAGACGTGTATTGACTATTACAGCAGTGCTAGCTTCCTTGTAGAGAAATTATTAAGTCTCTAGCCCTCATGGTTGCAGTGAAAAGTTGGAAGTCTGTTAGCTGATCATGCTTAAGTCTCAGAAGCCCTCTGATACTGCAATCCTTTATCTACTTTCCTGGGAGTAAGCCCATTGAACTCAAGGGGACTTATTCTGAGCAGATACATACAGGATTGCACTCTATGATTTAATCTTTGCAACCATGCAGAGATTTTTTTATAGCTGCTATTTCCTGATCTTAGGAAACAGGAAAGCAGGAATTCTACCTTGATGGCCAATTGAAGATGAGATAATTTTCCACTTCCAGTCCATTATTGGTACTCCTCTGACCCATCTGTGATTCATGAAGAATTCAGTTTCTGTAAATTCCTATGTCCTAATCTAATTCACACATTCTGGACTAATGTGTAAAATGGAAGGCAATTATTCTTCAAATTTTACACTTCTGAATTTTATGACTAAAAAATACCAAAATCTGTATTTTAGGATAAAATGCATCTGGAAGCGGTAGGATTGGTTTGTTGATGTTTTCCTTCATAATGTTTATGAATAACAGTGGTCTGAACGGAAAGCCTTATTTATTTCATTGGTATAGTGGAGCCCCATCTTGTCTGACCAAACTGCGGGAGGCAGTGGAAGACAGGGCTGCCTGGCGTGCTCTGGTCCATGGGGTCACGAAGAGTCAGACACAACAACAACAAACAACAACAACAACAACAACAACAACAACAACAACAACAACAACAACAACAACAACATCTTGTCTTCTGATACTGGCCACTTTCATCTTTTCCCACCAGCGGCATAACATTTGCAGACATACTACTGCTCCATGGAGGCATGGATGACCATGACACTGATGGGCTTTCAGGACATGGTCAAGATTTAAGCAAGATAGCCAATTTGAGTGGACTACTAGAGATGCTTGAGGAGTTTGGTACAGTATATGTGAATTGATAACAAGTCACAAACTGACTTGATACAAGCTGACTTGTGTGGGTATGGAAAAGAAGTACCGTATTTTTCTCTCCATAACACACACTTTTTCCTCCTAAAAAGTAAGGGGAAATGTCTGCGCGTCTTATGGAGTGAATGTGTGGTCCCTGGAGCCGAATTGCCCAGGGGCAAAAAGCAGATTGTGCTTTTTCTTATGGAAAGAGCTAGAAGGGTGTTGAAAAGAAGCCGCTCAGCAGCTGATTGCAAGAGATTGGGGAGGGAGATAAGGGACTCCAGCTCCCTTCCCTCTGGGCCCTCTTGCCCAGGCCTCCATTGTTGAATGTTCTGCAGAGGGAGGCTGTTTGTTTCCCCAGCAACATGTGACTGGCTGATTGGATTATCTGGCTGATGAGATTATCAGGAGCTGCAGAACTGTGAGTTGAACAGGATTTTTTCCCTTTGCAAAGTAAACTCAACAACTTTGAGCTGATCCTTTTTAAAATGGGGCTTTTCCCCTTTGCAAAAGAAGCTGCACAACTGTGAGCTGATCCCCCCAAAAATAGGGCTTTCCCCCTTTCCTCCTCTGAAAACTAAGTGCGTCTTATGGTCAGGTGCGTCTTAATGGGCAAAAAAAAATGTGGTATTTTTGGATTTTGCACTTCTCCAAATTTAGCAATAGAGGTCTGCTAAAAAATGTACACAAATGCAAATGTATGTAAATGCAAATTATCATGCATTTGAATTAATAATACCATAGGAACAGATTAATGAGGAAATGGGGCAGTATGATGGAATGCATTCAAAACTGGCATGGACTGCAACAGACTGATGGACCATCCTTACCATCAACTTTACACAAGCATGGAGAAAAAATTGGTCAGATCAAATAATTTCCAATCTTCATTCTGGTAGATGTCAACAAGCACTTGTGATCCTATATCTATGTCAGCATGAATTGGGGGTTTATGGTAGATATTGTGGTGGGGGTGGAGTCCCTCCCCCCAAAAGAATATAAGCTCTACAATCTTTGTCCTTTGTTTTCTGACCAACAGGGTGACATCCACATACTTTTAGATAAAACTGCTGCAGGGGCAAAAACTAGTGTGGTGGTACTTTAAGTACATGGGAGAAATCAAAAGTATATGATTATACAGGAGCATTCTGTATAGTCTGTAGGCTTAAAAGGATAATCACTTCATCATGACACTGAAAATTACAATAATCATACCACAGTTTTTCATTCTTATTTCTTTTCAGTCCATTATGGGGCCTTTTTTTCGACAAGCAAAATTGGTGCTTGCTTCTTTGACAGCAAAGGACAAATGGCTCGACATGACACAGCGTTTCTTGCCCAATAATTAAATCAAAGGATGGTGTTCATCCCAATGGTACCTCTTCATTGGTAGTATTTCTTTCAAGAGTCTGGGAGACCATAAATCCAATATTTAATATTTATGACTGTCACCTATGGTTCAAGGTTGGAAGCAGCTGGCTAGATTGAGCTCCTGCCTGACTCAACAGACAACCTTTTAACTCCTTGTGTGCAGCTGCACGAGAATGGCACATAAAAGTGTTTCCTCAACTTCCATTGGCCTGCTATATTTAAGGAAAGCACTGTAGCTCAGTGGAAGAGCATCTGCTTTGCATGCAGAAAGTTCAGTCCCTGGTGTTTCATCCAGGGCTGGGAATGACCCTCCCTGAAGCCCTTAAGTGTCATGGTCACTCAGTGTAGACAGTACTGAACTTGATTAACCAATGACCTCCTGTGGTCTTCTGTCTTAGGTCCAAATAATTATGGAACCAAATTAATGCCAATGTTATAGGTTTCCATACTGGAAATACTAAGGCTGCAGTCACATACCCACTTACTTACAGTAAGATCCAACGAGCTCTGTAGAACTTCTTCGTAAATTAATATCACAGGAGCATGCCAATTTGTAATCACACAGTTCAAACACTTTATTAGTAAAACCTGATCTCCACAGACTTGATTGAGTGGCAGGCCTAATGAGCGAAGCAGCTCATTCCCAGTGCTTTCCCACCAGTTGGTGAGACTGAAAGTCTTCAACTCCTCACAGCTGTCTAAGTCTTCTCCTCTCCAGGGCTTTCCCCAAGCAATTAGAGACTGTGTCTGCATGCAGCCAATCTCTCATCCCTTTTCATGTCTCTTCTGGTTCTTGGATCCAACTGAGGAGTGGAGCTTGTCGCAGCAGGAGGGGAAATACTGCTGACTCTTCCCCAGCCTGACTCATCTCTGCCTCTTATCCTCCCTCCTCCCACACTCATGCCTCAGCTTCTGCCTCTTATTCTGGACTTCAGTCTGCCACAGAGTCTCTCAGCTCACTAAGCCCTGTTACCTATTCAGTTTCTGACACCTCTTCCCAGTCCTCTCCTTCTCCCTCTGACCACTCATTGTTGTCCCACCACCACTCTCTGAGCCCTCTTCCCTTGGTGGTTCCTCTGCTAGTTCCTCCAACCATTCCTCTGTGTCCAACCTATGCATGACAGCTGATGTGTACAGGATTGCACTGGCAATCATGGTTTATCATACAATGGCCTGAAGTTGACATACTGTCAAATTATGTAGTAAATGAACTCGACTGTAGTGACGAGCAAAGTGGATCCCCTAGTTCAACTTGAAAACTGTGAAGGAATATGACTTTCAGCCATTTTGTACCTCTCAACAACAAGCCATGCCTCTGATGTTCTCCAATGGATTTCCACCAGTGGAATAATTGCGTTTTATAATCAAGTTTTAGAGGGGACTCAAAACTTCACAGCTAGGTTAAAATTGCAAGGGAATATTTTGCTCAAGAAGTTTTGCACTGGAAGCTCAAATGTTAAAAAGAAAGGAGGTTTTCGCTTGCTTTTATGCCTCCCTTCCTTCTCATAGTAAAGTCTACAGCCCCTGTCATCACAAAATATACCAGGGATTCACATGTATTCCAGCTTGTGGGGGGAAGGAACTGGAAAGAAGGGCTGCCTGGTGGGATTAGGGGTTAAAAGCATTTTAAGTTCACCCCAGAGTTTGCATTTTTAACTTCTCTGCTCATAAGTATCACTGCTCATAAGTATCACTGATGAACTGTGCAACCACTCTTTCTCTCTAAAATTAAAGGTAGCACCCTTGATCTCACACTTATGGTCCCCTTTTTCAGTTTCAAATATTCTACTACTGTATTCCACTTCAGTTACCTGCATACATAATCTGCCTGGATGATATTGCACCACAAAAAATCTTGATGCATCTGAGAAGGGGATAAGCAGACTCAGATGTGCAATGGTGGTTTGGTGCAATGTGCCTTCTTAATTATTAGATGTCATGCTTAATTGCAGATCTGAAAAACTATCAGGTGAATCTGTTTTCAGTGGCATGTTGTGACTGAAACAACCCACATCTAGTCATGTTGCCCAGAAATTGATTTTTTCCCCCTTATTTGACACAAATTGCAATTATTTCTTTGCAGAATGTCTTCCTCTTTCCACTGAACACACACACACCACCTATATTTCCCTTCATATTATTGTCATGCCTTCATGGAAAAGGAGCTGGCATAGATGTATATTATTCAAATTCTGTTGTGACATCTCCAGGGATTGAACACATGCATGAAGTTGAAAAGTCTGTTCTGTAGATTGGAAGCAGAAGTCTGCTTGACATTGAATTAAACACTTTGATTAAAGATAATGAAAGTTCTAATACTTCTGGGCTTACATGTTCAAAGTTGGGAGACACCGATTCAAACTTAGGTGAGGCCTGTGTTCTCCACACTTGTAATGCTTTTGTGCCACAACCCAGAATGAAGATTTGGCACAGTGATTATCTTTATTAAAATAAAACAAAGAAGAATTTACACCAATCCAGACGGAACTGAGAGCAGGTATAACCTGTGCTGCCAGGAAGAAAATCTCCTGCCTGAGTCCAAGGGCCGAACCCCGAACTGCCTTGAAGAGAGGTAAAACCATATTCCAATAAAGGGAAGCCACAGGTGTGTAGCCTGACAGGTGTGAGCTATCCCCACTGTTCAGTGATAGCCAAGCCCCAATAACACCAAACCACACAGAGCCCCCCCCCTCGCCATCTGACAAAAGGTAGGTATGGGAGTGACCTCCATCCCGGTACTGGCAATTATCTAGACCTCTTGCCTACGCATGCTAAATGCCAGGCAAACTGATCCAGCCTCAGCCCATGCCAAGTCAACCAAATTCAGAGGAGTGTCAAGTAGGCAAAAAGGTGGGGGAGAGGCAAACCTAATCAGGGTGCTCCAAAAAAAAAACCTTACCCAGCCCTGTGGCACCTGGCTATGTCCACACTGCTCAAGACTGAGAGAGCAGGATGCCACTACAGAGAAGGAGGAGGAGTCAGGGGAAGGACAGCCTTTTAAAGGTCACTCCCTATCCTGAACCTATTGCCCCAAACAGGTTGCACAGTACAGTATAGAGCAAATGTTCCTTCAACTCGGAAGGAATCAAGGTGAGACTTCTTCATCGGAGTGCTAAGAGTTGTTAGGAAACCCCCTATTCCCATCACAGAGCCACAGTCCTCAGAATGGTTTAAAAATCAATCCTTATTCCCAGGGATCTCTGGGAATTGTAGTTTTGAGGAGGGACTGGAGGTGTTCTAACAACCCCCAGTGCCCTTTAAAAACTACCATTCCCAGCTTTTTGGGAGGAGGGAGCCATGGCTGTTTAAAGTGCTACAATACTGCTTTAAATGTGTGATGTAGATGGGATACTGTTTTAAATATACAATGCAGTCTATTGTGTTTACCTGGAATCTATTCTGTTTACCTGAAGTTTGTTATTTATAGTTTGTTATTTTTTTGCTCCTTCCTGTGCCTGATTGTTTGGCTTGGACTTAACTGCTTTATTTTATTTTATTTGAATCTGTTGCACAGAATATTGTTTCAACTTTTAATCTCTTTTTTATTTTATTATGATATCTTATTTTATGGAATTGTTTAATAACATCCCTTATTTAATTGGCCAAGTTCTCTGGGTAGCGTACAAAAGAAATACATTTATTTATTTATGTTTAGAACATTAATTAGTTGCTGTTAAAAATCACATTGAACACCATTTATGGCTGAAGAAGGGAGCATATAAAACCTTTAAAAACAAATGATAGCCTACTCCATACAAACACATGGCGGGGATTCTATTGCATACCCAACCAGACCCAGCTGCTCTGTATTTTTCACAACACACTAATCCTGACATATGCATTCTGAGCAAGGTTCTGCCATGTTACACAACTGAATATAAACCATATGTGAGAGGGGGAAGTGGGGGGGGGAGATTAATTAGATTGTCATAATTCAAAAGTAGATTTGTAGACAGCAGGTGCATTCTGGAACCTGCATGTAGATTGGCTATGTTTAATCTGGAAGAGTATGGGGAGAGAATAGTTGCATTTAGCACACAACTGCCAGTGTACCAAGGACTGGCAAGTTTATTATCCATGGCAAAGTCAAAGAAAATAAGAGGATAGTGGCTTTTTGTAAGTTCGTCCTGGTGAGCTGGTGATGATAACCATTAAGCAAGCACAGTCTGTATAAATGTGTTTTGAAACAATTAATTATAAAAACATTATTTTTCGTGTTAGTCTTGGGCAAAATAAGAATTCCTGTGACACTGCCTAAGACAGTCTTCCCTAACCTTGGAACCTCCAGATATTGTGGTACTCCAGTTTCCATCTATTGGCCTTGATGCCTGGGCCTCAAGGGAGCTGGAGTCCAAAATCTTTGAAGGGTGGAGAAGTGGGTGCAAATAAACAAAGAGTGCTGCTACCAATAATAAAGATACAATTAGGGCTTATCCACACCTCTGTTTGTGGCCTCTGCTGCCACCTGGCCTTCGCCCCCCCCCATGCCATCCTGTGCCACTGCCACCTGTCAGTGAATGGACAGAAGAGGAAGGCTGGGAAGCGCCCCCTCTTTCTCCTTTGCTTCCCTCAGAGGAGGAGGGGGGATTGCCCCCCCTTCCCCAGTAGTTTCAAGAGAAGAAGGAGACAGGATCAAATTGCAGCAGAAGCAGAACGCAGAGGTGCCAAGTTATGAGGTGTTAGGAGAAGGAGGGGGAGAATTGCCAGCAGAGATGTCCTTGAAAAGCATAAGAGAGCCACCATCCCCGGGTACGTGCCGCTCACTGAGAATTCAAGAGCAAAGGGCTCAAAGATGTTTGACTCCTGAGGCCACCCATAGGACCACAGGCTGTTGCTGGGGAAAGAAAGTGAGAAGCTCAGAGTGAGCAACATCACTATGGAGTTAAGGACTGGGTCCTTTGTTTTATTGTTATCGTGGTGCTAGACCAGGCTTCCTCAACCTCGGCCCTCCAGATGTTTTGAGACTACAATTCCCATCATCCCTGACCACTGGTCCTGCTAGCTAGGGATCATGGGAGTTGTAGGCCAAAAACATCTGGAGGGCCGAGGTTGAGGAAGCCTGGTCTAGCACCACGATAACAATAAAATCATGAATATGAAATTACTTCTTCCTCGATCCCTGATGCTTCCAGAGGAGGAGAGAATTACCCAAGCCTGACACCACCCGATATTTTCCTGCCTGCCGCTGCCTTTTCTCTAGTGCTCAGGTTCCCCAGCAGCAATAGGGCCTGGGTGCCTCTGTTGGGGCCTGCAGCGGCAACAGAGACACACGGTAGACCAAAGGCCCTGCAGTGGAGGCACAGGCCCTGGTTCAGGTGCTGCCGTGGCGCAGGAGTGCACACTACACACTGTGACATCATTACGGCGCAGTACAGCCCATGCATGAGGAGCACTCACGGTGTGGGGCTCAAATCGGCACTGCTGCTTGCAGCTGTTTTATTTCAACACTGCTGATGGAATAGCATTGTCCACCATATTCGCAGGCTGTGTGGCATGCATAGTTCAACAAAGTGAAAGGGCCCAGGGCCCTAGGAAGAACAGCCAGGGGTCTGCTGTTGCTGTCTCCCAGCTAGAGATAGGAAGTAAATTTGATTGAAGTATCATTTGAAGCCAGTTCTACTGAATTCACATTTCCCAAAACAATATGTGAACCAAAATGCAGCCATCCTTTGAAAGTCACACATCTCCAAATTTTGCTATGCAGTTTTCCAACCAGACCAAATTTACAAAAGATATATAGGTGATAGATAAGACAAGACAAATACTTTATTGTCATTGTACATAGTACAACGAAATTGAGTGCCATCCCATAAAAACAAAACAAAAACACAATTGCCACACACACCCGTCACAATATATGGGGGAAATGTGAATAATAATGAATATATTGGTAAAAATAATGCAAGAAGTGCATTACATTAGGGAAAATGGTTTGCAAATTTGTGTACATTAGTCAAAATGCCATATAATGGACTGGATGAGAGCCAACAAACTGAAACTCAATCCAGATAAGACTGAAGCACTGTTACTGGGTGGTTCCCTAGACCGGATGGGCGGGAGACCGCCTGCTCTTGATGGGGTAACACTTCCTCTGAAAGAGCAGGTTTGTAGCTTGGGGGTACTCCTCCTTTGCAGTCACTTGAAGGCTCAGGTGGCCGCAGTGGCCTGGAGTGCCTTCCATCAGCTTCGGCTGGTGGCCCAGCTACGCCCCTATCTAGACAGGGACAGCCTAACTAATGTTGTCTATGCTCTGGTAAAACGCATTATCTAATCAAAGATAATGCGGGTTGCGGAAGGGATGTAGAAATCCTCCTGGTTTGGGTGGGTGCTGGGGATCTGCAAGACAGTGTGATTAGGGGGCGTGCATGAATGAATGCATAATTCTGATTGGCTAATGGGCCCCCTATTTATTCCTGGCATCTTTTGGATTTGGTCACTCGTGCTGGTTTTGAATCTCCCTCCCATCCGCTCGTCACGCAACCTCAAGGTTAGATTACTGCAATGAGCATAGCTGCCAAGTTATCCCTTTTTAAAAGGTATTTTCCCTTATGCTGAATAGGCTTCCTCGCGAGAAAAGGGAAAACTTGGCAGCTATGGCAATGAGTTATACCTAAGGATACCTCTGAAGATGGTTCGGAAATTTCAGCCAGTGCAGAATTCAGCGGCCAGGTTGCTCACTGGAGCAAGATGGTTTGAGGATATTACACCAATCCTGGTCCGACCGCACTGGCTACCAATTAGTTTCCGGGCCCAATTTATAGGTTTTGACCTTCATAGGTTTTGACCTATAAAGTCTTAGACGGCTCAGCACTGCAATACCTCAAGGACCGCCTCTTTCCATATAAACCTACCCAACCCCAGAGATCATCTTTTGAGGCCCTCCTTTGTGTGCCTCCTCCTTGAGAGGTCTGGAGGGTGGCAACACAAGAACAGGTCCTCTCTGTAGTGGCTCCTGGTCTGTGAAATGCTCTCCCCAGGGAAGTTCGCCTGGCACCTTCATTATACACCTTTAGGCGCCAGGCAAAAATGTTCCTTTTTAACCAAGCCTTCATTGATTTGATTGACATCCTATGCCCTTTTAAAATGTTGTGGGGTTTTTTTTGGGGGGGAAGGGAGGTTATTGGGTTGTTGGTTTTATTTTGATTGTATATTTTGTAGTTTTATATTTTGATTTTGTTCTGTGAACCGCCCTGAAACCTCTGGGTATAGGGTTGTATCTAAATTCAGTTGGTGATGATGATGATACTGCGGCTGCTGATGATATAAAATGTGTTTAAAGATAAATTTGTACAGTACTAAAATGCTTGTGAATTTTCATGAGGATTTTTTTTAAAATACAAATTGCTGCAAAATGTGGAGAACTGAATTTAACATTGGAAAAGTCAGGAACTGAGAGAGGAGCAATGGTCAGGTCCTTCCCTTCCAACATCCAGCATACGCGAACAGTGGCACGCGACTTACGTTTGCCTAATGCCAGGCTTTGCCCCTAAGAGGAGTTTGAAGACTATCCCCTGCCACCAATAATTATTTTCTAAAATGATCAGAAAATTCTTTTCTGATAAATGCCAGCCTAGCCCTACTTCGTCCTGCGACAACCACTTCCTATTGACTGCTCGGGACTAGGCTTGGTTGTTATCTTAGTGACAAATTCAGTCTGCTGAACAGCGAATATTCAGGCAGCAAATCATTAAAATTAGACAGCTTCAGCATGCCTGATCAGAATGTTACTGATCTGTTTTTAAAAAAAGAAGAAAAGAAACTGCAATGGGAGAGAAGAAGCTGCCTGTTCCTGCATTGTGCCAGCTGAGTTCTTTGTATAATGTCAAAGAAACAAGAATTGAACACCATGTTATCTATATTCTATTTCCCCCCTTTCATGCTGTACAATGTGCAGTGTAGAAAATGAACCACCTGCCTTTTTTTCATTGTGTGTGTGTGTGTGTGTGTGTGTGTGTGTGTTCTGTTCTTCCTGCAAGGAAAGAGCCTTGAGTTGGCCATGCTCCAACTCAGGTAATTACATTATTTTTTGCCTGCTTCAGTTCTGTCTGCAGTTTCATCTGAGCATGATGGTATCATGCTTTGCCGTCTGTAGTTCTTGCCTATGATTGATGGTGTAGTACCCATTGAGGTATTTGCATTAGTATTTGGGGTTTCTGGTGGCCTGAGGGGAAGCATAATCAGATCAGCAGGTTTGGCAATAACAGTTTGAACAGTGCTGAACACATTTCCATATATTGAGTATCTAGCAGGTTCAAGCCAAAATGTTCCTCCTTTACTGCCCTGTTTCCATCCTGTGAACAGGTATAGCACTGTGTTCTTTATGGCATTAGCAACTGTTTCCCTGCTCCTGCCAGACACCTTTTCCTTTCCTTTTTTTTCCTTTTTATGCACCAGATGCACAAGTGAGGGCTGAAAGGTATTACTGTAACACTTTTCTGGTTTCAAATGCCACCCGTAATCCAAATCTCATTGCTATGTGGCATTTTCATAAAGCTGGTTCCAAGTGAAGGAAGGAAGAATTGCTCTCTGTCTGATTGGGGTTTATGGCAATTTCACATTGCCAATGAGATCTGACTACACCATGAAGCCAAATTTGAGTTATAGGAATCCTTTCTGTCCTTACTCTGCATCTTCAGGTAGAGGGGGGGGAGAGAGAGAGAGAGAGAGAGAGAGAGAGACAGAGAGAGAGACAGAGAGAGAGACAGAGAGAGAGACAGAGAGAGAAGGGCTCTCTGCAGGAACAGTGAACACATGCACGACAACAATCAATCAGGGTGGGGGGCAGCAAAAATGGATTTTTTAAAAAAGTATGTTGAAGTGTACTTGGATAAAATATTCGGTTTCCCAGAGAAAAACTCCCCACGGAAGCAAAACAAAAAGCACATTCTCAATTGACAAAAGATTTTTGTTCAGCCTAGCAATATTTACTAAGGTGTGCATTAGATTCAGACAAAGAGAAGGCACATTCAGGGTGCCTTGGAGGCATCTAAGGCTTGTCAGGGGTGAAGTGGGATCTGTATGAGGCAGCCTGAGTTGAAGTGGAGACTCAGCACTGTATGTTGCCTTGACAATCTAGGTGTAAAAAATAAAAATCTGCAGACAAGCATCTGCTAAAAGCGTAACTTCTCTATACATGTAATAACTTCAGGGCAATATGAAAAGTGTGGAGAGGGAGGAGGAAACTTTTTGTTGTGACTGACAGACCAAGCTTGTAATCAGAGGAAATGACTTAACAAGGGAAGTGAATTACTTTTAATTCTCCTGCCCTTAACATAAAACAAACAAACTTTAAAGATGCCTATTGTGGACATGCACATACACACAACCCTGAACCTATTCTCCTGAAATATGGCAGGTTTCTATCACATTTGCAATTTTCAGACCAATAACCCACTAGGGGAGATTAAGTTAATTACTGTATATTACTGCGTATAAGACTACTTTTTAACCCAGGAAAATCTTCTCAAAAGTTGCGGGACGTCTTATACGCTGGGTCGTATTTCTTATACAGCGAGTATATCCCAAACTCTATATTTTAACTGGAAAAATTGGGGGTCGTCTTATACGCCCAGTCGTCTTATACGCCGGAATATACACTACTTTTTATTCACTGTAAAATGTTAATGAAAACCACTGAACCTTTTCTTCTGAAATTTGACAGGATACGTGCCCCAAGAAGGAGCCACCTTACCTACACATTACATCCTTTTCTGATCAAACATATAAAGTTGACTTTAAAAAATGAGCAGAATTTGAAGATGCACAGTAAAAGAGCCCCTGAGCCTATTTGTAATTTGTCCAGTCTGGTTGGGAGACTATGCCTGCAAATTTCATCCACTTCTGTCAAAAAAGTTAGAAAAAATCATAACCATAAATAAATAAAAACAACAGTGAAGCAAAATGGAACAAAGTGAGCACAGATGGACCCCAAGTTGAATCAGGCAGAGACTTGAAATTAGGTGAACTTTTCCAAAGCACCGAATGGGGATTCAAACCAAACCTTGTGGTTAGTACAGGGTTTCCTCAAACTTGGGTCTCCAGTTGTTTTTGGACTACAGTTCTCATCATCCCTGACCACTGGTCCTGGTAGATAGGGATGGCAGGAGCTGTAGTCCAACAACAGCTGGAGACCCATGTTTGGGAAACCCTGAGTTAGTGCATGCCCCTAGCATTTAGTGCAAGGGGTGTGGTCATCCCCATAGGCACCATGTAGAAAAATTGACTCTGTCAGTGTTCAGGGCTGTGTGAACTGTCATGCTGATTAAGATACAGGCTTCAGGCTTCAGCCAAATCAAGGTCCCTACTAACCCCTAACTATATAAAGTGTGCCTTACACACACACATACAGTATTGCAAGCTTGAATTCCTCTGAGGCTCTGGTGCCGTCACCATTCTTGAATCTCCACAATTATGCTCCTTATTGGGAAGAGAAGTATAAATTGATATAAAGTGTATTTCATGGAAATATTTGAGGTTGAAAAGCAGAACTATTGGGTCTTGGAGTGTTGGAAAAGTTGGTTTGGGGTAGATGTCAAATATTTTCAAAAGTAGAACATTTTTTCATCTCTCTTCCCTTCTTGTGTACACATGCCAAAAGCTTAATTTTGTCCATTTACTTAAACAAACAAACAAACAAACAACATGCTCTTAACTGTTTGATGTGTTTTCTAAGGAAGAAAGGATTTCTAAGGCTCACCATCTCTGCTTCCATGGCAACATATGACATGGCCTAAACCAGACATTATCAGACATTTACTATCCTAAGAAGTGGAATTTCCTGCTCGATCTCTGAACTTTGCAATCAACTGGCATTCACTAGGATATACATACCAGAGAATCCTCTCCATCTTCTTCAGTAATACATTTGTTGCAGCCCCTGTGAAAAACCCTCTCATGAATACTGCAGAAAGTCATTCATGAATGGAGCCTTAATTATTTAAAACCATTTTTCCATTAATTGACTTAAGGATGTTGCCTTTCATGTGCCCAGGATGAATTTATTGCAATGAATTATGAATTTCATTTCAATTAAGTTGGGTATGTACATATATCTGGATCTTGTGGCCATCTGTTTGCCATCTGTTGATTGGTTGCTATTCCTGTAGAGAATCTTCCTTTGAAATTTAGATGGCCAGACGTGCTTTACCGATTTATCATTCAGCTCCTTGTGGAGATGAAAACCCAGCCACCACAGCCTCCATAAGCTCCTCAGAATTCAGAGATGAATTAAAACCATAATTAGAATCCTTTTAAATCTTAATTGAGCTTTGTTTCCCAAGTGAGCTCGTTTTGTGTGAATATGATTGTCTTAGAATCTTAGAATCGTGGAGTTGGAAGGGAAACTGAGGGTCATCTAGGCCTACCCCCTGCATGAATCTCAACACATGACCTCCCATCCAATTTGAAACCATACTGGAGCCTGCTTAGCTTTGCAAATATACGAGTAAATTTATTGCTGCACTTTATATATCAGCACAATCCTGTGTTATTGACAAATGGTGGTTTGCTAACTGTTTACTTAAGGGTGAAAGGTAAACAAAAATAAAATTCTGTGCCCAGGAATTTATCTCATTCTTCATTTCTGTGGGGACTTTCCTAATGAAAGGTGTGGGTTTTACACTTCTGGGGACATAAAAAAGCTGCCTTGAAGTTGTACCTTTGGGATGTATCCAACTAAGCCCTACATTAGCCATGCCTATTAACTTGAATGGGTTCATACCCTCCAACATTCTTCAGCTGAAAATAGGGACAATAGGGACAAAAATCAAGACCCCTTGCATTCCTCTCCACTCCCCCTTTCTTCCCACCCAGGGCAGCCCTGCCCTCTGTCTGCCCCTCAGAGCCAGCACATCATATGGGGCTAGGCCTCAGCAGCAGTGGCCTCTCCTTGTCCTTGCCTGCTCTCCATCAGTCACTATGAGCTGCCCAAGTGAGGAGGCCGGCAGCAGCGGCCATGAAGAGGCAAGGAGATGTTCCTTTGCAGCTACAGCTGAATCATCCTCCTCCCCAAGGCTGGCGCTGCTTGGAGAAATGGGAACATTATGGGATTGAATCAGAAGCCAGAATGATGTAATTCTGAGACTGTCCCTAGAAAATCAGGACACTTGGAGGGGATGTGGGTCTGCTGTGAGTACTACTCACAGTGGAGACAACTCTTTGCCCAAATAGCCTGATATTATCTGTTCTGATTGACTCAGATCAGGCATCCCCAAACTGCGGCCCTCCAGATGTTTTGGCCTACAACTCCCATGATCCCTAGCTAACAGGACCAGTGGTCAGGGATGATGGGAATTGTAGTCCAAAACATCTGGAGGGCCGAAGCTTGGGGATGCCTGACTCAGATCATAACGCAATTATCATTCAACCCAAAGCTTCACTGAAACTTCAGTGTTTTCACTGTTTAATGAAAAGCAAGCAGGGAAGGAGAAAGTGGCCACAAACGTTACTTTAGCCCCGGCAGTCCTCGATCTTAAGGACAGTTTGTAGTGAAGTCCTTTGGAGGCTGCTTCCAATGTCCAACTGAATGCTACGTCCATCTCCCCACTGCTGCCTCTGAATGCCCACAGCCTGCTCACTTCACTCACTTTTGCTGCACTGCCCCCAGTCACCCCAATCTGAGTACCTGACAGGTGTTTTCCAAAGCTACATGGTGAAAGGAGGAGGAGGCAGAGCCCAGCATAGCTACACAATAGGAAGGGAAGAAAGAAGAAGCAGAGGTGGTGGCGGTGGAGTTTAGAGAAAGTGGAACTGGCTAAGTAATGGATTTTGGGGGGTGGGGGTACTGATCCAGGGGTGGTGAGGGTAAGATTCTAGTTGGGGAAAATGCATTAATTTAAGAGGGATGTATTTAGAGCATTTGGGGATAATGGTGAATGGGATAATTAACTGAAGGGGGACTGATTTGGAGCAGGAACTGGGTGGGGATTTAATTGAGGTGGATTAACGGAGGAGGTAGTGTTGTACGGAAGTGAGAGCTGGACCATAAAGAAGGCTGATCGCCGAAGAATTGATGCTTTTGAATTATGGTGCTGGAGGAGACTCTTGTGAGTCCCTTGGACTGCAAGGAGATCAAACCTATCCATTCTGAAGGATATCAGCCCTGTGTGCTCACTGGAAGGACAGATCGTGAAGTTGAGGCTCCAATACTTTGGCCACCTCATGAGAAGAGAAGACCCCTGGAAAAGACCCTGATGTTGGGAAAGATGGAGGGCACAAGAAGGGGACGACAGAGGACGAGATGGTTGGACAGTGTTCTCAAAGTTATGAACCTGAGTCTGACCAAACTGCGGGAGGCAGTGGAAGACAGGAGTGCCTGGCGTGCTCTGGTCCATGGGGTCACGAAGAGTCGGGCACGACTAAACAACAACAACAATGGAGGAGGAACTGATTTGGAGAGATCTGGTGGGATGTTAATTTGGGTTGGGAAGCAAATGAGTTGAATAATGTATTTCAAGTGATCTGGGTGGGCAGTGGGTGGGCAGATAATGGGAAGGAATTGTATTGAAGGAGGATTAAATTGGATGGGAAATTAATTGGATTGTCCTCTGTGAAATGGGTGTTCGCTTGCAGCAAAAATAAAAAGGGGGCATCAAAGGCATGATTTAGTGTTTGTGGACTCAGAGTCCACCCTTTGTTTTGTATCAGTTTCTTTGGCATGTTATTTGTCTCTCAGTCTCAACAGTTTGCCTTCTGTGAAATGGCTTCTACCCGCCCCCAGTAGCAAATGTGGAGTCAATATATGGTATGGGTTTAGGGGTTCTGAGACAGTCTCTGCCTTGTACTTGGTCCACTTCACATTCAAAATTGAAACTAGCTAATTTGCACTTCCCAAATCAAAACAGAGCCGTTCTTCAAAATATGCACTTCTTCAAATTTGGCAATGCCGTTCTCCAGCCAAAGTAAGGTGTACAAAAAATAATATACTGGGGAAACTGTATGCAAAAAGTGTATATTAAGAGAACTTCACACTAAAATGCTGATGGAATAATTCTCACTTAAAAAAACGAAAGAAACGCCAACTGATGTGGAAACGTAGACAACTAAACTGAAAATGAGAAACTGAGAAAAAGTGAAACTGACAGGTTTGCCCATCCCTCAATTTGCTCTCATTTTATCCCTGTGAAGGAGGTTGAGGTTTAGAGACAATGACTGTGAACCAAAATCACCCAAGGAACTAAGAGACAGTGGGGTTTTGAACCCAAATTTTCTCCTACCCTCCTACCCCATCTGCAAGAACATACTATTTGGGATTATACCATGAGAAACAATATTTGACTAACTGTGTTTGCGAGAGATTGAACTTGCTATGCCAAGAATACAAAGATTGCTGCTTGTTGTCATTGGAAATATATAACGCTCTCCACAACTCCCATCTTGCGAGAGATTATCCCATTTGGACATTTTCTAATTCTGCCAGTCTCCAGCCTTCCTAATAAAATTGCTTTCCCCTTAGGAACCTCAAGTCTCTTGTATGGGCACAATCTTTTCTCTTTAAGTGGCAGTTATATTTGTGCCTATTAGAGAGATATCGAGATTGGCCCCATGCCACTTTAATGCTAAAGAAAAGAATATAGAACATATAATTCTTTCAAATTGCTTCTTCAGAGATGAACACTGGAGTTCTTAACACTCACAGCCGAAGCCTTCTATAAGAGAAGTCATAATCAAATGTACAGCAAGATAAAATATGTTCAACTTCACCACAAAATTCATTTCTTTGTCAATAGCCCAGCACTGTCCCTTTTCCTCCTATCGAGAACCATTTGTTTGCAAATAGATATATAGATTTATTGTCTCTCCCCACAGCTAAAACAATGCTCTAGATGTCACTTAGCCATTTTTGTTACTGTGTAAATTTCCTATTATGTTGAGGTAAGTGAATACCAAGGGAAAATACATTTAGTTCTGCCTGTGACCTCGCATCTCTCCCTGATGCCTCTGTGTGGAAGACTCTCTCTCTCTCTCTCTCTCTCTGTGTGTGTGTGTGTGTGTTCCTAATACTGTACATAAATTTGCATGCACATTTTACGCCAGTATATTCATTTTTGTACAGTGGTACATCAGGTTAAGAATTCAATTCGTTCTGGAGGGCTGTTCTTAACCTGAAACTGTTCTTAATCTGAGGTACCATTTAGCTAATGGGGCCTCCCACTGCTGCCACGTGATTTCTGTTCTCATCCTGAAGCAAAGTTCTTAACCCGATGTACTATTTCTGGGTTAGTGGAGTCTGTAACCTGAAGCATCTGTAACCTGAGGTACCACTGTACATATTGCATTGCTAAAATGCAGAGAGGTGGGAATTTCAAAGGCTGGATAAGTTAAAATTTCTTTCAAAAAGTGTGGATTCAACAAGCATCCCTTTGATCATTCCTGGAATGTTCCAACTAAATGGAAGGAGGCAACAGTGGTCTCTACATATAAAAAGGATGGAATAGAAAATTCAGCCCATTATAGACTGGTTCATTTACTTGCATTAAAATCTGGTGATAATTAGAAGTTTCATAATTGGTTGTCTTTCTATCTGCTATGTAGGGACCCAGGTGGCGCTGTGGTTAAACCACTGAGCCTAGGCCTTGCCGATCAGAAGGTCGGCGGTTCGAATCCCTGTGACGGGGTGAGCTCCCGTCATAGCTGCCAAGTCTCCCGTTTTCCCCGGGAAATCCCCGTTTTCCCAGCTGTTCCTAGCTGAAAAAACAGATTTTTTTTTGTTTTTTCCTGGTTTATTCTGGCACGGCGGCCATTTTGGAACTGGGCGGAGCATGCTCAGAAGCAACTTTTGATGCTGTTCTGCCCAGTTCCAAAATGGCTGCAGTGCGACTTCTGGCGTGGTGGCCATTTTGGAACTGGGCGAAGCAGCATCAAAGGTCACTTCTGAGCATGCTCCGCCCAGTTCCAAAATGGCGGCAGCACTACTTCCGGTCTGCTATTTCCAGCCTGGTCCCTTATTTCTCTGACAGCAACTTGGCAGGTATGGCTCCCGTTGCTTGGTCCCAGCTCCTGCCAACCTAGCAGTTCGAAAGCACGTCAAAATGCAAGTAGATAAATAGGAACCGCTACAGCGGGAAGGTAAACGGCGTTTCCATGTGCTGCTCTGGTTTGCCAGAAGCGGCTTTGTCATGCTGGCCACATGACCTGGAAGCTATACGCTGGCTCCCTCGGCCAATAATGCGAGATGAGCGCGCAACCCCAGAGTCGGTCACGACTGGACCTAATGGTCAGGGGTCCCTTTACCTTTACCTATCTGCTATGTATTGATTTTTGCTGAGATGTATAAGCCACTTAGAGATTTCTTCAAATATAAAGTAGCAAAGAAGTTAAATAAATAAAGTGATTATCTAACTGCAAATGTGAAGTAGCTCACATCAAAATGTCTGGCTGCATCATGAATTGAGCATAATTTTCTTGAGGTCTTCTCGAGTTCCAAATCTAAAGGAAGGTCCGGTGGTCAGTGCAATCAGCACAGCCATTGGTGCAATGGTGATCTATGTCCATGGCAGGATCTGTGCAGTAGGGAATTGTGTGTACAAAGTGAATATCCCCCCCCATAGAACCCTGGAGTCTAGTGGATTAAGGGGGAAAGCATGTGCTGCTCATAAACCCTGACACTTAGTTCTGTTATTTAACTAACAGTATGACATTTGCCTCTGGCTAAATAATATCTCAGGCATAAGAAGCAGAAGGGTATGTTACAACGAAAATAGCCCCAAGCCACCAGAGACTGTTTTGCATTTCTCCTTACCCCACCCTCCCTTCCTTCAGTCTCTGATTCTTTCCTCCCTCTTATTCACATCTGTTGGGGAAATGGTTTTGGCTGAAATCAGATGGGCACAGGTGGTGGTACCTGCTACAAGTTAATTAGCTCTCCTTGGCTCCATCCCAGCTGTTGATCTTGCATTTTGTTTATCTTTTGGCTGTTTGCTCAGTGGAGAAAGGATCCTTAAACATAGAAAAGGTCCTAAACATCTGAAGCCATTTGAAGCCACCTCTGCTTTCAAGATAGCTTCCATCAAGAGCACCACATACTGAATTTCAGAAGCAACTTGTTTGATAGATAGTGTACAAGTATACGCTCCAACATCTCACTGATCAGCTCCCATCTCCACAAAGGACCCAAGAGTGAAAGGGGAGCACATTTTTGCATCAAGGCTCCTTCAAGAAGATCCCCAGAGATGCCCCTGAAACCCCCATCCCACTCCTGCTACCTCGTCAGGTGGCCCCCCCTCCACCCCTCAGCGCTAGCTCTGAACCAGCCCGGCGGCAGCAGCAATGGCAATGGCATGGAAAGCATTTCCTTCTCCCTCCACTGCTAGGCCTTGAAGCCCCAGCCTCATGTGAGCCACTCACCCAGCCTAGGGCAGGGCAGGGCAGGCAACAGCAGCACCTCAGGACAGTCAAGTGAATAGACTCTCCAGTGCTCCACCCATTGCTCCAGATCAAGTGACAGGTGGGTGCCTTGGTCATAGAGGTGCAGGCTTTGACTGGCCTCCCTGAATGAAGCTGAGAAGGCCATGTCTCTGAAGGGCATGGAAGAAGGGCAGGCTGCGATCACAGGTGGTGTCAAACAAGGAGACAGGAATGTAAGGAATATAAGGAGATCCTGCAGCGTCTTTTGGTCTGACTTGCACCAGAGCATTGGATGAAAAATGGGACATTCTGGGATCCAATCAGAAGCTGGGATGGCTTCTGTAATTCTGGAGTGTCCTGCTCAAATCAGGACGTTTGAGGGACATGTACAAGGAGTTCACACATCTGATGAGCTCATGTATGTCAGGGGTGGGAAACATTTATCAGCTTGAGAGACACATTCCATTCCATAAGCAGCAGCAGGAGCAAAAGCATGCAGAGTGATTAATGTGATTTTTACCTTTTGTGTGGTATAATACTTTCTTCATACTCACACATGCATGGGTGGAAAAAGCAGATAAGTTTTTATCCTTTTCTCATAGTCATAATCTAGGGCAGGCATCCCCAAACTTCGGCCCTCCAGATGTTTTGGACTACAATTCCCATCATCTCTGACCATGGTCCTGTTAGCTAAGGATCATAGGAGTTGTAGGCCAAAACATCTGGAGGGCTGCAGATCTAGGGTCATGCAATGAAGCTTCTTCACACAGCACATGGTTAAAATATGGAATTTAGATTCACAAGAGAAGAGCTAACTTATATTGAGTTACATCACTCATCCATACAGCTCAGAATTGCCTGTGCTGGTAGCAGCTCTTCAGGACTTCAGACAAGAAATTTTCCAAGTCCTACCTAGAGATGCAGAGGATCAAACCTGGGATCCTCAGTACGCAAGCTGATGCTCTACAGCTGCGATCCTTTCTAGAGTGCATGATGCAGGCACTGGAATATAGGAAGCTGCTTTACACTGAGTTAGATCCAGTGGTCTATCTAGCTCAGTATTCCAAATACTGACTGGCAGGAGACTTTCTGCATGCAAAACAGATGCTTTTTGATTGAACTATGGTCTTTCCCCATCACCCTAAGTTGGTGATGACCACCATGGAAGACAGCTTTAAAAGGATGAATAATAGGGCTATCAGGGGCTGATCGACATGATGGTTTTATGCTCTGTTCAAAACCAGAGGCAGTGTGCCTTGGAATACCAGTTGCTGGGGAACAACAGTGAGATAGAGCAGAGCTATTACTCTCACATCCTACCTCTGTGCATCCCATTGACCATGTGAAAAAGAGGATCTGGCCTTAAAAAACTTTTGTTATGATCCATCATGACTCTTCTTAACATTCTTGCATGGGATAGTCATCTCTGACAACCTATATGCGGAGTGTACATTCTTTCCACAATGAACCTGCTTTTCCACGTGGAAACCAAGTGACAAAGCCAAATGGTCTGCAAAGAACTAGGGCCCGCCATCCATAACAAAACAGCAGTAGCAGCAACTTGCCACAGTGTTCCTGATGGTGCTTGGAAATAATTACCACTGACCTCTTCCCTGTTGGCCACACACTGAGAATTATTGTTTGTAAAGCTGCAAAACCCACAGAGAGAACAGATGCGAAATGCTGTTTCAGTATACATTTAGGGTTGCGTTCCTTCCTTGTTGCTTCACAAAAACACACACAAACATCGAATGTGACAGCCTATCCAGGGCATACAGGAGCCAGAAGGATGAAGCAGCAGCCAGCTCTGCAGCAATTAAGGACCAAGAAGCAGCTTGTTGTAATTCATGCATATATGCTCAGAGACTTTGAAAAGGCAGGGCAGAGTAAGAGCATTTAACAACATCTAGTTATCTTGGATCCCCACCAAGATGCTACTTTTCTCCTGCTGGAGAAACTTTTAGTTATACCATTTCCTTGCAACCATATTCATATCCCAAATCATATCAATATAGAAAGCTAACAGGACACCTGTTGCCTACCTTGCCCTCAGCAAACCTTGGTGCCCAGTTATGAGTTCAGCTGCTGTGGTGGAACAGAAAATTCTGGAATTGAAAATTGCTTGGAGAGAAGCTGGTGGCCATGAAATTATTGATAACAATTTAAATACTTATCTCTGAGCAGGGACGCCAACTACTGGGGACCTGACCCTTTTGCCCCCCCCCCATATTTTGCCCCCCAAAAAATGTTCCAAGAAAGCAGGGCCAAGCATGGAGCTGAGGATGTCATGGCATCAGTGTCCAGCTCCTTCTCCTCCAGCTGCTGTTGTGGAGGAGAAGCAGCCCCTGGCCAGCAGCAGCAAGAGGAGCCAGCAGCCATTGAAGTCACACTTCTGCTGCGTTTGTGGCTCCTCTGATGTCCTGACACAATGTCACACAGGTGACTCTCCCTCACAAGTTGGTACCTCTGTCTCTGAGGGAAAGGACAGATTAGTTTGGTTGAGGAAAAGAAACATGTGCAGGGACTAGGGTCCTCGCCTCCTTAGCAGAGCCTCAAAATATTCAATATAGTAGGATTAATCTATGAGTATAAAATTATTTCTTTTTGCCCTCTCATATTTTTGTATTCCCCTTGGCCTTATGGTCCACAGAGAAGTGATATGGTTGCTTTCTTTAGCAAGTCTTCCTGTTATTTCCTTTGTAAAATAAGTTTCACATGAACATAGGAAGCTGTCTTACCCCGAGTAAGACACTTGGTCCATCTAGCTCAGTATTCTCTACACTGACTGGCAGCAGCTATTCATGGTTTCAAGCAGGCATATTTCCCTGGAGATGCCAAGGATTGAACCTAGGACCTTCAGCAAGAAAACTGGATGCTCTACCAGTGAGCTATGAGCCTTCCCCAAGTATATACAAATATATAGTCCAGAGAGCAATTTCCAGGAAATCCTCTCTGACTTTATCTACAACTTTTTACATTTAAACAATAAAGAAGGGTCAAGCACATTATCTGGACAAGTTTACTCTCTGCCTGGCAGACCTTGGTCTGCTCACACTTAATTATGAGAGAATCAAAGCTATACTTTAATAATTGAGTGTGTAAATCTCGCCTTTAAACTGTTGGCTTTGCATTAATCAGAAACTCGTTTGTTGAGGCTATGAACTTATAGCCCAGAAAGGATAAAACTAAAGACACAATAAAAATGCATTTTCCAAATTTGTACACCATTCCTTTACATTAGCTACAAATTCAATAAGTGCTAAGTGGCTTTTTCAGCTAAGCGTTGTCATACCTTTTCCACTTGAAAGAGAACATGTTGGTGGCATGTGTCCAAAATTATATTGCAGAGGTTTGAACAAAGGAGAGGATTTAGTGCTGGAGCAGATTGTAATTCCAAAAGGAGAAACATCCACAGTTCACAACAGGTGTGCTGCTGAGTTGCCTAGATAGGGTGGTTTTAGTGCTTGTTTATGACCCAGTTCAGTCAGTTAATGGGTGGTGCCAATTTTCTCATGGAGGAGGTTTGCCATCTATCCACCATGCTTCTAAAGCAGGAAATCACCAAGCATTTTAAGCAAATTTGTATTGTGGGCCCCACTGCCTCTGGTCACATCTTTCTCCCTTTCTCTGGATCTGCCCACCACTATCCTTGAGAAAAATAACGTGTGCATGTCACACAAGCCTCACTCTCCCAAGGGATCTGGGTAAGCGTTGGATGCAGTGAAATTATTCTGAGGCTTCAAATGAACAGAGCTGAAAATGAACATCCTCCTTCAGCTCTATGTGTTTTTACAAGGAAGAAAGTGGTAACTACATCATGAGCTTATCACCTTGGGGACAAATAATGTGGGAGAGGGGGCTTCGTGTGTGCCAATGGAGGACCTCAAGAGTGCCATTACATGCATGGCTGGTTAGAGCATCTACTTTGCATGGAGAAGGTTCAATCCTCAGCAACTCCACATAGGGCTGGGAGACACTCAAGTCTTGAAACCCTGGAGAGCCACTCCCCATCAAAGTAGATATAATACTGAGCTGGATAGACCAATTGGTCTGACTCAGTATAAGGGCTCCTCCACACTTACCCACACCCCTGCCTGACACACTTTCTAGGCACAGGTCTGTGCTTTAATGCTCAATGCCCAAGCTCTCCCCCCATTTGTTTGCCCTGCTGCTTTCCCAAGGAAAACCCACTCTTTAATGCTGAACTGGAACAAAGGGCAAATTGGGTTTTCTGCGAATTGCCATAGGTTCCAGTTCAGCAGTAAAGAGTGAGTTTTCAGGGGGAAAGTGCCGGGGGGGGGGGGAGGTGCGGCGGACCAAGTGCTCAGACACAGCACTTTAAAGCACAGACCTGTGCCTATAAATATGGCACAAAAGGAAGTCTGGATGATCCCTAAGCTAGCTTCCTGTGACCCCTGAGGCCACCACAAGTAATTCACATTTGTTCTAGTCAGCTGAAAGTTGTGGTTTGAAACTGTAACATAAAAATGTGTACTCAACATGCAAAAAGTTTGCATTCCTATACAGTGGTACAGTGGCGCTGTGGGTTAAACCACAGAGTCTAGGGCTTGCTGATCAGAAGGTCGGCGGTTCGAATCCCTTCAACAGGGTGAGCTCCCGTTGCTCGGTCCCAGCTCCTGCCCATCTAGCAGTTTGAAAGCACATCAAAGTGCAAGTAGATAAATAGGGACCGCTCCGGCGGGAAGGTAAACGGTGTTTCTGTGCGCTGCTCTGGTTCGCCAGAAGCAGCTTTGTCATGCTGGCCACATGACCCGGAAGCTGTCTGCGGACAAACGCCGGCTCCCTCGGCCTATAGAGAGAGATGAGCGCTGCAACCCCAGAGTTGGACACGACTGGACCTGATGGTCAGGGGCACCTTTACCTTTAATAATATGTGATAGCCAGAGGCAGAGTATTTCTGAGAAATTAAACTGGTTTGTAACCCAGATCTGTGCCACAGCCTAAGCAAAGCACATGGGTTCCTGTGGAGACAAGTGAATAGTAGGCAGCTTGCCACCATTTTGTGACACTTATGTTCGACCCGATTGTCCAGCATAATATTTGAGGTTTATATTTGGCATAATTTGCAACCATTTATGTTACTGACAATTTATGTTGGCTTCATTTTGAGGGAATTTGGCTCTGTAACATTGAAACAAGGCTCACTTTTTGGCTCTTTATCTTTTAACACCTTATTTTTTTTTTACAAAGGAATAACTTTATGGGAAGAGAGGAAGGAAGGAGCCGAAGCAGAAAACTAATCTCACTACATCACAAGTGTAATTCTATCAGGATGGAGTGGATAGTCATTGTTAGCCAGAGAATAGCTGACTGTCAATCAAGAGAATGACAGGTGTAGCCAGAGGAAATGGTGGAGCAACCTGTTGCATCAAGCTTGCAAGCCGCTGACTCTGGAAACCTATTAGGGATGATGCAACACTTTATTCTTTAGAGGTTAGATAAACCAGGCTCAGTTCCTTGCAATTTACTGATTAGGGTCTTTTGGAGGGAATCATAAAACCCTGAGATTCTGTCAGTTCAGGCTAGATTTTAAATATCCCATAGCAACTGCCGGAAGAGTTACTCTCCTGCTCACTGTTACCATAGCATTGGAGCATGTCACAATATTCTCCATTTCTGAGAACTCAAAAGTACGATAAGGATTGTTCTTCATTACAAATAGGGATTGAGATGGGGGGGGGGGCAGGAATCCATCCCTTTGTATTACTTGATCACTCAAATAGACATTGAAATAGCATAGAAAATATGTTCCCCTGTATTTTATTTGAACACACTGATCATATGTATGAAATGATAAATGGAATGCATGAAGAAAACACTATGTCATGTTAAATGAGTTTGTTTTTATCTTAGATTCTGTATCCCATTGTCTTTCTGTGGGCATATTTTTTTTTTAAAAAAAGTAGCATTGCAATGACTGATTTTGCATCAAGAAGAACACTTGCTCTCAAATACAGAGTCATCTCATACATTTGCTATCAATAAGATGGATGGTCTTTTCTTTTCTCATTGTGGCATCCCCTACACACACAATACAGCTAAAATCTCAACGAAAGGCAAATGTGAAGCCAATTCAATTCCAGCTCATTAAGTTCATTCTTAATTATTCCCAAAATTTCACTGCAATTAGAAGAATAATGTTAACAAATGTGTTCCCATCCTATATTTGGAAATTAATTTGAATAATATTCAGAGTGATGATTTGCAAGGTACTTTGGATGGAAATAAATTTAAAAAAATTGGGTATGGAAAGTGGTGGCAGTAATCATGCTGATTGCATGTGGAAAAGTGGGAGATTATAAGGGTTAACACAGAGACCATCTCAACAGGCTGCTAATATTATGTTGTTAAGAGCCTGTAACTCATTGGATTGAATATGCACTAAAGTGAGGCGGTGAGTTGTACATAGGCTTGTTCACAAGTTACACTGACTGCAGGTACCATGTGTCTTTACACATGTACAAGTGCTTGTGTGAAAGAGTGCACATTTGTTGATTTGCCCAGCTTAGCTAATGTGTTCACAGGCTGTGCACAGGTTGCATGTGGTTAACTGTACAAGTGAACAGCTCAACTATTTGTGTAACTAGTGTATCATCGGTGTAAAAGGTGAAAACTCCTTATAGACTCAGATTTATTTTATCTGCTGATTCTTTGTGTGCGGACACAGCAGTGACAAAATGACTCAAGTTCTTAGATTTAAGCAAGGGCATCAACTTTCTTTATCTGTGAATACTACGAGTTCAAATTTAAGCTTAATTTATAATTCTCAACCCATGCCAGAACTGGATTATCATGGTATAAGAAGTAAGATACTTTGTCTCTGCCATCCCATTCATGCATTTGAGCAATCCCATCTTTTAAGGGATAATTGTGAAATTCTGTCTTTGCAAATTCCAATATTAACTGACCTGCCCAGTACCTCCTAGACCAGAGATAGCCAACCCAAATGCACCCTCCAAATGTTGCTGGATTCCATCTTTCAGCATCCTCAGCTAGCATAGCCAATTGGTAGGGATGGGCATTAGAATCCAATAACATTTGGAGGGCATCGACTACCCTTGTTCTAATCTAATGTGAGAATCAGGATTCTGTTTTCTGTAGACTTTCTGACTGTTCTGTCAGTGCTGCCCCCACCCCTGAAGGTCCATAGGGAAGGAGCTGTGAGCAGGCTCCACCTTCTTCTTCGTTGAAGCATCTTCCCTTTGCAGTGTGGGCTTTGTTAGTCACCTGTTTGGGGGCTGAGTAGGAATTTATTAGGGAGCACCTGATTGATCCTGGGAGTCCTGTTTTTATGCTTGCTTAACACACTGTTGAGATTTCTTAGGGGTGGAGCTTTTTCTGCTTAGTTTAATTGGCTATTAGTCTGGACAGGAAAGATAATATAAGACATCATGGGATAATTACCTGAGGCACTATTGAGTTAAGGGCATTATTTGGTCACCCTCAACTGGCTTTATTTTTGGGGAGGGGTGTCATTTGGATGTTGCCATTCAGGCTTGGCATGCATGCTGGAATGAACACTGGCTGGCAGGGCCATGGTGGGGTTGTCAGATTCTCATTCCCAAAGCTCTTGTAACAAGGAGGAGGAATTCCCTTCCAATTACTTCCCACAAGACCATGTGGCACCTGTAATCGAGTACAAGAGAAAGGAAGAAGTAGATCCTGCAGTAGATCCTGCTTTCATTTAAGAAATTTCTGACTGGACTAATTTTTACACATCTGATTCTCATTAATTTGGTGCTGTAATCCAAAAACATCTGGGGACCCAAAGCTGGGAAAAGCTGTTCCAGGGTCTTTCCCATCATCTACTGCTGGTTCCTTTTAACTGGAGAAGCCTGAAATTAAAACTGCATCATGCAAAGTGTGCTCTGCACCACTGAGCTATATTGTATTTTCACCATTGCCCAATGTTCCTGCTGCAGAAAAGTCTTCACTTTGCTCACTGCCTTTTCCTCTGCTGTCATATTTCTTTAGTCACCAGAAAACTCTTCTGCAGAACATTATCCTTTACCAATTTACAATGCCAGTGTTGCCTAAATGAACCTACTGGTTCAATGGGGGAAATGCATTAAAGCTTCCTTATCCCCCCCCCGGCCTCTCTCTTTCTCTTTCTTAAAGTACAAAAATTAATTGGAACTGACAAGAGGAAAATGTTGCGTTTGAATGCTCTGATAAGCAATCAAGGCTTAATAGATTAGAAAATATAATTAATTACTTAATTATTCTTGAAGTGGTAGCTGTTGGTAAATTGTTCATTGAGAACCTATTGTCTATAATATATGAAATAACCATGGTATGATTATCAGTCACAGTCCACTGCTGCTACTGCTGCTGGGCAGAGATTCTAGTGAGAAATAGGGCCTGTTCGGGTTGGTGGCTTCATACCTTTTATCTTTTCCGCTGGGGATAGCAACAAAAGACAGATGGGACTAAAGTGGAAATGAGCTACTTTTCCAAAATGACCAGCTGCAAATCTAAATTTAAAATACACACTGAGATTATCTAAATATCTTAAATTGTCCCTGAATATCCACCAAATATTTCACATCAAAGTTTGTGGGGTGGGGCGACCCTGCCTAAACCCAAGAAATTAATGAATGTCAGAATCTAGATAATATTTAGGATACTGAAGGGAAAAATACAGGCTGCAGCAGTTCTCCTGAACTGTGACAAAGAATCCTTGGGCTGGCTTATGCAAACCGGCCTGGTCTGCTAGCTAGGCGCAGAGCCATTAAGAAACAATACTAGAGCATTGGCAATGCAAAATAAAGAAGAGTGGTCAGAGGCAGGAGAATTAGCAGGGGACCAAGGTGATGGGGGGGGGTGAGAGGTGGCAGGAAGGAGTGTCCTTTGGCAGGAGGTTAGAGTTATGGCAAGGGGTGGGCTGGGAAAAGAAGGAGAACAACAGCCAGACCTCCCTGAACTTCTGGGCAGGCCAGAACTCCATGCAGGGGCTGGAGGTCAGAACATATTGGCTGCTGGCTGCAACTGAGAGACCGGCAGCTATGTGTGGCTGCTGTGTTGGACCCAAGCTTGCGGAAGTTATAAAAAGGGGAAATGAGAGACACTCTTGGGGTTTAATGTTCTGCACCTCTTCCACATGGGTGGGTGCATGACAGGCAATATATATTTATTGACAAATCTCAAGTCCTCTTAAAAAAAGGTAAAAGACCCCTGACAGTTAGGTCCAGTCGCAAACGACTCTGGGGTTGCGGTGCTCATCTCGCTTTACTGGCCGAGGGAGCTGATGTTTGTCCGCAGACAGTTTTTCCAGGTCATGTGGCCAGCATGACTAAGCCGGTTTCTAGCAAACCAGAGCAGTGCATGGAAAGGTCGTTTACCTTCCCGCCGGAGCAGTACCTATTTATCTACTTGCACTTTGACGTGCTTTCAAACTGCTAGGTTTACACCACAGCACCACCCGCGTCCCAAGCCCTCTTAGTTCCTGCCTATTAAAGAAGCTTACTGTGCTTAGTCACTAGTCCTTGCAAGACATTTCAAAGCACAATTTGGCCCAAGTAAATCCATACAGTGAACTTTTGTTTTTTGTCCATCTTCTAATAATAATAACAATAATAATAATAATAATAAATTATTTGTACCCCGTCCATCTGAATGTGTTTTCCCAGCCAATCTGTGTGGCTTCTAGCAAGATTTTTTTTTACAAATGTAGCTTGATAGACTGAACTGAAAACTTCATATGGGAAATGCACATGTGTGGTGGAGGCAGTGGTGTCTTCCTGGGAGTTGGGGAGTTCTGGGTGGTGGTGGCCCTGTAATTGCATGCACGCTTGAGATGTCCTTGCCATTGCTGCTTTGCTCTCCATCCCTGTTCCAAGGAGTGTGACACCACGACTGCTGGGAGGACTTTGCCCATCTGCCTGACAAGTAGCTGCAGCAGCAAATAATTCATATATGTCTTATTTTATTTTTCAAAGTACATTTGCATATTTCATTCATTCCAGGACAGTTAACAATACAATTTGAAATCAAGAGTAGCAATAAATATATGCAATGAGACATTCAAAATTAATAAAGCTATAGAGTGCAGAAATGGCTAACATTGCCAGAGCTTAAAAAATATGGAAGCATTAAAATACCTAAGAGAAGTAAACACAAAGAAATACACAAAATCTTTTAAAATAGTCCTGACAGCCAGTTCTTCTTAGGCTGAGGTTACCAGAACTGTACACACCGTAGATTTATATAATGGCATTATGATATTATTGTCAATCCTTTTTCTAACTATCCTACCTGATTTCTGATTGTGGGGCACTCTGTGTAGGACCTCAACATATGATTTTAACATTTGGGCAAGTTGATATTGGACACAGTTTTTCCTTTAAGGCAGGTGGGTCCCAAGCTGTGATATTTTGGCAAGAAGGAGGGGGAAGGGATGTTGCTAACCACAGACCATGTGAAGTAATCCAAAACAGAATACAAGTTCAAAATATATAGCAGATTCATTCTTTATTTGTATAGTAATTCAGAGCAGGCTGGGATAGCAGAAGTGGAAATGAAAAGCAATGTTAAGATTACCTTGCTTTTTAAAATAAATAAATAAATAATGCTCAAGACCTAGTTGCCTCTATGTCTAGTTTCTCTGGCCTGAAATATTTATTTTGGTTCTCTATTGAGCTCAATTAACAGCCTCAAAGGTGTTGGGAAAAGTCTAGAAAGTTGTGTGGAATTTTTTTAAAGTGTGGCAATGTTCTCTTGAAGAGGTTTGCTATAATCACATTTTCAAAAGAAGAAACACAAACCAAACAATGGTTTTTAAATGTAGTTAAGACCAAAAAGAGACACTTAATTAGCAGCCACACATCTGAGCGTGCTTTTGTGCTTAAGCTTCCTCATTAACAGCTGAATTGCTGAAGAGACTTTAATTTGCTTGAGTTTCTGTTGTGCTTTATATGTCAAGAATCTGTGAAGATTCCCTAAAATTGTTGTGGTCTTTCTGCATAGATTTTTCTAAGATTTTTCCTATTTTTCTAAGAACATAGGAAGAACTCAGTTTGATCAGACCAAAGTCACTTTTAATCCAGGCTTGTGGTCTCACAGTGGCCAATAACATGCCAATGGACAAGCCACAGTCAGGATGAGTGCAACAGCCCTCTCCAAATCGTGTTCCCAAGCAACTATTTACTGTCTCTGAAATTGGGGTGCTGCTGACTGAAATTGCTTTCAAATATGATCCAAAGGTTGATAAAATGCCAATGACATTTTCTTTGCAGTCATGCAAGATGTGTGCCATAGGTTGCACCCCAAGCTATCACTATTTTGGGGTGGGATTCAACCACATACTGTACATCTAAAGTTTTTTTTGTTTTTTCCCCCCTTGTTCCTTGGCATGTGGTTCTCTTTTTTTATATATATAATTATTTATTAAATTTTCCAAATAAACACATTTAAGACATTATACAAAACAAACAAACAAACAAACAAACATTCAAAATACATACATCATTCTTTTTACCAATCTTATTATTCTTAACCAAAAACATGCTCCGCCGAGCTTGACTTCCCTCCCTCCCCTCAAAAGGTTTTCTAATCAATTCTTATCTCGCAGTTCCTTTGTATCTAATCTTTAAAATCAATTCGTAGGATTTATTTCACGCCTGCAAGTGTCTTCAAACCTTTACAGTTCATTTCCATATAATCCACAAATTTACTCCAATCCCTTAGAAACCTTGTCTCCCTCTGGTTTTGAATCCTGCTAGTCAGTCTCGCTAGTTCTGCATATTCAATCATCTTTGTCTGCCAGTCTCCAATTGTCGGTAAGTCCTGGGTCTTCCATTTTTGGGCTAATAGTGTCCTCGCCGCGGTTGTCGCATACAAAAAAAGGGTACTGTCCTCCCTAGATATCTCTTGGCCTATCAGTCCTAACAGAAAGGCCTCTGGTCTTTTGGGAAAGGTATACTTAAATATCTTTTTCAGTTCATTATATATCATTTCCCAATATCCTTTAACCTTTTCACATTTCCACCACATATGATAAAAGTCCCCTTCCTTTTCATTGCATTTCCAGCACATTCTGTTACTCATTCTATACATTTTTGCTAATTTCACTGGAGTTAAATGCCATCTATACATGTACATACTGTACATCTAAAGTTGATCCAGTGATCCTGCACAACAAACCAGCTTCCCTTCTCACATGTCATATAGCATCCCTGCAATCAAATAATAAAGAATGCTCATTAAATAGCTGGCATTGTCTAACCTGCCTGCAAACTTTGTGTGAAAAAATAAGCAGGCTGACTACTCAAAGAGGTGATCTGAAAGCCGCCATGCTCGCCCTCCTTTTGAGGTGCCCAAGGGTTGTTTGGGTGAGTGTCATTTTCTTCAATCTACAAATCATTACACCAGTGATCTGCGCTCTACAGCCTTCCTAGGTCTCCATATAGCAGTTAAAGCTCAGGGAAAGTTTCCGTGAGATAAATTCCCCTTATGGGACTCTTTCAGATCATAAAGTGTGGGCAGCAAACCAGGAAGAGTACCGCTGCTTAAAGTAGCTCTCTATGCCTGCCATGATGATCAGAACCTGCTATCAGCTGTGTGGAGGTGTGGTCTTCAAAGAAACAGTTCTCAGCATGTTCAGAACAGATGCATATTTCTGATAGGTCTAGCAAGCAAGGGCGTACCCACCATGCGGCAAGTTAGGGCAGCTGCCCTACTCTAGAAGCAGGGCTGGTGGGCAGAGGCGGAGCACAGCCCGGCGGAGCGCGAGTTCGCCATTCCCGCCGCACCGCGCCGCACCCTCCCTCCAGCTCCCCGGCGCGCCCTCAGGCAAGGCCAAGCGCGGCGGGGAACCAGGGAGCGCGGCGCGGTGGGCGGGAATGCCGAACGCGCGCTCCGCTGGGCTGGGCTCCGCCTCTGCCCACCAGCCCTGCTGCTAGGGAGGGGCACAGCCCGGCGGAGCGCGAGTTCGCCGTTCCCGCCCACTTTGTGGCCCCTCCCCTTCCGTGCCTTGGCCCCTCCCCTTGCCCCCCCCTAGTTTTGATCCTGGGTACGCCCATGCTAGCAAGCTAATAGCACTACCATGGCAACAGGCCAACAAATGTTATTTTCATCATGACAGAGGGAGCGGGAACTCGCAGTAAAATACAGATTTATCACATGCTTTTTCTCCTGGAGACTCCTGGTCGTGACAATATTTTTGGATTGGGTGGAACAGTGAGCTGATTGGCCAGAGAACACATTATTATGGTGATGTTCAGTGGCTGCAGTGGCAGCTTCTGGATTCTGGCAAGATCTCGTGAGAGCCCCACAAGATCTTGCAGAGGCCTCATGTGATCTTCCTGAGTCCCCAGCAAGTAAGTCAGAGCTAGATTTTACAGGACTTTCATGAGCTAGATTTTACAGGACTTTCCTTGCTGGAATCCAGAAGCCACTGTCACTTCTCCTTGCTTCTCCAGCAGTGGCATGGGAAAGTGTGTGTGTGTGTGGTGGTGGTGGTGCTTGCAGTGGCACTCCTTGGATTCTTCCCCCTGAGATGGCTGCCTCAGTCTGTGCTGCCACTCTCTGTGGGGCTGCCCTTGGGTCTGGTTCTGAAGCTCCAGCTCAGGCATAGGCAACCTTGGCTCTCCAGATGTTTAGCTAACAGTTTCAAAACATCTGGAGAGCCAAGGTTGCCTATGCCTGCTCCAGCTGGTGCAGAAGTGGCCAGACTGCTGGTGGGAGCATCTGGTCAAGAACTTATGACTCCAGTGTTAAAACAGCTGCAGTGGCTGCCTATCTACTGCTGAGCCAGATTCTGGTCCTAGTATCAATTTACAGTCATACCTCGAGTTACAGATGCTTCAGGTTGCGTCTTTTCAGCTTTTGTCCCACGCCGAACCCAGAAGTACAGCGTTACGACGTGTGTGCATGCACAGAAGCACTAAATTGTGCTTTGTGCATGTGCAGAAGCGCAAACCGCATGTGCGCAGGTGCAGGTTGTGAACACTGCAGGTTGCAAATGTGTCTCCTGCATGGATCACATTCACAACCCGAGCATAGGTCCAGAATATTGCCTGCAAGAATATAATCGGTCATTCCCTGAGTTGGCAGGGCTCATCTGAAAACAACAAGCTAAGCAGTTAGTATCATTGGCCCAGTTTGAAGGCATGCTCTGCCATTAGAGACTCGTGCCATTAGAGGGCCACAACTTGACAGGGGGAGCTACAAGTGATAAAGTAGTACAGTGTGCTAAGTTTATGCCATGAATTTAACTTCTGCTTCTGTTTCTGCAAATTAAGCATGTATTGGCTAGCACCTGTAGAATTACTGGAGGCAAGTAATATTTTTACTCAAAGCATCGCCGAGGAACATTTTACATTTTTCTATGAATACTTGTATAAATAATTGTCTGTCAAAACATGTAGATGTTTGTGACTGTTGCGTCACAAACTTATCTGAAAACAGCAAATTAGTTGTGCTTTTTGGGAGAGATGGGTGCTCCCCCAGGGGAATGCCCTGCCTTTTCCAGGGTCATTTTATTTTCCCTTAAAGTTGGTTTTAAAAGAAAACATTTTCATGTACTATATTGGGCATGGCATGATTCAGCCAAAATTTGGAACTTTATCATCCTGCCGGTTTCAGTGGGAGAGATGAAAGCAAGTTGCTCTACTATCCTATGTGGTTTGCAGTACAATTCTATGAGTGTTTGCTCAGATCTATCTTATCTTTCTGCCTGTTTATCTCATCTATTGTAGGAAGGAATGTCTGTCTTAGTTGCTACCCCTGGCAAGTCACTTTTCCTCTTCATTATGCTTGTATGGTTATCCAGGTAGGATTGAAGAAAGATACCGCAGCTATCATCAGGAAATCATTCTCGTTGCTCCATAAAGATAATCTTCTGTAAAAAGCCTTAGAATCACATCCCATATTGACTATTTTCATGCTCTGTTTAGTTTCCATTATCTTCCTAGATTCTGCTTTACTTAAAGAGAAAATTCTGATGAGGAGTGTACAGTTGTGCATTTCAGGTAGCAATCTTACCCTTAAAATTTAATGCCTTGCCTTGATGACTGTTGAGATTTAATTTCATGCAGTGGCATCAAACCTACTTATTTTTTAAAGTGGGGAAATAAGCTGTGTATTTTGAACCAAGGAGAAAATCCAGTGTGATAATATCTGCTCACCTGGGACTCATGGGGAGCGGTATTTGCCTCATGGCATTGCTGCAGCTGCTCCAAGGAGGCCACCATCTTCTGGCATAACTGGGGGGATGGCGTGGTCACCTGATGCCACTCACCTTGCTGTGGGCAAGAGTCACCCATGAGGCAAGGGCATGGGGACTACCCCCAGCTTACCCCTCGGGGTATTTAAGTGAGTGGCCAAATTCAGGCCAACCTCTTTGCTGGCCATTGTGGGGGTTTTTCCAGCCACCCAGTTTGTTAGGGGCCAACCCAGTAGGAGAGCAGGCCTGTGGAGCTTGCTATGGTTTACTCAGTTGCCATTCTGCGGTCCAGGGAGGAATCTTCTCCTGCAAGCCAATTGGCTGGCTTGCAGGTTTTCGCCTGCCTCACAGCAACTATCACAACTTTGGCGAATAAGGCAGGGGACTGATGGGCCAATACAGCTCTCCCAATGGTGGCCTGTGTAAGGCTGTGGCATCCAATCCATGTTGGAAGCGACTCCACCAGGCTGCCCGATGCTGGATACAAGCCCAATGCCTTAGTCAAATCTGCACTTTCCTGTAATCAATAAAGTTTTAGCCTAATTTAACTCAATCATAGTCTCTCCTCTTGCACCAGCCATGGATATCATGTACCTGTCACGGCGATCCCCATATTGTGTATAATTGATTTTAGTTCACATTTTGGCCATGATCCACAGATGACAAATGTAGTACAATACTTTAATACAGTGCTGGATATGTGAAAGAGCTTATCAGGGTTGATGATCAGCTGTGATTTGAAGAGGAACCATTTCAATTTGTAATTGGGCTTGGCAAATCAATGTATCTCCCCAATCAAATAAATACATGAACCAGAAAACAAAATAATGCAGGTGTTTTTTGCTTTTGTTTTTTTAGAAAGCTTCTACAAGCCCAAGATGAACTCTGCTGTGTTTTCAGGAGCAGGGTACCTCTAAATTTTCCTGCCTCTGGAGGATGAGGAGGAGGGAGATGAGTCTGTTTTAGATTGGTTGGCCTGATGGAGTGTTGGAGGTAGTGATGGAGATATTAAGAAATGCTTTTGGGATGAGTTTTGTTTTGTTTGTTTTTTAAAAAAGGTGCTCTCCAGAATGAAATATTGAAGGTAGCACTGAAACTTTGAAACATCCCAGCTAGAAAAAAGTAAAAAAAAAATTCTAAGCTAAAACAGGAGAAATTAAGAAATGGAAATCTTACAAATGAAATCCATTAAGGCTGTGGACAGAGAAGAGGCTAAGCCCCCAACTGCTGTTTAAATTGCAAATGCCACCCCAACGCCTGTAAAAAAAAAAAAAACCCTGAAGATAAGACTCAAGGCTTAGATAGCCTTGGTACATGCAGCTGTAGCTACAGAAATCCCATCCCAAGTCCTTGACATACGAGCGTCCTTGACATGTGAATTGGGAAAACAACAATAGCACATTTATTGTCTTATAACAAAGGTAACTTACATTTTTTTTTTAAAAAAAATGAACAGTACCATACAATTGAGTTTGTTTATGTGCTGCTGGTAATTGTAAAGCCACTTTCTTAAGTCACTATGTTATGGTACCTGTTATGGTCTGCCATCTGCCACGGTCATGTTTCAAATGGGGAGAGAAGATGTCGTCAGGACTCCCCATGGCCACGTCACCCAACCACAGGGAAGGGAAGCTATGTTCCACGATTCACGCCTGGTGTCTGTCATTTCCACATGATCTCTGCTGTTGAATATTATCAGAGCATAGGTAAGAAGGGATTGTTCACTGCACAGATTGTATATAAGAAGGGATTGTAGAGTGCACGGATAATGCAAGGAAGGGTTTTGTGTATGGAAACAGGGAGTGGTGGGTTTTTTTTTTTTGTATTAACTATGGCAGTGTATTTTTTTGTATTAACATGGGCAGTTTTAGCCCATGTGCCCACAGAGGCCTTCCCCCCACTTCAACTTGTTGTTGTTGTTGTTTAGTCGTTTAGTCTTGTCCGACTCTTCGTGACCCCATGGACCATAGCACGTCAGGCACTCCTGTCTTGCACGGCCTCCCGCAGTTTGGTCAAACTCATGTTCGTAGCTTCGAGAACACTGGGGCTGTGGTGACTGCTTGGTTGCTGTGTGTGCCCCCATGATATTTTATCCTGTTTTTAAATCAATAGAATTACTGGAAGGGTGAGGAAGAAGACACAGCTTCCCCTCTGCTCTCTACTGCCTACCAAAAATAAAATACAGTACTTATTGGAGTTCTTGGGGGTAGAGAGTCCATTTCTGCAGGAGAGCCTTCTGAGACTGTCTACTTTTAGAAATAGAAGGATTTATCAGCATTTAAGTATCCTGACCATAGTCTGGCTAACAACAACAACAACCCCACAAAAATGTATCAGGTATTGCTTTATTAAAATATCAGGTATGTGAAATTTTAATCACATTGTCAATTTTAATCACAACACGAAGACTCCTTGATTTTAAATCACATTCTTTAATCATGTTTTTCGTTTGTATTTTTTAAAATTTTATTTCCCTAAGGGGGAGATGCATTCTCAGTTGATATGCTCTCATGAAAGAGTGTTGATTTGACTATTTACAAGTAAATTAACCTCCTGCCTTAGATTTCAGGTTCGTTAACTATTGGCGAGGAGAGTCAAAAATTAAATACTGGTACCCATATTTATGGTATTACGTAGCTTAACATAAATTTATTCAGAATTTCTACCTTGCATTGTTGCAGAAAAGTTATTTCATTTCCCCCCTTCTAGATAATTAGTGCTTTATTCACACCTCTCCCTCTCTCCACCTCCCTCTCCCTCTTGACAAGTGGCAATTGAATGGAAATTGGCACTCACTTCCAAGGCACAAAAGCAGCATTTTTAAGTTCTGTTAAAAAAAATATATATTCGTTACATTAAATTACTTTAAATGTGGCTGATTATGCATAAGACAAAGAATGAAAACTAAATATTTCAGCTCAGCTGAGATGAAAAATAATGATTAAGCTAAAAGTTTTGTACTTACATGTAATAGTTTTCCATTAATCCAAGAACAATCAGTGGGAAACTGAATGGTATTCGCTAGTACATTTGAAAATTTTAGCTTATTGTGTACCCAGCTCACTCTGGGAGCACATATTTGGAAGCAGGAAAACAATTCCTCCATGTGTGTGTGATGTATATAATATATCATATCCAAGGATACCCCCCCAACCCCAAGCATTATTATTATTAATTTTATTAAGTATAGATTGCTGTACATAATAGTTTCAACGCTTTGTACAATGAAAATAGCAAAAACAGTTAAAATTACAAAAGTAGTAGATATATTTTAAATGAAAGAAAAAACATACATACATACAATACACACACACACACACACAGAGAGAGAGAGAGAGAGAGAGAGAGACCCATTCACACAGCTGGGAAAGGCAACTGGAACAAAAAATGTGTGTTTCCCAAAAGTGCAGACTACGTGTTGCTGCTGGATCTTGACAGGAATGCTATTTCACAGAACAGGGGCAGCTACACAGAAAGCCCCGCTCCAAGTTCCTGTTGAGGAGGCTTCTAATACCTTTGGGACAAGAAGGGCCCCAGTGACGTACTTCTGGAAGCCAGCCAGCCAAGGTGCAAAACCAAAAGAGAATGGATCCAAAAGACACACATCTTTTGGTTGTGCCCTCTTTTGGTCCTGCTTGGGTGAAATCCCACGATGGAATCAGAAGCTGGGGCAGCTTCTGTAATTCCAGGATGGCCCATTAAAAATGGGACAGTTGCCCAGTATGAAATCCTAAATGGATTAAAAATGTTCCTACAGTTAGGGGCTCCCCATGATACCCCCTGGATTCCAACTAAGTCTGCTGGCAGATGTGCACACTCTTATAGGTGTGTGGACCATTGAATATGTGAACTAGGCCATCGCTTAGCCCCGTCTCCTTCCATCCTGCAGAATGCCTCATTTTAGGGCATCCTACTGACTGCCATTGCTGGGCAGCCCACCAGTCACACTCTCATCTACCCAGACATTTGGCAGGCAGAAGGGGGTATGACATAATGATGGAATGGTGCTTTCAAAACTCTGCCATCAACTGTCCTAGCTAGAAGCGCTGGGTGAAGATACCCCTCTGCCAAATCCAAATCTCCACAGCCTGGTCCAGTAAGTGTGTGTGTGTGTTTTAAAAAGAATTCTGGTGTTAGAACACCAGAATGATATTCTTCCCATCCAAAGGCTCTTCACATGCTGGTTGAACCGGAGCCCTTTCTCATCATTTTACACAAGTGGCTAGATCCTGCTGTGAGGCTGATTGTCTTCCTAGGAGTCAGGGCACATGTTCCAAACAGGATAAAACAATGATGTGCAAATTGGAAAAATAAAAACTCTTGCTGGGCAGCACCAAGGAACCTGGCAATGTCATCATCAGAAGCAACACTAATTTGAAGTTCTATTTTGACAGATGGTTGAAATTACAGTTAAAAGATATTTGTGTGTGATCAGTGCATGTGTTGGGCTCCCAGAGACTTCTGGAAGCCAAACCTACATCACACTGTAAATTTCAGACAGAATATGCTTTGGCTGGCATCAAGGGCAAACAGAGGGGAGAGATGTTTGCAGAAACGATTCCAGAATACAACAGGAACTGAGTATCTTAGCCGATGAACCTTCTTTTTATTGTGCAACCAGGCAATCCATGGGGCACTGTGTTAATTAGGGAAGAAGAAGGAAAACATGCATTCCCTCCTTTGTAGTGCCTTCCTCACCTATGAAGAATTTGCTCCTAATCCCATCTGAAGGCAAGCCATCAGCTCAACTGGATGGCTCTTCAGATGGAGCAGCTGTTTATCACTGGCACGCATTACCAACAGCATGTTTGATAGCTTTGAACTACCAGCCAGGATGTTACTATCAGCCATTTGCTAAGGGAGTAGGAAGGCAATGAATAACACTGTTAGTAAAGCGGATATGCCTTCTACAGATTTGCTTGATGCTAAAATGGGCAGGAAAAACCCAAAAGTGAGTTTCTACTTAGGGTAAAATAAAAACGAGGTGCCTAAATAAAGCACTAGCTTTACTCAAGCTGCCCAGAACTGGGGGTGGGGAATCACCAGGCTGCATTTGTACAACCAGAGAATCAAGGGGTTGCAGGGTTGCAGTTGGAAGTGCTGTACAGAAAGAGACATAGCTCAGAGGCAGAGCATCTGTTTTGCATGCCGAAAGACCCAGGTTCAATCCCTGGCATCTTCAGGTAGAGCTGGGAAAGCACTCTGAAATCCTGGAGAGGTGCTGCCAGTCAGTACTGAACTGAATGAATCAGTGGCCCAATTCCCTATAGGGCAGCTTCCTATATTCCTAAATGTTGACCCAGTGTCCTGGGTGTATGTAAGTGATATTCTGAATTCCCAACGTACATCACATAGGTGACTATAATTTAGATTGCTTTCAGTGTTGCATTTTAATTGTTGCAACCTGTTCTGGAAGCTTAGAGTGCAGGGCACATAATCTCTCTAGGATGGAAAGTTTTCAGAGAAACCTGAAGGCGCACAGAAATGTGTACAGATGTTCACAAAGATTTTTTTAAAAAATATTAATAATAATTATCATCTCAAACTAACTCGGCAATGGGGCAAACTCCACTTAAGATTGGAAAGATTGAGAAACTGAAGTGCCATAGTCCTGTTGCCGATAAACAGTGCGCCAAGCTTGGTGGAGCGTGAGGCCAGAAATGAAGAGTCTGAGATACACTTGGTAGAGTCGGCATACAAAGTCAAGCCCACTCCAAGGATCAGGCAAACAGCAATCCCCATAGACAATCCAGTGGCCTGGGTTGATCATGAAGGCAAGGGTCCAGTCAGAGAGCGGGCAGCAGCAAGGTAAGGACTGGGAACCACTGGCATTATTTCCAGCATTTGACAGCTGCTGAGAGCTCTGTTTAAGAAGGCTGAAGCCCGCTAGTTCTCATCAGTGCCTTCTTCTCTGTGCCCTTGAAGGCTGTCCCGCTGCAGGTGGAGTCGCTCCACCGTCTCTCGTTTCAGGCTGCTGTTCAGCAGGTGAAGCTGACCCCTGGCCCATGACAGAAGCCCCATTCAGGCATTCAGGATGTGACTTGAGTGCACACAGTAGGAGTGTGCCTATACGGACCGGCTCTGCTGCTCCTCACAATCACCGCCCATGAGTTCCAGGGCAACAGTCCACAGCAGGGAAGCTACTCACGGAAACTTTTGCACTGTTCAGAACCTTGGAAACGTAGGTTCCAAAATGCACAGGAGCCCCCCACACATATAGGAGGCTTCCCAACTGCAGACATTCACCCTGGAACAGGTGGAGAGAAATGGGGAGAGAAATGAGAGCCAGAGCTAGTGTTCACATGCACACTACCCCCTTCTCCTTTGCTTACTTAAGTCACATTCCTAATGCCTGAAAAGCTGAAATTGACAGATTCATCCATTGCTACCTGTGGGACAGGGGAACATTGGCCTGATTTAGAGTTAGGCTTGTCCTTACATTTGTAGCATCACCAAAAACACCTAACTTAAATCTGCCATTCCTTCCACGTGCGCTGCATCTACCTCTCTCACTTTCAGAGTTCCTGAAGTAATACAGTATATATTTTGCCAGGATGCCTTTTAGTTAGGACTAGACTAGAACACATTTCAGGTAACAGCAATAGATGTGTTATCCTCTGTGAATACCTGCTTTGATACATTTCTTCTTTGTCTTAACTCTCTAGGCCTCTAATTTTGACAATTGGTTTCAGCTCTGGTTTTTGTTGAGATAAGGTACATTTCAGTTTTCTGTTTTGACACTTGACCAAACAGTACCTTTATTCTTCTCTGATAAAAGAACCATTTCCCTGACTTAAACTTGCAGCGACTCTCAGCAGAGGAAATCAATATTCATTTATATAACAGCTACCCTAGCTGACAATGCAAACTATCAATCTTCCCCCCCCCCCATCATGCATGTATACATTGTTAGCATACACACAGAAGACCTGGGCCACCAAGCCCCCCCCCCCCCCCGGTAAGCATCTGCCGGGTGCCTTCTCCCTCTGGTAGCCAAATGTAATACCATCCAGGCTCTGAGAGCCTGGACACGTTATCTGCAGAGTTCATTTCCAGCGTTAGCGTGGTTTGGCAGCAGCAGCAGCAACAAGAGACTCAGAGAGAAGTACTTGCATATTTACAAGCGTTTATTCTAAAGCATCTCAGAAGATAGACCAAACGTGTATTTCTTCATCAGCAAAGCAAAAGCAACTAACATTACAATAGCACAACAAACAGAAGTATACATCATGTGACACATTCAACATCCTCTTCCAAGCCTGTTCCTGTTTAAGGTGGAACAGAATCTACTATGAAATCCTAACATACATATGTGAGAGAGACAGGGGCAGCAACCTTGGTCCAAGTGCCCAATCTTGCACCTTGCAATTGAATCCCAGTGAAATACAGGCTCTCAGTTTAAAATTAAGGTAGGGGTGGTTGGAGAAATTTGTTTGGTCCACTTTTCACAGCACTCTCAAACCTCTTTGCAGATTAGAAGGCAGCTCCTAGCTAGTTTATGCACTTCTCTCTCTTTCTGTAATGAATCTTTGGTGCACAAAGTGCACCTAAAACTATGTATTTTACTTTAGAGATGCATGCAAAATGCGTATATTACTGGAAAATGCATTGAAAAAGACTGAACGTATGTATTTTATGTAAAAAGTACAGTATATTCCTGCGTATAAGACTACTTTTTAACCCAGGAAAATCTTCTCAAAAGTCAGGGGTCGTCTTATACGTCGGGTCGTATTTCTTATACAGTGAGTATATCCCAAACTCTATATTTTAACTGGAAAAGTTGGGGGTCGTCTTATATGCCCAGTCGTCTTATAGGCCGGAATATACGGTACGTCATTTTTTTAAAAAAAATTAAGTACACAAAATGCATACAATGAGACAGAAAGGCGTTCAACAGGATGGAATAGGATGCAAAGACATTCAGTTGGATGGAACAGACACATGTTTGAGTGCCAGTAAGATCAAAACAGGACAGAAATAGCTGTCACGTAAATTCTCATATGCAGGATTTTCTGAAATTGTTATTTGACTGCAGTTGTGTTGATGCTGGATTCTGAAGATAGTTGTTTGTGTTTGGTTTGTTTTGGTTTGTTTTTACGTGCTTTGCAAGCAGGATTAACTACCAAAGCACCCAATAATTCAAATGCACAAATAACAATGCAATTTATTCGTGACATGTGGAGGTGGTCACTGTAGCTTTCTGATCTCTGGTTATAATCCCAGTTCTAGATTCTTCCCTCCATTACAATAGACTTCCATGGGACTTTACTAATCTAAAACTCAATTACAGCCATGAAATAAATCAGCTGCAACAGCGTAAGATGATATTGAGGATGTATGTGATTTTGTTGCGCACATTACTTGGCTGGAGAACTGCACTGCAAAATTCACAGAAATGCAAATTTGGAAGGAAAGGTGTGTTTGGGTTTGTGTATTGCTTCACAAAGTGTGAATTAGGCAGGTGGCTTTTAAATGCATCCTCTCTCTGCCCCCATATACTGTATGTTCTGGCTGCTGCTTCATCCCCTTTGTACACGCAGAGTACCCATAGGAAGAATACTACTGCCACATTTCTTTTGAATTACTCAGGTTCAAGTCCCCACTGAAGTTTCCATTGAGTTTGGTTATTTTTATTTTATTTAGTGCATGCTGTATAATGAAAGGAGCAACTGAGCTGTGTTTGCATTGGAGGAAGGGAATTTCATCACATATTGATGTACCAATGAAAGGAGATTGTATTATGTTGTAGGACTTTATAACAGGTGCTAAGCTGGACATTGTTGCAGGTTGGATGTTTTGTATGAATTGCATTATATTTGGGTTAATGTAATGCATTATTTCATTAGTGTGAGGTGGCAGGCTTTCATACACATTGTGTTATAAAGTAATTGTAACCTAATGGATTGCAGCTTATGCTTTGAGCTGGGAAGCCTATATTTAAAATACTAGTGCGACTACTACTAATAAAAAATCAGGGCTCTGCCATCTGTTTTAATTTGATTTGTTTTCTGCATTGCTCCTTTCCCACTATTTTTTAAAAATAGTGATTTGTGATTCTATCATGGTTTTATACTGGTTTTATCTTGTTGTTTTATTTTGCTTTGCTTGTTTTGTATCAGTATATATATACCAGGACTGCACATTCCCACCCTAAAAAGGTGTTTGGGTGAGCATCAACGCAATCTTGGGTTGACCTGATCTGTATCCAAGCCCTGAATTGATTTGGGAGCCAGCCCTAATGTTTAACAGGGGTTTAAAACCCTATTAAAACATGCACTTGGGAGGAGTGAGACGAAAGAAGGAAACACAACATCTCTTTCTCTCTGTGCCCCTGAACCAACTGTGTGCTTAATCAGAGATATAAAAAACCTAATTAAAAATACAACCAGGAGGGGATGAGGTGAAAGAAGACAGCAAAGGGTCTTCTATTCCCCTCCCAACTGCACAGTAAAGAGCACAATTCAATTTCCTGCTCACCAGCTGGTGAGTGAAGGGTTCAATCCTGATGGGGCTTGCTCCCCCTGTGTGTTTCCTTTGGGGAACAAGCTCACGAAGCAGACCCCTGCAGTCAGCAGGATTGCATTCTCCACTCACAAGCCCAGTAACATCCGGAGGCACCATGTTGGGTACAACTTCTCTGGCTACTGAGTAGCAATGCATTGGTTTGATTCTATACCTCCAGAACCAATGGAAACATCGTTGTACAAATTACTTGGCTGGAGAACTGCATTGCAAATTTCAGAGAAGTGCAAATTTCAAAGGATGGCTGTGTTTTGGTTCTCTTTTTTGTTCTGTAGAGTGTTAGTTAGGGCTCCACCTTTAAATATGAATTGACCAAATTTCCCTTCCATTCCAAATTGCAATAATCAATTTGTATGTCTGCTTCCTTCATTATCCCAATGGTGTGTGTGTGTGTGTGTGTGTGTGTGTGTGTGTGTGTGTGTGTGTGTGTCTACTTCATGCCAAATCCACGTCCTATGTGTCAGCTTCACCAGCAGGTGTAGCCGCAAACTCAGTGGCAGAAGAGGAAATAGCTCAGAATAGAAAAAGGTCCTTCCCTTCCTCTACTCCTGCCACTGGAACAGTTCCCATATCAGTAGAGAAGGAAGAGAAGGAAAATAAGAAGACAGTGTGAATGGGAGAGAATACTGTTGGCAGCTACTACATGAGCCAATTGGCCACAGTTGCCAGCTATGGTGGGTTTGGAACTCACTCTTAGAATTTTGAAGTGCCAGGCATAGCTCTAGTGGCTTTAGCCCAAACGTAGCAGAGTTTTCCTGCACAGCGCAGAAGCTAGTTGAGGTGGAAATGACTAGTCGGCTAGACGCAGAATAACTATTTACAGGATTTATTAAAAGAAAATAAAAGCTGCAGAGTTTCTGCATACAAAGCAAAGCAAAATAAATCCTTACTCTCTCTCTCTCCAACCATATACACAGCACTTCTACTCCTAACACCTAACAAAAAACCAACTGTGCTAGCATTCCTTGATAACAGAGTTCAGTGCTGGTCGTTAACCAATCAGAAGAGAGTAGTTTCTAGGTCAGGCAGACCTTGGCTTTCTGCCAAGAGTAAATTGACACTGCCTTGAGTTAATTGTGTGAAGCCAGAATCTGTAAGTTTCCCATGAGAACCAATTAACCAATTAACAGAAACTGAACACCCCCTCACAGATTCTGCTGGACAATTAACATCTATTAACACCTGTGTAGGAACTTTTACTGTTCACTCATTTTTCCAGCAAACCTAAACCCTTGCACATTTGCTTGTTCTTTATCTTTGCCAATGGTTTAGTTAATACATCTGCCACATTTTCTTCACTTGATACATAAGTACATGTGATTACATTGTCTTGTACACTGCAACGTACATTTTGGTATTTTACAGCGATATGTTTGGAACGTGACTTGAAACCCTCTGTTTTATTTTGTTCTGCTGACTAATTAGGCAGCTGCCATCTTGGGCCCAGCACACTTCCAACCCTAGATATGCCCGAACAGGGCCTAAGTCCTTCACTTTGAACTTACTTGACAATTGCTTGGCAAACCTTTTAGTTTGTTTGTCTGTCTTGCAAGCATACAATACGTCATCTACATAGAGCAGACAAAACTCTTGATTACTGCCTGTACCACGTACATAAACACAATTGTCAGCTGTACTCTGCTTGAAACCAAATGACACTAAGGCCTCATGAAAACATTTGTTCCAAGATCTTGCAGCCTGTTTGAGACCATATAGAGCTTTGTTTAATTTCAGCACTCTATTGGAACCTGTCTCATAACCAGGCGGTTCAGCTAGATACAGGTCTTCTGATAATGATGCATGTAAATATGCAGCCTGTATGTCAAAATGAGTTAACTGGAGTTTTCTCTTTGCTCCAAGCGTTAGAATTAGCCTTACACTGTCCCCTTTAGCAGTAGGGGAAAAAAGTCTCGTCATAATCTTTTCCAGGCCTCTGAGAATATCCCTGGGCTACTAAACGAGCTTTGTATTTGTACCCTCCTGTCACCAGAGGTTTAAGTTTGTACACCCACCTGCAGCCTACAATCTTTGCCCCCTCAGGCGCTGCTACTGGTGTAAAAACCTTGTGCTCATTCAGAGAGGACATCTCTTCCTCCATTGCCTGTTTCCAAAGCTCTGCCTCCTCTTTTGGTAACTTTAACACCTCCTGAAAACTCTTGGGCTCTGCAATTACACTAAAAACATTTGCAGTATCTGGAGAAAACCGCTCTGGAGGCACTCCTTTGTTTTGTCTTTTAGATCTTCTGGGAGAAAATTTTTCTTCTGACCCACTTTCCTCCTCAGAACTATGACCTCTCTTCTGTTGCTTAGCAACTGGTCTCTGGCTAATTGCACTTTCTTGAGAGCTCTTATCTGAACTTTCCTCCCCCTCAGACTCTGATTCTCTATGTTTACCTTCAGAGTCACGAAGCCCCTGGGAAGGTTCAAACCAAACCTCAGTATTGGCATGTAGTCTCTCCCAGCCACTATGTTCACAAAAACTGGCATTTCTGGAGATCACAATGCCATTTGTCCCTTCAGCAAATCGGAACCCTTTTCCTAGCTCCTGGTAGCCCACAAACACTAACTGTTTGGTCTTAGGATCTCCCTTCTTTCTCATTTGTTTTGGAATTAATACCCAGGCTTTTGACCCAAACACATGCAAGTGGTCAATTTTGGGTTTCTTACCAAACAATTTAAAGTACAGAGTTGTCCCTATTGTTTGATGAAAGAGCCTATTTTGGAGATAACACGCAGTGAGCATGCTCTCCCCCCAATAAGACATGGGCAAACCAGCATCATCAAGCATGGCAAACATCATTTCTTGAAGAGATCTGTGTTTTCGCTCCGCAATGCCGTTCTCTTCCGGGGAAAAAGCGTTCGTCTTCCTATGCCCAATGCCACGCTTCTGTAACCAATCTCTAAAAGCATTTGACATAAATTCCCCACCTCTGTCCGTCTGAATCCTTCTGAGTTTAAGGGACAGAAACCTTTCCACAGATGCCACCCAGCCTTTAAATTTAGTGAACACGTCACCCTTATGCTTCATTGGATAACACCAAGTGTAACGTGTCGCGTCATCAACAATTGTTAGAGAAAAACGCGATCCACCCCTGCTTACAGCAAATGGACCAACCACGTCCATGTGGACTAGCTGTAGCGGTGACTCACTAACTCTATCACTCATGGGGTAAGAGACTCTGTGGGTTTTAACCTTTTTACAAATATTGCAGTCAAGGTACTGGTTACAACTCTTTAAATTGCACCCATCAGCCAATTCAGACATTTTCAGTACACTTTTCCAGCCAGCATGCCCCATTTTCCTGTGCAATAAGTGCACACAGTTGTCATGCATAGCTTTGTTGCTCACTGTAGGCTGAGATTTACTGACTACTGCTGCAACTTGAGATCCTGCTTTAAGCCAAAACAAGCCTCCCTCTGACTTAGCAGTGCCTAAAATCTCACCAGCCTTCTTAATCATGCAACTGTCTCCTTCAAAATGCACTTTAAACCCAGCTTTTAGCAAACAATCTACAGACATCAGATTGCTCCTTAATGAAGGCACACACAGTACATTTTGCAGGCATTCACGCAGACAAGGAACAAAAACTGCACCCCCCGAAATCACTTCAGAAGTACTTCCGTCTGCTAGAGCCACCTGGCTGCGCTGTGCTGAGTTCTTGGAAACAAACAATTCATCTGAATTTACAATGTGCCGAGACGCTCCCGAATCGACCACCCAGACAGCTTGTTTCTCCTCAGCAATCTTGACCTCTGCGGTCACCAGCTGAGCTGATTGTTTTTGTTTGAAGAATTTCCTTTTACGCTGCTGCTGATCTTGTCTCTGCTCCTGCACCGGCCGCTGAGACTTGACCAACTCCGGACATTGACGTTTTAGATGCGCTGAAGACCCACATCGGAAGCAACGCCTAACAGCAAATGCTGACTCCTCACCGGCACGCTGCTGCTGCTTCACCTCTGCTACGGCATGAAAACTCCTTCCAATCCGCCCGCTTGTAGAAGCCTCTGCAGCCAACGACCTTTCTTGCTTCTTCTGCCATTCTTCAATCAAACGCCCAGTAACATAACTGACTGTTAAATCACCCTCTTTCATTGCTTCTAGAGACATAACAAGATTATCCCAGCTTTCCGGGAGAGAGCTCAGAATGATAGCCACCTTCTCCTGCTGGTCTAATGCACAGTCTCTTTCCTGAAGCGCAACAAACTTTAACTGCAAACTGTGTAGGTGTTCCTGCATTGTAACCCCCGGCTGTAACATTGCCTTGTACAATGCCTTGCAAATAAACAGCTTGGAAACTGCTGTCTCCCGCACATGGAGTTCTTTAAGTGCTTGCCACACACCTCTAGCTGTCTTGATTCCCCTCACATATGGCAACTGGGAATCTTCCAGCCCCAAGACAATTGTGGCCCTTGCTCTTTGGTCTTTATCAAGGTCTTCATCATCAGGCTTCGTAGGAAACTTACTCACCACTTGCCAGAGATGATCCCTCTGCAGCACTGCCTGCATGCGTTCCGACCACAGCAAGTAATTGGAGTCATTCAGACGCTCAAAAGCCATCTGAACTGGTTGTGAGGCCATCTTGAGAGCGATGTCCCTGGAACCAGCTACTCACGGCCACTGAGAGAGAACAGGAACCACAGCACCCAGCACTCACACGCTGCAGCTGTCGTCCTTGAGTCCACTGCGTCACCAGCTCACGACAGTCAGGAACCAGCCAGTGTCCTTCCGCTGCACCAATGCCACAGGAACAGCGACTTCTGGAACTACTGGAACCTCTCCGCTTACGCTGACACCACCACAACTCAGGCTGGCAGCACGAAACCCATAACCTCTTAGAATTTTGAAGTGTCAGGCATAGCTCTAGTGGCTTTAGCCCAAACGTAGCAGAGTTTTCCTGCACAGCGCAGAAGCTAGTTGAGGTGGAAATGACTAGTCGGCTAGACGCAGAATAACTATTTACAGGATTTATTAAAAGAAAATAAAAGCAGCAGAGTTTCTGCATACAAAGCAAAGCAAAATAAATCCTTACTCTCTCTCTCTCCAACCATATACACAGCACTTCTACTCCTAACACCTAACAAAAAACCAACTGTGCTAGCATTCCTTGATAACAGAGTTCAGTGCTGGTCGTTAACCAATCAGAAGAGAGTAGTTTCTAGGTCAGGCAGACCTTGGCTTTCTGCCAAGAGTAAATTGACACTGCCTTGAGTTAATTGTGTGAAGCCAGAATCTGTAAGTTTCCCATGAGAACCAATTAACCAATTAACAGAAACTGAACACTCACATGGGGGTTTAGGTGACTCAAAGGGCTTGGTAGGTCATGGTGTAGCAACTACCAACAAATTTAGAACTTTTGCAAAAAGTAGTTGGTTTTATTATTATTATTTATTATTCCTGAGTGTTCGCTACCTTGTAACCTCTGGTCACAATGAAGCTGGAGGAGTTCGCCCACCCCTATTAATGATGATCTTACACTGATTTAAAAAAACAACACACACACACAACCATCAACAACCCTACTGAGAATACAAATGTACCCAATACAAAATGAAAAGTCTACAATGTATAGATTTGTTTTAAAGGACAAGCCAGCTATTGATTCACCAATCCTTTCTTCTTACTTAGAATTATAAAGATAAATCAGGGCAGATGTGTCTCAACCAGCAGTCCAATGTCTCCCAAGCTTTGTCTGATTGTTAGTCTAGCATTTTTTTAAATGTTGTGTGTCTTTGTTTCTCAATTTGACTGTATTCTATGCATTGTGACTTGCTGTTTTTTATGGATTATAGCTTAGTAATTCTTTTTTGTAATAGTTAAAAGTAAATTTCTGTTTAATTATTTAATGATTATCCATTATATTCTAATAGATTATTGAATATTACTTTATTTGACATAAGTTGTTTATTTTAAAGTTACATTTTTATCATTACTTTTTTGAATCGGATCAGACTGTAATAAGGTGTGTCATCTTTATTTTATATTTTCTTGTTTCTTCAGCTTGTAAACCTTGTTGTGTATTGCAATAAAAAAGGCAGCATACAACTTAAAATTGAAATGAAATAATGCATTTGTGTCCACATGAACATACCAAATTAATGTTCACATAATTGGGTCAGCCTTAGGTGAAATCACTTCAAATAACTTTAAGAATGGGCTCATTTCTGCCTTTCCTCACTTAGTTGTGAATACTAGTCAATGCCACAATAGAAATCTAATCCACTGATAAAAGAGAAAAGAGATGAAGCCAATTTGCTATTCAATTGACACTCTTTTAAAAATTCTATTCTAAAGCTGGTTCATTTTTCAAGTTCCTCAAATTCCCACATCCATTTCATTCCTGGTTTTATTAATGATCAGAATTTCAGTAGGATTTCCCCTCTGCACAAACAATTGTGTTCTATTTTTTTAGAAATTGGAAAGGCAAATTATTATTGCAAGATGCAATAAAATATCAAAGCAAGGAAGGAAAGCTGACAACCATTTAATCTCAGATGGTTTCAGGATCATTAACCCATACCATGTCTATTATGCTGGCATGCAGCTAGTCCACAATGTACAGTGGCAAACCTGAAAGGTGCAGAAATGTGAAGAAGATTTTTTTAAAAAGAGAGAACCTGGGAGAGAATGAACATGACATTCACCCCTCCCTTGATAAGCTCCATTGAGCACAGTAGGGTATACTTCCAAATAAATGTACTTAGAATTGCACTGTTAAGGTAAAGGTAAAGGGACTCACTCTGCTTGTTTCTCTGACTCAAATGGCGGTTTCTCTCTCAATGTCACAAAACACTCATATTCTTTGCTTAAAGGTAAAGGTAAAGAGACCCCTGACCATTAGGTCCAGTCGTGACCAACTCTGTGGTTGCGGCGCTCATCTCGCATTATTGGCCGAGGGAGCCGGCGTACAGCTTCCAGGTCATGTGTCCAGCATGACAAAGCCGCTTCTGGCAAACCAGAGCAGCACACGGAAACGCCGTTTACCTTCCCGCCACTACTTGCACTTTGACGTTCTTTCGAACTGCTAGGTTGGCAGGAGCTGGGACCGAACAACAGGAGCTCACCCCGTCACGGGGATTCGAACTGCCGACCTTCTGATCGGCAAGCCCTAGGCTCTGTGGTTTAACCCACAGCACCACCCACGTCCAGAATTGTACTGTTACTCCCAAGTAAATAGAAATAGAATTGCAAGCTTGAACTTCTAGCACCCTCGAAATTTATACAAATTCCAGAATTAAGGCAATAAATCTATGCAATGTACATAGACCAAAGTGTTGCTGGGAGTGAAAATTTCAACTACTCAATTGTTTTCTTTTGCACTTGATTACTTTCTTTGTGGCAGGAAGCTGTTGCTATCAGGATACTTGACAAGATGGTCCACTGATAAAGTAGAAGCAAGGCAAGTGAGTGGATTACATAAAGCTTCAGTTCAGAACTAGATGAGATCAGCATCTTTCTTTGGCAAACCTGAATTGCATCAAGCACAATCCTTTCTTTAAACAGTGTGTAAGCTCTGCAGATTTTAGCTGCTAGCTCTTCTTATTAAGATTCCATTTATGGTATGCAGTATGTTTTCACAGGTGTTACAGGCCTGGATTTTTTTTTTTTAAAAAAAGAAGTTTCAAATCCTAGCTTTATGGTCTGTTTGGTGTTGGCCCAGGCTATACTGTACTCGAATAATCTTAATAATATTTACATGTGAGATGCACTAACAGAACTGTACATGAAGGATATTCAGAAGGCAATTGGCAGCTGATAGTGATGGTGTACAGCTGGAGAAAGTATGCCTCTGAATACCAGATTCCTAGGTATTGCAAGTGGGGATAGGGTTGTTACACTCAGGTTCTGCTCACAGGCTTCCCATAAACATATTATGGAACTTATTAGAACTCATGGACATCTCTCTCTACTTCTCTACTTCCCCAACCTCATACGGTCTATAACATTAGTGTCTCACATCGGATATAACTGATCTGTAGGAAAGATTCTGTTAACGAAAAGTTGAGGCTCTGAATGTACTTTTGTAATTCAAGAAAATCTTTAATAAAAACAAAACAAACAAACAAAGAACTCATGGACATCCAGAAAAGCTGAACGTTGGAGGATTCAGGAAAGACATGGAAAGCCCTAGCAGCTAGCTGAACTATGGAAATTGCTCCTACAGTGGGCAGTGATGCACACCAACTTGGATAGCTTTAAAAGAGAATTAGACAAATTCATGGTGGTAAAACAACCATCTGACATTTAGAAGACATCTGAAGGCAGCCCTGTTTGGGGAAGTTTTTAATGACTGATGTTTTAATGCATTTTTAATTTTCTGTTGGAAGCCACCCAGAGTGACTAGGGAAACCCAGCAAGATGAGCAGGGTATGAATAAGTTGCTGTTGCTGTTGTAGCAATGATGGTTATGCTCTGCCTCCACAAATGAAGGCAGTATGCTTCAGTTGCTGGAAGCCTCAGGAGGTGAGAGTGCTCTTGTGCTTGGGTCTTGTTTGTGTTCTTCCCATAGTCTTGGCCACTGTGAGGACAGGAAGTTGGACTAGGTGGGTCATTGGCCTGATCCAGCAGGCTTCTCTTATGTTCTTTTGTTCTGATTACAGCAAGGTAGCACATGTGATGTGATCTGAACATTTCAAAATAGCGGTATGAATTATGTCGCTGGTTTGTTTGTTTTTTTAATAAAAATGAAAAACCCAACCATTCAGTCTGAAATATTTTTGTCATGATTTGGTTCCAGTGACATCTGTCAAAGGATAGCTTAGGAAGAGTTACAACCCACCTGTCATGGAAGAAAATTTGTCACAGGAGCTTTTGTTAGCCAGTTCCTTTTATTTTGTAAATTAATAATTTTACTCAAGTCCACTGTAAATCTGTCTAGGGGAAGATTGTTCATTGCTAAGAAAAAATGTGGTGTGTGTGTGTGTGTGTGTGTGTGTGTGTGTGTAAACTAGGGATGAGGAACTTCAGATCCTAGTGCCAAGTGTGGCCCTCCAGGCATCACCATCAGCCCTTCGGACTCTCTTTATGTCACACCCCAAGACATGCCCTTATCCAGGCCTGCTCTGTTCCCAGACTAGAATATGCACTTGAGTTGTGATAATAAAAAGAAGAAATTTGTTCTTATTACAATGATAGACAGTGGGTCCCCAGGGTTTCAAGATGGGAGGCCTACCTGGTGATGCCAGGGACTGAAGCTGCAAAATTCTGCATGCAAGGCAATTTTGCATGCAACACAGAGCATAAAGGTAAAGGTAAAGGGACCCCTGAGCATTAGGTCCAGTTGTGACCGACTCTGGGGTTGCGGCGCTCATCTCGCTTTATTGGCTGAGGGAGCCTGCGTACGGCTTCAAGGTCATGTAGCCAGCATGACTAAGCTGCTTCTGGCGAACCAGAGCAGCACACAGAAATGCTGTTTTACCTTCCCACTTGGAGCGGTACCTATTTATCTACTTGCACTTTGACGTGCTTTCGAACTGCTAGGTTGGCAGGAGCTGGGACCGAGCAACGGGAGCTCATCCTGTCGTGGGGATTCGAACCACCGACCTTCTGATCGGCAAGCCCTAGGCTCTGTGGTTTAACCCACAGCACCACCTGTGTCCCAACACAGAGCATAAGTGGTAGTAAATAAGCATCCTACATACTTATACTAAGTCACATCATTGTCCCATCTAGCTCAGTTGTGCGCATTGGCAAGCAGTAACTCTCCAAGGTCTCAGACAAGGAGATACCAGGGATTGAACCTGGGACTTTCTGCAATGCAAAATAGATGTTCTGCCACTGAGCTATCATTGGGTGTTAGATGTGATTTCACAGAACCCCAGTCGAGTGGTTAAGTTCACCACAGGAAACAGCTCTTTAGCAGAGTTGTCTTTACTAGGCCAACACCAACACACACTCTTTACACATACACTATTTATAGATGTTACAAGTAGTTTTCACTCTGAGTCCAGAGAGGGTTCTTTGCTTCAGTGTCTTTACAAGTCAAGTCCTGAGTTCAGTTGCTTGCCAAGGTCCTGCAACTCTTTGCAAGGTCTTCAGTCTTCCACAGTTCCAGTTCTTCTCCACAAACTGCTCCAAGCTCTCTGCACTATCCCACAATGAATTATGGCTTACATGTTACTTCTGCCCAGCAGCACCGATAAGACAGTCACAAGATGCCTGCAGCTGCATTGTGGGAAATGAATCCTCGCTATTGACTTTTCTTAACAGCTATGTTCATTATTGGCTTTGGTTTTTTTTTTTCAATCACAATGAGACAGAAGCTACAAAATCTCAAAATCATTCACTGCCGGCTTTCCAAGTTCTTTGGACATCCAGTTCAAAATTACAATGAGAGCTGCATTTGACCTCTCTATGTGGGTGAGCTAATTAGGTGGAAGTTCATTATGTACATACAGACAACAGATTCCTTTATGGTTTGCCTTCACAGCCTGACCATGGCGTCAGGCCAGTGAAGCACTCAGTGAAATTTTCCATCTGTCTGTCCTTCCATAGCTTGCATGATATACATTATGTAATTGAATGTCAAAGAAGTTTATGTGGCATTTAGACTACTCTAACAAACGCTAGAATGGAAAATTGGTTTGAATAGATGGTCTGTGCAGGACGTGAGCTGGTTCCTCAATCCCCTTGCGTAGTATGCCTTGAGTCCACCTCCAGTGTTTATTATTCCATTGTATTGTAAATTTTCTGTCTGGCACTTTATGAAGCTCAGGCAACTACATTTATCACAAAGGGAACATAAATTATTGCTATTTTATTGTGACTGAGAAAACAGGCTGTAGCTCTGGGTATTTTTGCATTGTTGTTACTTCTTTTTTTAACAAAAGGCAGTTAGGAGGCTCTGTGCATGGAGAAAATGGGAAATCATTACCAGATACAAAAAGTCTGTGGATTCAAGGTTGATATCAGAGGGCTGGCCAAGAAGCCAAAGTGTTTGGAATTTTTTTCTTACATCTTCAAAAAGCAGACTTGAAAATGAAAGGGCAAACACTTTTAGAGGGCAATTGTTTGTTCATTTCATTTCTGAAAAACCTTTCCCACAAATCAGGTACCCAAGATGATTTGCAGGCTATTATCCATCCATCTGCTTGCATTTGTATCCTGTCTCCCCAGTGCTCAACAGAGCTTTCAGCAAAATAATAGTAATAAAGCACAAGTTAAAATAACCATCTAATCTGGAATACTTAGGAAGAGAGACAATGCAACCCTGTATGAGCATCATACTTGGATCCCAGAACAGCATAAAATAAAACGTACAGATAAACTGAACACAAAAACCTTAAAACAGGTAAGGGATAAAGACTAATAGTTAAAAGGTACAGCATTATATCATAAAGGTAAAGGTAAAGGGACCCCTGGCCATTAGGTCCAGTTGTGCATGACTCTGGGATTGCGGCGCTCATCTCGCTTTACTAGCTGAGGGAGCTGGTATACAGCTTCCAGGTCCTGTAGCCAGCCAGAACCAGAGCAGCACACAGAAATGCCATTTACTTTCCCGCCGGAGCAGTACCTATTTATTTACTTGCACTTTGATGTGCTTTCGAACTGCTAGTTTGGCAGGAGCTGGGACCAAGCCACGGGAGCTCACCCCGCCGTGGGGATCTGAACCGCCGACCTTCTGATCAGCAAGCCCTAGGCTCTGTGGTTTAACCCACACCCGCATCCCGATTATACAATACATAACTTAAAAAGATAAAAACAAGGACAAATGGTTAAAAATGACTATAAGGGAGCAGGGGCATAGCCAGGATCAAAACTAGGGGGGGGGCAAGCCATGGTCATTCAGGGGCGGGGCCAAGGCCCGGGAGGGGAGGGGCCATGAAGTGGGAACATGGGTGGGACTACAGGGCCAGCGGGCCTGGCGACATTGTGGCGGCAGCGGCGACCACCTTGTGCTTCTGGGGCTGGCAGCATCGGAGGGTATCCTGCTTGGCTGGAGAGGACGGAAGGGTCGGGCAGGCGAGAAGGGGTGGCAGGGCGGGCGAGGGTGAAGCAAGGCAAGGCCGCAGCCACGATGGCTCTGAAGCATTGCTGCATGTCAGCATAATATTTCAACCATGTCGTGGGTTCAAGCCCCACCTTAGGAAAAAGTTCCTGCATTGCAGGGGGTTGGACTAGATGACCCTCGTGGTCCCTTCCGACTACAATTCTATGATTCTATTAATATATTACCATAGCATATGCATCATTCTGCTTTATTGAATTGTCCTACTCCTAGGCATAGCAGCCAACTCCTAGAGGCCTAGGTGCCTCTCCCCCCCCCCCCAATTACTGGTAAATACCGTATTTGAAAGAGTCATCCCCCCATGTTGATGGGCTTTCTATGTGGGGCTTATCTGCCCCCCCCCCCAAGTATTTTATTAAGGATGTAGGAGGGAGGGAAGGAAGGAAGAAATAGAGAGAGGGATAACTCATATTTGTGGGTGCCTCTGGGTGACGCTGTGATGCTAGAACTCTGCAGCAAGAGGAAGATACCGGTACGCCTGTACAGGAGCCTTGTAAGCAGCTTTCTCTCTGCTTGATTTACAGCAGGCACGTCCAACAGGTAGATTGTGATCTACCAATAGATCACTGGATGTCTGTGGTAGATCACTGCTAGATCACTGGCACCCCTAAAAAAGCTCACCCAAGATTTTCCTCCTCCCTAAAAAAAGCTGAACTATGACCTGAAGCCCTAAACAAAAACGGGCCTCCCTCCCTCCTAAAAGAAGCTCAACAAGTTTAACCTAAACCCCCCAAAAAGCCAGGGCTTCCCTTCCTTAAAAAAACTCAACAGCTTTGACCTGAACCCCCCAAAAGGGGGTAGATCACTCCCAGCAAAATTTGAAGGATAATTGTGCTTCAGATTGTGTATCGGTTCAAAAAATGAAAATTAGAAAGTATCACATTAAAATGCAAACAAAATTATATTTCTCCCCCTATCTCTACTAGTGGTCGATGTTCCTTTAGCAACAACCCCCCCCCCCCAAAAAAAAACATCCTTGTACAATTTTGCAACATCACTGGATGCTTGCATTTTCTGAAATGTATTTATTTCCCAACAATGCATGACTGGCTAAGGCTGTATTTGGACTGCCTTAATTGGCACAAAGACATTACTTCAAGTTAAATTGGGAGGTGGGTACTTAGCACCACTATCAGGTTTTCCAGAGGCACCCTCTCCCTGTTGCACAATGTATGTGCCACCCTGTAAAGGTAAAGGGGCCCCTGACCATCAGGTCCAGTTGTGTCCGACTCTGTGGTTGCGGCGCTCATCTCGCTCTATAGGCCGATGGAGCCGGCTTTTGTCCGCAGACAGCTTCCAGGTCATGTGGCCAGCATGACTATGCCACTTCTGGCGAACCAGAGCAGCGCACGGAAATGCTGTTTACCTTCCCGTCAGAGCAGTCCCTATTTATCTACTTGCACTACTTGCACGGGAGCTCACCCTGTTGCAGGGATTCGAACCACCGACCTTCTGAACCACCGACCTTCTAGTAACTTATAAAGTTAGGCGTATACAATGCTTTTGCCCATTTTATATATGTTAATTTTTGTATTCTCTCTTTTTATAGATCCCCAAGGTAGCAAACAAATCAGATTTAAGCAGATAACATAAAAATAAATGAAGCATAATACTTAAAAAAGAAGCAGAGGTATTAGAAACAAACCCATCTAGAAGCTAACACCAGGGCTCCCCAATGAGGGAGTGGAAATCAGGAATTCTGAAAGCCATGAACCACTCTGAATTACCGTTCTAACAAGTCAATGTGATATACTACTTAGAACAGGGGTTGCCAACTTTTTGGCCTTTGGACACATCAAATAAACTGTAGCAGGCCCCACTCACTCAAACATAAACATACACACACACACCCTGCCTCAACTGGTTCCATTAGCTACAATAGTGAAATATACTCAGAGTCCTGTTGTGATTTCATGCTCGTTATTGCAGCTTGTAAAACAGTGAATGAAACTTTCCCCAAAATGTCTGATATATATACATTATTTACACAATGGGCCCTGCGTGATTGGCTAATTCCGGGCTGCTCCTGCAGGCCAATCAGGTCGCTGATTCACTTCCACCTGGAGCTGGTTTGGGTGGCTTCTGCAGACCAATCAGACTGCTGCATTCTGGATCCTATTGTTCTAGGATTCAGCTCAGTACATAACAAACAGAATGCTTCTTTCAAGCCTAATTTCCATGGGTGGTTGGTGGGGTGGACCCTGTGAGTGCCAGGGAAAGCTTCTGTGGACGGGATTGCATTCTACCTGAAGGAGCATGTTTGTAGTCTGGCAGTGCTTCTAGATCCAGCTTTGTCACTGGAGGTCCAGGTAGCTTTTATCAGTACAACAGCTATGACTTTTCCTGGATCAGGAAAGCTTGGTCACAGTAGTTCATGCATTGGCTGGATTATTACCACGTGTTCTACATGGGGCTTCCCTTGCGCTTGATATTAGTACAAATTCTGCAGCACAATTGCCAGCAGGAGTCTTGTCAACATATAAAACCTGTGCTTAGAGATCTGCACTGGTTGCCAATTTGCTACTGGGACAAGTTCAAGGTGCTTCATATATTGGGACCAGATTACCTGTGATAGCACCTTACTCCATTTATGTCCACTTGACCACGGAACTGGCCCGCCATAGGTGCCACATTATACTTCTTCCACATTTGTTAGTGTGGCAGCAGAGCAGATACACTTTGGTACTTCCCACCTGTTGACATACATAGTGAAGATGTCTTCACTATATTCTTTTCGGTGCCTACTAAAAACATTTTTGTTTAGCATGTGTACCTTGGTATCACTAATTTAAATTATTATCTGAAGGTTTTTAACCACTGTTTTATACTGTTTTTACTGATAATTTTTATTAGTTTTATTCTGATAATTTTTTATTAGTTTTATTCTGTTTGTAAACCCTTTTGAGAGCTTTTCTTTGCAATTGAGTGGTTTGTAATTTTGATGAAAAATAATTAAAAATAACAAAACAGTAAAACAATGTGTATGTGAACAATGTGAAGTGCACACATTTTCAGAAATGCAAATAATCAAAACTTTAAATGGTGTAGTTTATCATTAAGTGGTGTTTTGTTTCTGTCCCCTTTGTAGTCAACACTGTTTTGCATCAGAAAAGTATCCCATAACTAGCATATCTAGCATAGCATATTTGCTCCCTTAGGGAGCAAATTTTTCTACATTAGCCACCTGATTTTAAAAGCATTTGACTGGCCTTCTAGAAAATTCTGAAAGAAGAAAGAAATATATCCCTAGATGTGTTAAATAAAGGACAATAAAGAATACAGTGTGCAATGCTTTCAATCTGGGATGCTCTCCATATACTGAGATGGCCATTTATTAGCCTGTTAAATGTTTTAACTGGTCAGATATTCTGTGGGCATAGTTTGAAAAGCTGAGTAAGCACATGTCCAACAGAAAAGA